>NC_043705.1:121646615-121749917 GCF_006229205.1 Suricata suricatta
GAGGCGGGGTCACGGTAGGCGTCATTGTGAGGGGCACAGAAGGCGGTCATTGAAAGGTGCGTCAACTGGGCCGCCCACCTGAGGGCTGATAGGAGTTGGCGGGAGAGGATTCTGGGAAACATCTTGTTTTCTGAAGATAATTTCTCAGCGGACCCCTGCTTTTACAGATGAGGCAACCAAGGCTCGAAGTAGTCGAGGGATTTGCTCTGGCCTCCCCAACTAATCAGTGGCAGGATTCAGTTGGATGGGACACCAGGTTTTTTTTTAACCTCTTCAATTCTCTTAAGCTGCCAATTATCGCAATCTCTAACACTGCGCATCCTGACCAATATGCAGAGAAATAACAGTCACTACAATGCGTCAACAGGAACAATGTGAGAGAGCATGAGACATTTTAAAATAACATACTAAGTATCACTCTTTAATCCTAACTTTCTAGCTTCTCATCCTACCTTTCCAAGATTGGTAAAGAATGCAGTTAAGGGATAGTATTTAACCAATTTTTGTTAATCTAACCGATACAGCTATTACAGGATGAGAGATCTGTACAACTGTTCCAGTTTGATAAGGCGTCCAAATAGTATCCTTATGGTCATTAAAATATATTGGTGAAATACATACACCAATGTATTTCACTGTAATGTGGAATGTTTACATACATCAGTTGCTACGTGTAGGTTCGTCAAACCTGTACAGTTAAAGAGAAGGGTTGGCTCTATTGCTAGTATCTATGGTACAAGGTTGTCCTTTGCTTCTCTAATAGCCTGCCCCCTGCACTATCAAAACAAACCAACCCTAAACCTCATTTTTTTCCATACTGTCCAACGAACTCATACTCAAAATTCATACACCAGCCTCTTTTTCAAAGAATGAAGATACTATATGGCCTTAGTTTGTAAACTGGCAATGGATAGGGATTGAGGAGTTTCAATACAGGGAGAAATGGAAAACTTTCCCCACTGGAGAATGTAACTTGGGGGCAGGGGGACAAAAGGTGACACGGAACTTTTTACCCCTCCAACGACATCTGGTTTTGCTTACAACCTTCAAATCATTTGCCTTTCCCCGCCTGAGGGAAGAGGGAGGTTTTTGCCTGTAACATTGTATAGAAATGTAAAGACAATTACATGGGATATAAATTTTTTTAAAGGATTACTTTTATTACACAAGTCGACTTCTAAATGAATGTGGACTTGAAGAGGAATCCTCATTCAAATGAGGCACCCATATAAAAAGACTGAAAGGTAACTTGGGATAGGAAAGCATGTAGAAACTGAAAATCAAAATTGTTAAATGGAAACTACACTGAACTCTAAAACACACACCCCTGTAAGTGTTGAAAGTTTGGGTCTTCAAACTCACAACTTGTTGAGCCAGTTTATCTTATAACCTATAATTAACTTTATTGGGATATGGGTGTTTAAATACAAATCTTGAATACAGCTTTCTTTTCATCCTGGGATATATTCAATTGCCTAAAAAAAGAAGCTTCCCTCCCCCGCTTAACCAGATTTAGCCTTCATTAGCCACACACAAGTATTTAAAGTGAATGTCTGGGGCACCTGGGTCAGTCAGTCAGTTAAGCATCATACTCTTGATCTCAGCTCATGATTTCACAGTTTGTAGGTTCTAGCCTAACGTCGGGCTCTGTGTTTACAGCCTGGAGCCTGCTTGGGATACTCTCTCTGTCAAATAAACTTAAAAAAAAAATGTGAACCTCTGAATTCCCTGCTTAAATTTAGATTTCAAGATAGCCTAATTTAGACTATTTCAAAGTAAAGTAGCCTAATTGTATATTTCAAGATCTTCCTTTGAAGACAATAAAAAAATGAAAGAGAAAATTGTTCTGCCTAGATTTAAAATAAAGAACAAAATTAAAATGCAAGTGAGGAACTAGGAGACATGTCTAGGGTAGTCCAGGATGGTCAAACAGCTCTTTCAAATGGGGAGAAACTCAAATGTTCTGGTGCCCTCTAACTACTGTTCCATTTTTCTTTCGTTCACTGTTTATACCACTGCTTCTAAATTAAATCTGTAATCTACAAAATACTCTCAACATTAACTCGTTTGATTCTCTCAAAACCTACGAATTTTTATTGTACTCAATTTCTTAAGGTGAGAAAACAAGATCAGAGATTGGCTTTACCAAGGCCTCATTAACTGGGGACTCAGTAACTCCAACTTCAGTAAGATACTTTCCTTCCTGCCAGTCTGCCTGCACTTGCCATCTGAGACTAACCTCTCAAAGTGCCTAATGCATTGTTTTACAAGTAATAATGACCAAAAATCTGTTCCAATTTCAGCTTTGCTAATTCCTAAATTTTAATCCAAGAAAGCATGCCTAAATTTTAAGTGTGCTAAACTTTTAGTAATACCAAACAAGCTTTGAAAAGAAAAACAGAAATTAACCAATGAGTTCTGGGGATATTTAGAAATAGCATACACATCTCTGAAGCCATAAATTTTAATTTGATTTTACTGTCTTAAATGCCACACTAATGTATAAGGTAGTCAGTGATAATAAAAGTATTTACACATTGAATAGAAAATAAATACAAAATTACTGAAAATTAGTCATCCACTGATTCATTTTGCATTCCCACTTTTCATCTTCTGTTTCAATTTTCTTTGCCTTTTGTAAATCCGTTTCTTTCTTGCTTTCAAATCGACTTTCGGCTCTGGTTTTACCCACTGTATTTCTACTGGCTTTTCCTCAGCTGGTATAACAAACACATCTGCAGTGGGATCATGTGGAAGAATAGTCTTTGGTTCTTTCTTTTTCATTTTCTGTGCTTCTTTCACCTGTTGTTTCTCTTTGTATTTTGCAGCTGTGATGGATCTTATGACACGCCGATGCTAAAGACAAAAAAAATCATCAGAAACTTTCAAACTAAAAATAAACATCTATAGTGAGGACATTCACTTATCAATCGTATTTTCCCTCTTCACCCATGTCATTCAAAAACATAGTACTCTGCAAGGCTGTATGCAGCAAAAACCAAATTAAGTTTCATAGTTTAACAGAAATCACTTAACAAAATCATGTTGGCCAGAGTTCTCTGGGGCACGGAGGAACCACTGAACAACAAAAACAGCTTACCATGTTTGGGGACTGGTAGTGAGGATTTTCATATAAAGTGGGTCCTCCAAAACTTCCCTGGAAAATCTTTATCAGATTTAAGACGAAACGAGGTCCTATTTCTACAAGAGCAGCATCTTCTTCTATGATCTTCAATAAAAAGGAAACATTTCATTTTGGTTTGGATCTACTCTTCCTAAAAGCTACCCTGGATATAACCTCATTATGAATATGCCTAAAAGTGAGAGCCAATTAAATTAGGATGAAAGTGCAAACTTGCCAAATTATCAGTATTTTCTGAAATATATGACTAGTTACAGGTAACTGTCATGGGAAAATATTAAAATTTTTTTCAGTGTATTCGTTTAAAAGTGAGCAATTTCAATTGGGTCTTTATCTGGCTTCTTATAATGCATGTATTTTTTGAAAAACTGTGGTTGAATGAATTTTTAAAACTGTGACCACTATAATAAAATGTATTAAAGCACTCCATGGGGAAATTTTAAAATTTAAGCCAACCCCTAAGTTGTATTTATACATCTAATTCAAATTATATTAAAAGGTATATAAAAGGATACATATCCAAATTTATTTTTGAATGGATGCTGATTGTTGAATTAAGAGGCAACTTCTGAGCTACAAATACTAACACTGTTGGTCCAGATTTGTCCTCAGAGAGTAAGGGGTATGTTTAACTCACACTGCAAGGTATCTAATAGAACAACAATGCAGAAAACATTTTGTTTTTTGAGGGGCACCTAGGTGGCTCAGTTGGTTAAGCGCCCAACATCAGCTCAGGATCTCATGGCTCATGAGTTTGAGCCCTGCTTTGAGCATTCTGCTAACAGCTCAGAGCCAGGAGCCTGTTTGGGATTCTGTCTCTGTCTCTGCTTCTCCCCTCCTTGTGCTCTGTCTCTCTTAAAAATAAATAAAGATTAAAAAATTAAAAATTAATAAAAATTTCTTTGAGAAACAGAGCATGTGAGCCAGGAGGGCAGAAAGGGTGTGAAGTAGACTCTGCACTGATAGCTGCAAGCCCAATGGGCTTGATTGAACTCATGAACCGTGAGATCAGGTCCTGAGCCAAAGTCGGATGCATAACCGACTGAGCTGGCCAGACACCCCAAAAATGGTTTTTTTTTTTGAGATTAAGAATAAGCAGATGGTAGAGGGTCAGGGAGGGAAAGAGCGGGGACAAAGGATCCAAAGCAGGCTCTGCGCTGACAGGCTGACATCAGTGAGCTGGATGCAGGGCTTGAAGCCATGAACTGGGAGATCATGACCTGAGCCGAAGCTGGACACTCAACCAACTGAACCACCCAGGTGCTCAAAGAACAGCCTAGATTACTTTCAATGCTGTCTGAAATGGTCTTGCTGTTCTTTCTATCTCTCTGCTTTGCTGCAGACTTATCATCCTGCCAAATTCCTGCTTCAAGACTTCCAGAATCACCTCTCCTAAATAAGTCACTGTATGATTCATCTTACAGTTCTCAATGAATGAATTCTACAGGGATCATGTTTTTCAAAGTCTTAACACTCCTATCCCCAGATTCCAATCTCTGGTGAGAAACTTATATTTTACTGAATATATAGTTGCTTGTTAGAAAAACCTTACTCCGTATCAACTGATAGCCGTTAAAAGAAGGAGGCAGAGAAGGAGGTAAAGTATGAGACAGTAGTTAACTGCTCTAAGTCTGTGGGGCCAAAAAGCTATTTAAAACAAAAGGACTTATTTGCATTTTCACAAATATCGTGTATCCTACCTCGTTTCAAAGTGTAATTAAAAATTAATGAAAGCTAACCTGAAAGTTCCGAAACCATATCCTATTATCCAAAATGGTAAAAGTAAACACATGGTCCACAAACGGCTGGCTTTTGGGATGATACCGTGGTGTACTGAAGATCTAGTAAAAAAATAAAAATTAAGTGATATGTTAGTATCTTATTCTACCACATTCCATGTATGTTTTAGACAGCTAAATTAACTAAAAGTCCAAAGGAGACACTTATAAAAATACTTTATAAAAGGATATTTACCTGAATTAAGAGTTCTTTTAACAAAGCATAATGTGGTAATTCATCAAAAGCCTATAAAAAAAATAAAGTGAACATATTATTTGACAACAGTATTTTGTTTAAAATTGTGGGTTTTTAAAAGTTTTCAACTCAATTGAATTACACAACTATATCCACTAAAAAACAGTCATGTAGAGTAAGACAATTAGACCTCATAGACTAAATGAGAAACTTACAGGGTCAAAAGACAAAAGGGGCCGGGAACCTTTCAAACAGTTTCCAGTCATCTTTAGCTCAGCTAGGGTATGAACTAGAAAAATTACAACAACACAAACAGTTATGTCGTACAATTATCCCAAGAGAGCATTTTCAATTTTGCCATTAAAAAAATCTTAAATGGAGTCAACTTACTATTTTGAACAAGGAATTTAGCAGATGGTCCGTGAGGTGAATTTGAAAGCCTGAAAAATATGGAGGTTTTTCAACGAATTAGGATTTAAAATGTAGTAAATTCTGACTACCTCATGGTTTAAAAAACACCATAATGTGCTTGTGATATCCACACATTTAATTTTCTTTACACATTTTGACTTTCATGAAATCAAATGAGTTTGCTATCCCCTGGCCCAGTCTTTTCACAGAAAAGACTGAAAGAGATATATAACCTAAGAGACACAAATAATAATCCATTTACAAGAACAGTTCCACCAAAATCTTACTTAATACATACTCTTACCACATATAGAGATCCTGTTTTTTCTTAGCTTCAAAATAGATACATTTATTGCAGTTTTTCATTTCACAAACCTAAACAGAGCAATATACAGAAAAATGAAAGATAATAAAAATGAGAACGAAAGCAATTCAATGCAAGCAGTATCTAGATTACTAAAAAAAATACCTAAGCAGGTTAACAGGCTACAAAGGCCTAAATCTAGGTAAATTCAGCAAAAACAAAAAAACCATTTAAAGTTCCTCTTAGGGAGTCTGCCTAAGGTAAACTAGATACTCTGGCCTCTCCTGTGCTCAGTGGCAACCTCTTCTTCTGACCATACTCCCAGAGTTGGTCCCACAACCTACACAGGGATAAAGCACACTAGCGTTAGCCTCACTGATCTTAGGAAAATACAGTCCTTAAAGGACCAACTACATCCTTTATAACTGCTGTTTTTATTGTATTTTTACTTGAGAGAAAGAGTGCATGTGTGGGGGAGAGGGCCAGAGGGGGAGAGAGAGAATCTTAAGCATGCTCCCGCTCAGCGCAGAGCCTGATGTGGGGCTTGATCTCCCAACCCTGGATCATGACCTGATCCAAAATCAAGAGTCAGACACTCAACCGGCAGAGTCACCCAGGCACCCCTATAATGTTTATTTTCATTTTTTTAAAATGTTTGTTTATTTTTGAGAGAGAAACACAGTGAGAGCAGGGAAGGGGCAGAGAATGGGGGAGACACAGATTCTGAAGCAGGCTCCAGGCTCTGAGCTGTCAGCACAGGAACTGAAGTGGGGCTTGAACTCAAATGGTGAGATCACGACCTGAGTTGACTTTGGGTCACTTCACTGACTGAGCCATCCAAGTGCCTGGTTATTTTTTTTTTTTTAACTCTCTAGTGTTTTGATTTAAAGATCAAGAAATTTAATATTTTTCTTCCTCATGTGTACTATCCTGTACTATCATTTTTGTGATTTAGTTTTGTAAAATCATCACTAAGGGACTGGTGAAATAGAAAACCTATTTCATGTTGAATTGAACTTCAACATCTTAAAGTTTCTATTATTGTAATATTCATAATCAATATATACTCATCAACTCTCCACTACTTGAGACTTTTAACCTAATAACTTAAAAATAGTAGGTCCAATGCTTTGGTTTCTTATTGGCCTAGAACAAACAATAACACTAAGTTGGTTATTTTTCTAGTCAAGCCTCACTTGGTGGAAACTCACCCTGTTCTCTTCACCTATCTTCACTTGCAATTATACTTGTTCATGGACGGAATCCCCCATTAGAAAGTGAGCCCCACGGGATGACAGGAATGTTCTTTGTTAAACTGTCTCCACAGCACTAGAATTATGCTCCAGAATGTATAGCAGACGTTCAAATATCTGTGCTAAGTGAATAAAACAAGCCTTTCTAACAGTGAAAGAAAATCATCTGAAAGCAATTCTAAATTTTTAAGAATTTGCTTTAAAATGTAAGCTCAGTATCTTCAACAATACTTTGAAAATTAACCTATTACTAATCTGTAGCATCTTAAGGGCAAATACCACACAGTTCACTTTCGATACTGGCAAATATTTTTTTAAATGTGTGGTTTTAAAAATAACTAATGGACTTTTTATTTTGTACATATTGGTAGTTTTTTAAACAGGTACCTACTGTGAATTTAGCACAGTACTGTACATGGAGGGAAAAAAAGATTAAGATATACTCCTCATCCTCCAAAAATAACAGTACGTTTGGTGAGATACGACAGATGTCAGAACGATAAAGAAGCGCTAAAGTGTGAGATATGCACGGCGAGTGAAAAATGTGTAAAGCAGATTACTGAAAAGTTAGTAAATTTGTCTGAATATCTTTTACCAAACAATTTAAAAGTCACGGAGTAATGGATTTATTCTTCAAGTGAACTATCTTTAGTGTTTCAAAATATTGTTCCTAGTGTTCTTAGAATAGTTTACTTGAATTACTATGTAAAATTACCTCATTAATGACAAAGAGCTTGTCTTTGCGATCCATTTTTGTATCTATAAAAAGGAAAAAGTCAAGTCAGTAAGATTTGAAAGCTATTTCAAACAAATCACACTTTCCTTCTAAAAAGTACTGTTTTTACAATCTTCAGTTTAAAAGAGATTTTATTAACTTTTTAAACTTTAAAAAAAATGTCTTATTTTATTTTTGAGGGAGAGAGAGAGAGAGTGGGGGAGGCACAGAGAGAGAGGGAAACACAGAATCCGAGGCAGGCTCCAGGCTCCGAGCTGCCAGCACAGAGCCCAACACCGAGCTCACACCCACGAACCACGAGATCATGACCTGAGCTGAAGTCGGATGCTTAACTGAGTCACCCAGGCACCCCAGGTTTTATTAATTTTCAAAATTATTAGACCTAAAAATACATGACCTTTAAAAAAACATTCTCTTTTTATAAAAATGACTGATTAAAGATAGTCCTCAAGAATCATAAGCTATGATCTTAGCAGGGTTTCTCATCAACTTTAGGTATTCTTTCAGTCCTTTTCAAACATGGAAACATTCTCACAAAGACTATGTTCTAGACTGCATTCACTGAATACACTAAAATTTGAACTGAAAAAAATTTTTCAATCTTGAATCATAGTTGTCAAAGGAAGACGGATTGAAAAAAAACGTTTAGATCATCATAGAAAAAAATATAAATTAAATCTCTTATTAGTTTTAGAGGTATAAAGATAACAAGAGACCCCAGTTTGAGAAACCTAGAATTAGTGCCAAAAGCGCCCTCCAACACAGACACAAAAGCTGTCCCCTGTACAGGGATACTGCCACACTTCTAAGCTCACAACTTCACTTGCCTGCAGGATACATCATTGCTAAAAAGACTATCTTGGCATTTAGAAGTAGGCTGAGCCCGAATTAAAGGTGCTTCAAATCCTACTCCTGCCCATTAACTTTTTAATAAGAACAGGTTTTTTTAAAGTTTATTTATTTTGAGAGCGAAAGAGAGAGTGAGAGAGCATGGACAGGGGTCAGCAGAGAGGGAGAGAAAGAGAATCGCAAGCAGGCTCCGCTCTGCCAGTGCAGAGTTGGAGATGGGGCTCGATCCAAGAGCTGAAACCAAAACTGAGAGTCGGATGCTTAACCAAATGAGCTACCGAGGAGTCTCAAGATGAGATACAGTTAGAAAAAAAATGCAGATAGCAATACACGGCAGTCCTGAATTGTTCAGAAGGACAAACCAGCTCGTAACCTCAGAGAGCATTACAAGGAAGGCATTCCTGGACCCTCAAACACTGCTTTGGTAATTAATAGCAGGATAATATCTAAGAAAGTCAAGGAAACGTTTAACAAATTTTGTAAAGAATTCCTAACAAAGTGGTAATTGGAAAAATCCTATCATTGAAAAGATGAACTTCTGAGATGGCTTAGTTCTTTACTAAGGCTGAACAAATGACAAGGTTGAATAATGACTGAAAGTAAAAATACATAAACATATTTATAACTAAGAACTTTTAAAATGTAGGATATAAAGGTACCTGCTTTAGAATGAGGCATCAACATCCTCAAGTCTTGCATTAAATGTCTTGTTCTGAAATTTATTCCTCTGGAAGAAAAGATAAGAATCCGTTCCTTGTTTTTCCACTTGCCCTGAAGAAAAAGAAAATGTCAAGATTTCAAAATCTCATACTGAACCTACCTTGTTTTTTCAAAGAAAGTTTTAAAAGTATCCAGTTTTTAGATACTCCACCATCCTCCAACATACCAAGATTACATCCTTAATTCTGCCTCTCCCCCATGTGTGTAATTCAGAGAACTGAGAAGTTTCACTGTAGAATCAATCTTTCCGCTGCTGAAATCAGAATGAACCCCCTAGTCAATGTTCCTTTCACAAGAGAACTTTAGTATTAATATTCACGAGGTTCCTACCAGGAGCCAGGGCAGACAGTCAACAAGCAAGTAAATCAGTAAAGACACAGCATGAAATCCTGATTTGGATAACCACAACGTATCTGTCACACAGGACAGGGGGGCAAGGCATCATGGCATCATGTGATGAGGCAAAACATGAAACTTAGAAGTCGCCATTTTATCTAACAGACAGAATTTAGATCCCCTATTTAAAGAAGCAAGCTAAAGGTAACTCTTTGTCCTAATAAAATAGAGCCAGTGGAAAAATTAACTCCTAAAAGAAAAAAAAAGTGAACTCCTTGTATATAAGGTTAAGTAGAGAGACACAAAAAGATTCATAAAAATCTTCCAGGTAGCAGGCCAAACAACCCTGACACTCTCCCCGTGGATTTCACCGACCATGGCTGCCTCCCAGAAATGCTTTCTTTTGACTTTCTTCACTTTTGGTTTTTCTTCTTCCATCTCTCCCAATTCCTCCTGCTGACTCTAAAGATTCTTTCCAAGCCCTCTTTTTGTTTTTGTTCTCTCCAGGACAGAGTTCTCATAATCATTCCATAGCTTCAAATGTCAAATCTATAGAAAGGTAAGGAACTTCCCACTCCTAATAATCCAAGTATTTGGATACCTCAAGTTCAACTCTAGGAACATTCCACCTGAAATACAGTAAATTTCTTGTTTAGTTTTCTGATGATGCCACTCCCCAGGCTCTGAATGATCCATTTGCCCTATTTTCCTATGTCATAAGCACTCCTAAATGCTGCCGATTTCTCTTTGCAACAACTCTTAACCCCTTCCCATTCACAGTGCCCTCATTCAGATCCTTATCATCTTTTTTTATTTTTTGAGTTTAACACTTATTACAAAGACATCTCTTAGGTTACGGAGAATTAACTTACAAGTAATTGAAAAAGACACCAAAAAACGTGTGTATTGTAAGCAGGGCCACTACTGTGTGGCCTTGGACAGACTGCTTCAATGTACAGAGCCTCATATTCCTATCACCTTAAATCTCCTAAATGGCTAGCCTTCCCAGACAGGGGTTTCTCCAATAGGTATGACAGACTATGGCAACGGATTAATCTTTATAAAGCACGGATTCAATCACATCCTTAACATCCCTGGAAGTTCTAAACAAACTCCAAAATGACATCACTTTAACACCGGATTATAAAATATATGTGTATTTTTACCTCACTATTGCCCTAAATCAACCCTACCAGACTTAATCTGGCTCTGTTTTTGTTTTTTTTTTTTATCTCTAGCACTTTCCCTCCATTCATTTTTGCATATCAAATACTGAAATTGTGCCCTTACTTTGAGATCCAGCTCAAGGGCTAAAACCTTCATGAACTCACCGTCCTAAAAGTAACCTCTATCTTCCCCACTTCCGTACAATTTCTCACATTATGGCTCAGGTCATAGATACTATCATATTTCTTTCCAATTGAAGGGAAGAGTGGGAATATTAACTGAACATCTTCTAGAAGTCCAGCTTATTCTGCACAAAAAGTAAAACACATTTTCTTCCTCTTAGTTTGGAGATGAGAAAACAGTTCAAAATGTGGCCATTAATTAACTGCAGGGCTAGAATTTAAATGCATTTTTTATCCCTCAGAGCTAACTCCTTTCCTAGTGCTTGCCACCACCATATATAGTCATTTATCACCTACTACCTGCTAGAGTACTAGGCTAAAGGTCAGGAAAGTAAAAACAGAAGCAAAAGAGGAAAAAAAGTCGAAGACCATCTTTGTCTCCACAGTAGTTGATCTAGCTTAAGGAATGGAAGTTAGGCCCAACAACTTGTGTTCACCTTCTTCTGCAAACAACTATGGTCTTACATGAATTAGTTTCCTTCTAAACTCCCAACACTTCAAAAAGGAGTCGCATTCTAGTTTAGTAAGCCAGAGGAAACCTAACTTCATGCAACGCCTGACAAATAACAAATTGGAATACAAGAAAAATTCATTCTATCCAGTCTAGCTTTCATCATTCCTATAAGAGTTAAAGACCTGATCACGCAAGTCAAAGCCATTATCCCAAGCACAGCAAGTCTTCAAAGGACTGCATGACAAGCTCTGATCCCTGGCAGTAACTAAGGGAGAATAAGGGAATACTAACCCCGGGCAGAAACATACTCAATAGCGAGAAGTAACTTCAAAGAAAACACACCCGGAAGGGGGAAAATGGAGTTACTAGACGAGAACACTGAGACCGAGTACCCCCTACGTCGCTTCCTAAGAAGGGGTAAGTGTGCTCCGAAGCCGGCCCACTTCCCCCGGCGGCCGCCTCCAGGAAGGCGGCCACGTGCACGAGAGCTAGCTGTAAGCGCGGCGCCCGACCGACTGGGAGGACCGCGGACACCGAGCTCGCGTAACAGACAGGCAACTCCGCAACCGGCAGGCCTCTCATCAGGGATAGAGAGCCCCAGGGAAGGCGCGCAGAGCCGCAGCCGCAGGTGCGACCAGCAGGTAAGCCCTCTCTACCTTGCAAACGGGGCCTGGGATACGATTTCTCTCCTCTTCCTCCACCTCTTCTGCCACGTCGCGCAGCTTCGCTGGCTGCTTGGCATCTTTTTCGTTCCTTTTTGGTTTTTTCGCCTGAACGGCCAAGCCTCCACGCCGCTTCCTCTTGGTCGCCGCCATCTTGTCCGAGCTCCTTTGGCCTTGGCTTTCCTTCCGGCTCCGCCGCTCTCTCCCATTTCCGATCTCTATGATACCGCGCGCTCGGCTCTGCAGTCCCCCGGCTCTATGGTACCTTCTTCCGGTTTCTGGTACCGCTCTCGCGACTCTCTAGGCCACCGCTCACTCTGTGGTGACGGTGGCCGAGAAGCGACTGTCTGGTCCGAAAAGAGTGGCGGGAGCCGCTCCACTGTCCTCCCCAGCTGCCCGGGAGGCGCGGCTCGCCTGGCTGCGAAGGGCTCTCGGACGTCCGGACCCCGCCGCAAAGGTAAGATTTCCGCGCCGCGGGACTGGAGGATATTCCGAGGAACTGGGGCCCGCCCTCCATCGCCTTTCCTGTGAGGGGCCAAGTTGGGGGCTCCGGACAACTCAAACCGACTCTGCGGGGACACGCAGCCCCAGTTAGGCGTGGCAAAACTGGCCTCAAGTAGAATTACCGTGTTAGTTGCCTGTTACCATTGTTCACAACTTTTCCTGGGTTACTGGGCCCTTGTTAAAGACGAGGAAACCGTAGCTTAGAGAAAGGTGTAATTTCCCCCAAAGTTAGAGCGTTGCAGGGACAGAGGCAGGTCCAGTCCCCTGTCCGGACCAGTTCAATGCCCGGGCCTCGTCCACTTCGCCTCAGCGCAGGTTGACTTCGCGGGCCTTGCCGGCATCGATCCGGTGTTTTGTTGTCGTATCTCATCAGGTGTCTCGCGATCCGCAGCAGCAGATCTTGGCACCGGGAGCATCCCTTGGGGACAGATGTGCAGTGGACGATGCCCCTCCTAACTCCACAGATCCAAGATGAGAATGATTACAGCTTAGTGGCCAGCCTTGACAACGTTAGGAACCTCTCCACTGTCTTGAAGGCTATTCATTTCCGAGAACACGCAACCTGTTTCGCTACTAAAAATGGAATCAAGGTTACGGTGGAAAATGCAAAGTGTGTGCAAGCAAATGCTTTTATTCAGGTATGCAAATAGGCATCTTTAAGCCTATGACATTTGACATAATCCACCCAATTTAATGAATACCAAGGGGCTTAATAGACATTTAAGTTAGAGAACAATATGTCATTATTTGAATTCTTCCCCTCTCCTGGCAATTTCTTTTCTTGTTTTATAGAGATAATGGTTAGTAATAATAATATCTAAAATTTACTAAGCTAAACTATGGGCCAGTCATTATTATGAGTGTTTTAGATGCCTACCTCATTTAATACAATAGTCCTATCAGATAGGTTCTCTTATTATTCCCGTTTTATGTGTGTGGAAACTGAGTCACAGTTTAAGTGATTTGCCAATAGTCCTAGAGTTGGCACGTGGCTGAGCTGGAATAAGAACCCAAACATTTGTTTCCAGAGTATATGCTCTTGGCCACTGCTTTGCTTTTCCCTTTTATTTGGTTACAATGAAATGTTTGTTCTTTCACAGTAATATTTTTGTGCTTCAGATAGGACTTCAGAATTAATCCAACATGTTTTGAACACCTAAATGCACAGTGCAGTCTCAGGTATGGGGGGATAAGACACGCTTCCCATCCTCAAAAGAAATTGGAAAACTAGTATCACTTACGCATTATCAAATGTTTGGCTGTTTTCCAAATGCCTTTAGCCCTATCAATGGGCATAAAAATGAGACAAGGGAAAGTCATGTGGATGATAGTTTAGATCCAAGAAACTAGACAAAGGACCCTTCATAAGGTTTTGCATGGTATTGAAATCACTGTTACACTTTTAACTATTGAGTAGTATTATTTAATGGATAATAGTTGAAAAAGCTTAAGACAGGGGTGCCTGGGTGGGTCAGTTCGTTAAGCATCTGACTTCAGCTCAGGTCATGATCTCACAGTTCATGGGTTCAGCCCCGCGTCGGGCTCTGTGCTGACAGCTAGCTTAAGAGCCTGGAGCCTGCTTCCGATTCTGTGTTTCCCTCTCTCTCTGACCCTCCCCTGCTCACGCGCTCTCTCTCTCGCTCTCAAAAATAAATTAAACATTAAAAAATATTTAAAAAAAGAAAAAGCTTAAGATGTTTTTATTGGTAATCAGAAATTTTCATGGAATTAGCATAATATTGTTATTTGAAAACATATAAAGTGAAATATAGAACCTTCTTTGTGTGTTTTTATTAATACATATGGATTTTCATGTTTACTTTTTTTCACAGGCTGGAATATTTCAAGAGTTTATAGTTCAGGAAGAGTCTGTTACTTTTCGAATAAATTTAACTGTCCTTTTAGACTGTTTATCTATATTTGGATCAAGTCCCATGCCAGGTGAGCCATTTTATTATCATTATAATGACACAAAAGCAGTATACAGAATGACCAGAAAAATAATGGGAAAATCATCAGCAGTAATACACATATCTTAGAAGTTGCAAATGCATTTTTTATTGGTTGCAAACACGATTCTAACTTTTCACAATACTAATAGAAAGTGTGCTGTAGTTCTTTACACATTTGCAAAAGTATTTGCATTAATCTTTTCTGAATTTACAAAGTTTTGGGGATTTTAAATTTGAGCTGACCAAGAGAAGACAGAATATGTGTTAATTATCTTTATTTAACATTGTGAAAACCTGTGAAACATGGGTTGCTTCTTTTCCCTAATTTGTTCAGAATTCACACAGTTTAGTGGCAGCATAAACAAACCAATGCTCCTGACTCCTAGTTTACTATGTTCAAAATTTGTTTGCTCTTATTTTTTTAAGCCTTGTTAATAAATTGTCTATTTTCTGAAATGTTTTCTTTTCAAATACTTATATATTTTATTTTTTTAGGAACAATGAATTCAGTTGCTCTGCATATAAGGCTACAAGGACTCACCAGGAGAATGATTTTCTTTCATGGGGAAGGAATCTGGAGATAATCTAGGGAAAACTAGGCTCTGGTTCTCTAGAAAATATATTTTAATTTTATACCAACAGTTCTATTGTTGCTAATCATACATTTTTCTAATGCAGCATTCCCTAGCTGGTTTTTCATAAAAGCATCTGCTTTCCCCCATTCTGCACTGTGGCTCTCCATCCAGTAAAGGAAAGGAGGCCTAAAATGTCCTGTCCCATTCCTCCTCCTCTCTCGTGGTTTGCAGTGTTAAAACCCACACCACCATTACCTGCCCTTTTTTTCTCCCAATTTGATGTTAAAATCTGAGGAAGTGTAATAATATCTCCCAATAGAAAAGGCTGGATCCTTATCACAATGCATACACTGACCTCATAGCACAGACAGTATTATAGCAGGCCGCTGCTGCATACACGCATTGAACCTTTGAGAAATAGCAGAGCTTATTCTGCAGTAATTCTCTTCCTTGCAGTATTGGTCCATGCAGATTCTCCATCCTGAAGTTATAGATCATGAAATCAGTAAGCTGTTTCTGAGGTGTTTTTGGCAAGCTGGAAAAAATTTCCAAAGAGTTACATTATATTTTGTTCTGGTTCGCAGTTTTGTTCCAGTTATTCTTTGAATTGTCTACACATAACTGTCATCAGGGAAGATTCGATCACTTCTTCTAAAGAGATACATATGTGCTAGAAACTGGGCAGAATAAAATAATCTTCAGGAGTTTTATGTATCATTTAAGGAGAGGCTGAACCTGTACTATAAAGCTAAGCTCAACCTTTGATTGCTTTCCATTGCAGGGACTTTAACTGCACTGCGGATGTGTTACCAAGGTTATGGTTCCCCTTTGATGCTCTTTCTGGAAGAAGGAGGGGTGGTGACAGTCTGTAAAATCAATACTCAGGAGCCTGAGGAGACTCTGGATTTTGATTTCTGCAGCACCAATGTCATTAATAAAATTATTCTGCAGTCAGAGGGGCTCCGTGAAGCATTTTCCGAGTTGGATATGACGAGTGAGGTCCTGCAGATCACCATGTCTCCCGACAAGCCTTATTTCAGGTACTTGAACACCGCGCAGTTACAGCTCATGTAGTCTGCTCTCTCTCCCTACGTACACATGTGCTTAGGGTACAGAACTTTCATTATACAGGTTCCTAGAATTTTCAGATCTTTAGAGAGCTTTTACTCTTATTTTTATAGATCAGGAAAACTTAAGGTCCAAGAAGATGAATTCATGATTAAAACTTCATAGTTCTCTGGTGTTTGTTGGTAGATCAGCAGCCCAGTCCCCTACTTCATAAACTAGTGGTCTTGTCATTGGACTGTTGTAGATCAGGTTACATCACGAGGAAAATTTGGGCTTAAACTTTTGGAAAAGATGTTCATATCATATGGTATGTCTTTTTCTTCCCTTTCAAGTGAGTACAGGATGCAAAAGGGAGCAGATGTTTTCTATATGTGGTTCATTCACTGACTATCTATTAGTCACCTACTGTGTGCATATTCCCCTTTTTGAGCACTTGGGAAAGGAACAGCTTAAAATCAAGGGGAAGAGAAGGTGTGTGAAACAGGATAGAAGAAACAGAATTGCATGCCATTGAGTACTGAAACAATACACAGATTCTTAGGGCACAGTCCGTGACGACCTAGGGATGATTGGTCAAGGTAAGCCTCCGAAGGAGGGCAGTTTTCAGCAGGAATAACAATGTCAAATACAACTTCAAATTGCTCCTCATATTTTGAACCAACAACTCATGAAATTTTCAGGATTAGAATAAATTGGGAAGATTTAAATATTTCTTCTCTTTTGAAATACATCAGAATATTAAAGACTAAAGGAGCTAAATACATAATGAATGAGAGGTATAAGCTGTTCTTTTTACATCTGCTCTAGAAGAACTGAAGCCCCTTATCATGGCATTAGGCACTTAAAACTTTGGCTCAAGATTGGTTCCAAAGTTAACCAAAATGGAAATCAGTGAAACCCTAAGCCGTGACATGAATTAAAATTCTGGGCACTTATACAGTATATTTCAGAGGACCACTATTTTTTTTAATTTTTTTAAATATTTATTCATTTTTGAGAGGCAGAGAGAGACAGAGCATGAGCGGGTGAGGGGCAGAGAGAGAGAGAGAGAGAGGGACAGCATCTGAAGCAGGCCCCAGGCTCTGGGCTCTCAGAGCGCCCCCAGAGAACCACCCTTTAAAGGATGTCTCAGCATAGTAACTAGATAGAGCACAGTGTCTTCCATCTCCGGTGTGGGGGGAACTGGGAGTTGAAATTTCTTTTTGGTTTTGTTAAATTGAAGGTGCCTGCGACACTAAGGTGTAGTTGGACATATTAGACTGGAAATTTAGATTTGGGAGTCTGGACAGGATCCGGCTCAGAGAAGGGGATTATACGTTAGAGGAGTGACAAGATGGAACCTGGGGAAGACCAGCACCTCGGTCTTCTGTCACTCTGCTCACATAGTACCAGCGACGTGTTAACCCCATAGCAAGTGATCAAGAGACTTGCAGATTAAAATGTGTAAACATTTGCAGATTGCCTGCACACAAAATGACCAAGCGAGGAAAGCCAGGAAACAGCCTGAATAGCAGTCTGATTAAGAAACAGAAGAGCCGTGATTGCTGGGTGTGGCGAGAGGGAACAGGACCCCAGGCTTGCAGATGAGGGTCTTCCATCACTCTTCAACTCTCTCTCCTTTTATATTATTTTATTAATGTTTGTTTATTTTTGAGAGAGAGTGTCTTGGGGGAGGGGCAGAGAAAGAGGGAGAGTGAAAAGCAGGTTCTGTGCTGGAGTGGGACTCAGCCTCACAAACCAGGAGGTCATGACCTGAGTCGAAATCAAGATGCTTACCAGCTGAGCCACTTAATGCCCCTATTTCTGATTTAAGGATGTGGAAAAGTGAATATCCAAGTAGAATTAAGGTAATGAAATTGAGACAAACACTCCTGGATTCCTTTTGTGATTGATTTTTTCCAAAGCCATTTACTAGTTGGTAGGTGCCCGGTACTCCCACATCATCCTGCAGGAAGCTTTATTGCTGTGGTTGTCACACTGTATTGTCAGCATTTGTTTACATATCTGTTTCACTCCGCGAATGAGCTTTTGAAGGAGGTGTCTTTATTGGGATCCTAATGCGGCTTATTGTTGGTGTAAATAAATGAGTGAATAAATGAGTTGCTTTTTTTTTTTTTTTTACTGTAGGTTATCTACTTTCGGGAATGCAGGAAGCTCCCACCTTGATTATCCCAAAGATTCTGATTTGATAGAATCATTTCAGTGTACTCAGACCCAGGTCAACAGGTCAGTTCTTAATAATATTTATTCATGAAGGTGAGGTTGAAGACCATGTATCTATTAAATGTTATAAAACTTTCAATTTGTTACTCAAGGTGTGACAGTCTAAAGATAACAAATAGTAGGGTGTTGGGTTTACTTGGGGATTTGGGGTTGTGATTGTGGATGACATTTTTCAACTGAAAAATATTAGCAAATTAGACAAGTATTTGATTTTATTCTTACATTTACTACTAGGTAGTTCTTGGCTCATTTTTGTCCGTCACTTGGAGTTAGGAGCACTGCTTTTAGTATGTCCAAATAACAACAGCTTTTTATTTACTCCTCTTCAGATACAAGATTTCTTTACTGAAGCCCTCTACAAAGGCGTTAGTCCTATCTTGTAAGGTGTCTATTCGAACGGATAACCGAGGATTCCTCTCACTACAGTATATGATTAGAAATGAAGACGGACAGATATGTTTTGTGGAATATTACTGCTGCCCCGATGAAGAAGTCCCTGAATCAGAGTCTTAAGTTTGGCATTCACTGTGATACCTCTGTGAACATTCACGATCGGTCACATTCTCATTCTGGGTATATTACTCCCCAGGATACTGGGTTTTCTAAAGGGAAGAAGCATGGAGAAGATAGGAACAAAGTCCATGTAACCCTAATAGTTGCTGTGTATTTTTGATTTTTTTTAATGGTTTTTTTTTAATTTATTTATTTTTGAGAGACAGAGAGAGAGACAGCGCAAGCAGGGGAGGATCAGAGAGAGGGAGACACAGAATCCGAAGCAGGCTCCAGGCTCTGAGCTAGCTGTCAGCACAGAGCCCGATGCAGGGCTTGAACCCACGAACTGTGAGATCATGACCTGAGCCGAAGCCAGACGCTTAACCGACTGAGCCACCCAGGCGCCCTGCTGTGTAGTTTTGAAAGTAAATGTTTTTATGCAGTCAGAGATTACCCAGTACTGGCCTCTCCTATGGTTCTAACTTTTGAACACATGGGCATCATTTTGAGCCAAGATGAACAATCTATTCAAGTAGGACGTTTTAAGAGTCTAAAAGTAAAGTTTGATGATTCCATACCTGAAATGTTCTTTTATTTATTTACTATTTGAGAAAGCAGCAGCATCTGGGCACTAATTATTAGTTTGACTTCTGAAGACTGTATCTTAACGCAGTGGTCCTCAAGTGTGGGGCCTGGACCGAGAGTCACAGAAGTACCTGGACACTTGTCAGATGCCGGGGGTGGGCCAGCAGGCTGGAGCTGCAGTCATTTCCCCAGGAAATTAGGATCACATCCAAGTTTGAGAACCACTGTTTTGAAAGTTATGGGTTTTTGGTGTTTTTTTTTTTGCATTAATATCATCCAATTGCATTGAAGTGAATGCTTTTACATTTGATTTCTTCCCAAATGTTCAGAAGTTTATGCTTTGCCAAACAAGTGTGAGTAATTATATGATTTACCTTTAAAGTATACATTTTAAAGAAATCTATGAAACATAAGTCTTCAGAGTTACAGAACTTCTTGCTCTCAGAGCTGTTCAGCACATGCAGTACTGTAGCAAGTACTTCACGGATACCGTCTCTTTGCTTCTAAGAGTTTCTCCTCCAAACCAAGGTGTAGAAAACCAGATATCAAGTGATTTTGCACTCTCTTGGGTCTTTTTCAATGAATTTTTATGGCATGTAAATACTTAATAAAATACAGTACTAAAATTATCTGGCTTATTTTGTAATAGGAAAATATATCACCAAAATAAAGTTCCTGTGCCACGTGGTAACAGCTTCGTGTTGGGCAGCACTGTTGGCCTTTGTGGGTGCGACAGTTCCTCACAGGAAAAAGTCACCCCACTGCAGGATTCATTTATCCTCCCTGGCCTCTGGCCCCACTAATGCCAGTCACTGTGACCTGTGATTCCCCCCTCCCATAAAAATGCCCCGTTATCGATGGCTAAGAACCACAGAATAATATTCATCCAAAGGGTATATTTGGAATGCCTACCTTAAAATCGGCCACTTGGCATTAGAGGAAATTGGTTTGGAGAGTAATTCAGCAAAGCACTTGAGGGAAGTGGTCCCCAGACCAGCTGTGAGCACTGTCCCCAGGCCCAGGGGCGATCCTGGGTATGTGGCCCAGGGTGACTACCTGGTAGGACAAAGTCCCCCAAGTAAGCTCAGCGTGCCCGGCTGGTGCGGGAGTGGGGTTCTGTAAAGTACAGTGTATGTTCAAGTGGTGAATGAATGAATCTACGTCAAGAACAGAACACATCTAAAACATAACTATGAACATATTTAATCAGTCAGCATTTCAAGGACTATAATTTTCCTTTATTTAAAAAAATTTTTTAAGTTTATTTCTTTTGAGACTGAAAGAGCGAGTAGGGGAGGGGCAGAGAGAGAGACTCCCAGGCAGACTCTGCACTGTCAGCACAGAGCCCAACGTGAGGCTCCAACGCAAGATCCGTGAGATCATGACCTGAGCGGAAGCTGGACGCTAGACTACAGAGCCATCCAGATGCCCCCTATAGTTTTCCTTTAAAATAGGGCAGTTACTTTTGGTTTTTGTTCACTGGTATGTCCAGTGCCTAGAGCGGTGTCTAGTCAATAGACATTTGTCAGATTAAAGAACCTCCATTTCAGATTAGCTTTTAGCAGTTTATTAGTCACTGTTTAATTTCAGTTACTTAGGATCTGAACTGCTTGATGTGAAGTACATTTTAAAAGTTGAACCTGTGAAGAAGTTAAAATGTATCAGTTTAATAGGGAAAGATTGACATGTTTGCACATTTAAGACAGTCCTTTTAGCCACACATATCTTTAACTATTTAGAATAAAGAAGCTACTGAGTGTAATTCTTTCTACATCACCCATCAAGTACTGATTTAATACAGAATTTCCTACTTAGTGGCTCCTCTTTGACCTCAGGGTTCACTTTGTTCAAGTTCCCTTGAAAGTCCGGTAGGGGGGTGCTCCCTCAGGCAGACTGCGGCGCTTTGGGGACTAATTCATTTCACACATCACACACAGAAAAAACAATCTTATTTTGAAGACCTTTAGTTTTGCCTTTTTGCAGTTTGTCATTTTATTTTCATTGTGCTTACTAAGGGAATGTGTAGTTAATATTTTTCTCCGTTTTTAATGTTTTCCCCCATTTGATGATACTGTGCTCCCATCTAGAAATGATGAAATGATTCAAAATAAAAATAAAATGATTTTTGTTAATGGTTTTTCTAATCAGAAGCCACAGAGTTTCTATAGTGTATCAAGTAGTCCTGGTAAGAATGTGTTACAGTTGCCGAAAGGGCAGCAGGTGGCATCTGTAACAGTTTAGGACGGGCAGTTTTCCAGAACGGTGTACTCCCTTCTTCCCTTACCTGTCCTCACGCTGACTTCCCCTTTGTTTCCCCACCTGAAACAAAACATACTGGGTCCTGAGAAATTGGGGAAATTGTATAACATTTTTTCTTTTCCAAATTGTGTCCTCAGTGGTATTTCCAGGCACAGGTCAGGTTTCGAGCACCCCTGAGGCGGCCAGCAGCCCCAGCCTGGACGTCCACTGCAGGAGGGGACAGAGATGCCATAGACAGCTGTCCCAGCGCTGCTGCTGCACGTCTCGGTCACCGCCAGAGACTGCGATAACTCGTCGCGTTTGAAAGAGGTTTTGTTTTTTAAATTAATAGCTTGTTGATCAATATACTAGATAACAGTAGTGGCTCCCGTTGGTAACACGAGAGGTATTCAGGGTATGTGAAATGCCTAAATTACTACAGGGCAGTTCCCCACCTTGGCATGGAAAAGGACACGAGAGTCTAGGGAGGCTTGTGACCTGGACATTTAGGCTTAGTGCCTGAGGTGTGACCCCTAAATGGTCTGGCTTCCTGCCATCTTGTCCAAGGATTTCTGGTTTCTTGTTGCTGACTGAATTAGGGCAGTCTCACTTCTGGAATACTGTCAGGTTTGCCTTAGGCAGACCTTAAGTGGTAGTAGTAGGTGAACTACCAAAACAGAGGAGGAGGCTTCACTGACCTTGCAGAGCAGCTGGCATGAACGTTTGCATGCTTGCCGATAAATGCTTATTAAAATCTGTCTGTGGGGCACTATGATCTAGGCTTGGTTTTTTCTTCTTTTCAAATTTGTCAGAGATTGTAGGGAAACAGCTAACCCTCATCCACCTCAAAGACTTCAGTTTCTGATAGCTAGTTTAAAAAGAATCTGAAAGTTGTGAATGACCTTGTTGACTCAGGTCTGTTAGCAACATCAAGTGTTTGATTGGGGTAAATTACCAAATTGCTGGTCCCCCTGAATGAATTCAGAAAGTGACTTAGTTGTCATCTACGGTTTTCCAAGAGAGAATTCAACTTTACATTAGGTTTTACTGTGTTGACATTTCCAAGATGGTTTCTTAAAACTCAAGGATTTCACAGGCTACCAAAATTTTAAAACTTCTGGAACCAACATAAGTAACAACTTACTATTTTCTCAGATATGAGGATATTAAAACCATAGCTACCATTCTTTATCACCACCATTTCATTAAACACTTTAACATCAAAATCTCAGAAAATGGACTCACACTGACAAACACTGAAGATATTTAAATACGTAAAACTAATTTCAGATGCAATATCAATATCACGGTAACAATTTATTTTACAATGTTATACTTTATGCTATTGTTTCATTGATACAGGTTTGTCAGTCTGGAGATCTTAAGACTTTGGGGTCTCCCAAAGTAGTAGCATTTTAAAAACTTAGTGCCACATGAAATGGAGTCCAAATGGCCACTTCTGTGTGGAACTTTGGTTTTTATCACAGTCATTGTGGAAAATCCATTTTCGTCTGCTGAAAATGGAAGCAACTCTTCTGAGGCTGCTTTAGTCAGTGCAGAATATTCTGGGTAAGAACACCAGGCCCATCTCCAGACAGGGCTAAAATGAGCAATGACAGACTGGTGACCAGGTTTATGACCTGCAGAAAAGGTCAATACGATATAGCTGCCTTCGGGCAGGGCTGCAGCCTGAGACCATGGTCCTGCGGGCTGAGGGAAAGCATTCAGAACGTAGCTGCCCGGAGGAAGCCTCCGTCTCTAGACCAGACGGTCTATTGGTGTTTACGTACTCAGGCCACAGCAGCACACGACTTACCACCATACCTTGGCTACTGGTTGATCATTAGGTTTTACAGACTGAACAAATGACTGAAATAAAAAAATTAAAAAAAACTTTTTTTGTTTATTTTTGAGAGAGAAAGAGAGCGAGCGAGCATGAGCAGGGCAGGGGCAGAGAGAGAGAGGGAAACAGAATCCAAAGCAGGCTCCGGGCTCTGAGCTGTCAGCACAGAGCCCGACGCGGGGTCCAAACCCGTGAACTGTGAGATCATGACCTGAGCCGAAGTCGCACACTTAACCAACTGAGCCACCCAGACACACCCCTAAAAAAATTTTTTTTTTGAATGAAGAACCAAAATGCGGTTCCCAAGCACTGAGTGATACAGAGATGCTGGGTCCCTAAGGACAGTCTTTGAGCTCCATTAAATCAGCTCAGGGAACAGAAACAATGAAAAGAGAAATAAGCTTTTTATTTTGTAAAACTCACAGGAATCTGGTTTCTCTTTTCTCCCTGAATGTGTGAAGAAGACAGTAAGGAATATGATTTGAGATTGCTGTTTTCTTTTCCTAGACACATTTGTTCAGGAGGAAAGGATTTTTTTTTTAAACAACGTTGGTTAAGATTCCTTCCACAAAATCAGCCTTTTAAATCCAGTTTGGGGTTGGGGGCAGCATAATGGGATGGAAAGTAAGTCAGCTTTATAATCACCAGGCTGACCTTAAACAAATCCATCTCTCTTGTCCCTAGTTTCTTCATTTATAAGAATCAAAGCCCTTTCTGACTCTAATAAATGTTTTCAGAAGATCAAACATTTCTTCACAAGGCAGTTTTAGTGACCTGAAACAGATTAGGACTAAAAGTATTTCCAAACAGTGTATTAAAATGGTCACCAATAAACTACTTAGGTACTGCAGAATCTTCCTTAAAAACCAGAACTGAAGAAAATGAAATGTGAGTTATAAAAAGGGAACTACAAATGATATTAGACTCCCCAGTCCCTAAGAAACTAAAAGCATCTGTCTAAAAAAAAGATTTCTACACTTGCCCCTCCCCTGCCTCCGCCCAAGTCATAGATCAGGATCCTGCTTTCTAATGGCTCTTGGGTATTTTACCTGCAATGCTGCTGCTAAGTCGTCCTTCTTTCCCCCTACAGTTCTTAGTTCTGCTTTTGCTCTGCCATTGCTATCAGTGTTGATAGATATATCTTGTGATCCAGAGTTTCTGTTATCAACAAAGTTGGCTTTATTGCTGGCTATCCAGTATAGAGGTTTTCTCTTTCCTGATAACAGAAGACCTAAAGGAAGGGAGAAAAACATTGGTGCATTTTTCTTTGTTCTTGCCTTCTCTTCCAGTTCCAAATCACTGCTTCGCTGAGCTAGAAGACTGAACTTCAGTCTGAGGCAACGATTTATTTCACCATGTGCCCATACTACCCCCAAAACCTCTAACAGGCCTCTGAAAGGGCACTAGAGTCTCGGGTTTTCTCCCTGAAGGTCGGGAAACTCTTCCTTCAATACAGATCGCTTTTAATCACAGCTGATTTACCTAACTTAGGGTCTTTTATATTGTTCTTAACTTTCAGGTGATCTCTTCTCATGACCACACAGATTTTAGGGCCCAGGGCCCTGTTAATTGCTACAAAGAGGCTCTATCTTCCCCATTTCCAGCCACTAAGATTCCCATACTCTGATTTCCTAATTCTAGAGAAGTTGGGCTGGAGTTAGAAGTAATCTGGTCCAAAAGAAATCTGGTCCAGAAACCTGGTTTCTATTAAGTGTTCTTCAGTCATCTCCTATTTAGATCTCAAGCCTGCTAAGCGTGGTTTTCATGGCCCCTATTTGCCTGAAAAAAAAAATCGTTCCATAGAAATATGAGATACAAAAATGTATGAGGCTTTTTGTATATTCAAGTCCCACTGAAGGCTGATTCATTCTCTGTCTACTACTGCCTGCCTAAACTGCAGAAAGCTCTCTGGCGCTTCGACTTCCTTCTCAGTAAACCAAGAGATGATGTGATTTCAGATCTGAAAAATAACTAGGCACATATTAAGTCAATTACCCAGGGACTCGTAAAATCCGAGGTGGGCAGAAATCTGAGGGGCCTCCGCTAGGAATAGGAACTCCTACCCCAATCCAACCACAGGAGCTCCCAATCCGCCTGGGCCTCTTACCCTCCCGCCACAAGGTGGCAGGATTTCCCTTGCCTGAAATCTCCAGGTCACTGAAAGGACACTGATTTCCACCATAGTGTATACATTATCTTCTTTGGATTGAAGGGATTGTGTCAGACAGTCGGTTTCCAAGGGCTGATAAGCTCCATCCAGCTCACTTTTGAGATGTTAACTAGTGAAGTGTTTTCCACACCAGCCTGGCGTGGTAGCTTTTTACCAAGAATAGTTACCAGCCCCCCTCTCCTTGTGCCTCATGCAGCAAATGCTGTACCTAGATAATAACCTTAAATAAAGCCCAGGCTACAGTAAAAACAAAAATAGCGGTTATCTGTTACACAGTTACCATGGGGCCAGCCACCCTGTGAGATGCCTTATGTACCTTTTATTTTCACGGCAACGCTAGGAAACCTGTATTCTCACCTCCATTCTGCGGTGAGGAACCACGATTACATGCAGATAGAAAGTGCTGGTTCTGGGGTCTGAACCCAGGCTTGTCTGTCTCCAGAGCAAGCTGTTACCACCATGAATCATAAAGAAAAATTAGTTCATAGGGATGTACTGAAGTCATGTTTCTATGATCAGATAAAATAGTTCATTGGTGAGATAGTCATGTTCACAGACTTCATTATTTCCTGAAGTGGGGGCCTGCATTCTTTACCAAACTACAAAAGCGTTCTTGTACCCTAAGTTCAAGCATGTGCTATACCCTTTTCTCTTAATGAAACTAAATCTCAGATAGTTTCTCTACTTTGTTCCTAAAGGCTCTGTTTTATGTGCCAAAATTTAAGTCACTGATCATTTTCAAAAAGAAGTCAGGTATATAGGAATACAGTGGTTTTTTAAAAATTAATTTGTTCTCAACATGCCCATAAGGAAACTTAGTAGAGGAGAAGTTCTGAGAAGTCTGCAAAATGGGGGCATCTGGGTGGCCCAGTTGGTTAAGCAGCTAACCTCGGCTCAGGTCATGATCTCACAGTTTGTGGGTTCAAGCCCCACATCAAGCTCTGTGCTGACAGCTCAGAGCCTGGAGCCTGCTTTGGATTCTGTGTCTCCCTCTCTCTCTCTCTCTCTGCCCCTCCCCCACTTCTGCTTTGTCTCTCTCTCTCTCTCTCAAGATTAAATAAATATTAAAAAAATATTTAAAAGAAAGAAGTCTGAGAAATGAACGTGTCACTTCATTTACCCTAGTTTGTTTTTTCCTAAACTGAACTGCCACAGAGCCTTTCTCCCCAGGGCAGCATCCCTTGGAATCAGCATCCCTTCAGTGCCCTTCAGGAAATGCTGCCTCTGTACGGCAGCCAGAAAGAACTTACCATTGCTTCGATGCACTGTTCTCTGTCACACCTCAGTGCCTTTGCATATACAGTTCCTTCGTCCTGGAATGATTTGTCTTCTCCACCTGGATGAGCAGCTACTTGCCCTTCAAGAGACAACTCAGATGTAATGCTTTCTAGGAAGCCTTTCTCCAGCTTCCTTAGTCTGTGTCTCCTTCCCACCCCCACTGCACTGTGATCGCCACTACAGGACTCACTCATGTTCGCATTATTTCTTCACATTTGTCTCTCCTACTTGATTGTCGTCCCAAGAGCAATGACCATGTTGCATTTATCTTTATTAGCACCTGCATCTCTAATGGCACTTAGCACTTATAACTGTTCACAACGTACATGTTAAGGAATAAAGATGAGGAAACGGAGACTCGGAATGTTTAGGCAACTGAAGGTCACATGGGTATTTCATAGCAGTGTTGGGCCTCAAAGAATACTACTCTCACCACTATGCCCAAATAGCAAATTGGTGGAGGTCCCTCCCACCCCCCCACACCATGTCCCACAGCAGACAATACTAACAGATGAACTCCACCGAGCTCAGCCTTTTGCTCTGGAACTTTGAGCATCACTCTAGGAAAACGCTAACAGAGTGAACCCATGAAATGAAAAATACTTGATCTCCTTGACACTGTCCACGCTGTACCCTCCTATCAATCTAGTTTTGTGGACATGACAGAGTGCTGTAGACTGCAGAATCCCTCCTTTTCTGCTAAAGACTGGGTGCTCTGAACTCTCTCTTGTCACTTAGCCTCTGTTCCTCTTGAGGGTGGCCCCGAGGCGGGGAGCTAAAGGTGCCTAGGTTTTCCCTGCTCCATCTGCCCCAATGCCCCCAGCTCTCCCCAGGACCCTGACTTGGAAGAGCTGCTGCCCTTTGGCACCAACTTGCAAGAGCAGATCTGCCCCTCACTGACTCACACACCAAGGTTGCCCAAATATTTTCCCCTCTGATTTTGTAGAGGCAGTGTTGGGATACTTACTGATAAATGATAGGAAAAAAATACGAATTCCTGGCAGCGGCCAGGAAGCCAGCTTATGGAGCATAAATTTCATCACTAAGGCTTATTTGGCTGACACAGCATATCACCTACCCTCCGCCTCATTGCACGTCTCTCTGGAGATAATCTCTCCCAATCCTGCTTTCCTTGGCTTCCCCTCCTTAGCCGCTCAGCCCAGAAGAGGCTGTTCTGTTTTGCTCACATGACCAAGAGGACAGTAGACCACTCATCCATTAATAGGGATTCCTTCCTGGGGCACCTGTGTGGCTCAGGTCATGATCTCACGGTTTGTGAGTTGAAGCCCCACCTCAGGCTCACTGCTGTCAGGACAGAGCCTGCTTCAGAGCCTCTGTCCCCTCCCTCTCTGTCCCTTCCCTGCTCAAACTCTCTCTCAGAAATAAAAATAAAACACTTTTTAAAAAATAGGCATTCTTTCTTTCCCCACTTGTGAAATGGATGGTTTTCCTTGCTGCTTCTGTTGGCTTCTACATCATAAGACCCATCAAAAGTAATACCAAAATAGCTTGTTGGCATGTGGCTGTCCTGAAAACATTTAAAAATAGCAAAAATGAAGTTGATGCACTATACTCTCAGACTTCCAGTACGTTTGGATGACAAGCTAGAGTTGTAAAAGCAGCTGATATTTATTGAGTAGTTACCATAAGCCAGAGTGCCTTAGGTTAATAATCTCATTTGCTCTTCTTTATGTGTCCGTATTATAGATACTATTCGAGGTCTCATTAGGGAAAACTGGGGCTTAGGATAACTTACCTAATGACACATAGAAAATGGCAGAGCCTGGATTCAAACACAGGTCTGTCTGATTCTAAAGTCCATGACCCTTGACTACTAGTATTCTTCTAACAAGTAGAACTGTCCAGTATGGGAAAGGGCCACTTGACAGGTAATGAGTGATTCCTGATTTGGGGAGGTATTGAATTGGGTACTTGATTGCTGAAGTAATCTCAGAAATGTGCTCTACTAATATAGCTCATTCTAGTGTCTGTGGTGAGTCTCTACCTGCCAGTATTATGGCTTCTTAGGAGTCCTCATTCTCTTATCATCGTCACTGTCATCGTCACCTCTGATTAGCCCACACGATGTTTCAGGCATCTTTCTGAGCAGTTTTACTTACATTAATTTATTTAGTCACAACTACCCTACAAAGTAAGTATAATTATTATCCCCATTTAATAGATAAGGAACCTGAGAGGTAAAGAGACTTGTCCAAGGTCAAACAGCTAATAAGTAAGAGATCTGGGATTATTATCACCCAGGCGTCTGGCTGTGGTCCATTACACTGTCTCTTACCATGTGATACATATGCCATACTCTTTAAAAACTTATCTTTGTTATTATCACAGATATAATATATATTTGTTGTAAACAAAAAAAATCAAGACAAATATATAACATAGAAGTTGAAAGTCCCACAGACTCCGATGTCTCAGAGATAATTACTGTTACATTCACTAACTACAGATTTATATATTTATTTATGGATTTTACTATAAATAATGCTCATTAATATGTATTTTTATGTTTTTACCCCTAACAATTGATCTGTAATATTTTTCCATAATGCTTCAAAGCTCTACTTTATCCTTTTTTTTATGTTTTCTATTTTTGAGAGACAGAGTGAGCAGGGGAGGGGCAGAGAGAGAGAGGGAGACACAGAATCCGAAGTAGGCTCTAGGCTTTGAGCTGTCAGCACAGAAGCCAACATGGGGCTTGAACTCACGAACTATGTGATCATGACCTGAGCTGAAGCCGGACGCTTAACCGACTGAGCCACCCAGGCGCCCCTACTTCATCCTTTTGAATGACCACATTATATGATCATAAACATGGACCTCATTATATTGAGTATTTCTACTGATGGACATTTGAGTTTTTTCTGTTTTGCTATTATAAAAAAAAGTACAAGGACAGCAGAAGACCTCCTTTCTGCATGAGCCCTAAAAAATACAAAAATAATAATTACAACGAACAGTTCACAGAAGCTTACTATGTGTCATACATTAAGTAAATCACCTAAAATAGAGTGCTCTTAATGGTACCTGGTGGCTGAGTCAGCCAGACATCCAAAACTTGATTTCAGCTCAGATTATGTTCTCACACTTTGCGGCCTGGCACTGGGCTCTGCACTGACAGCATGGAGCCTGCTTGGGATTCTCTCTCTCCCTCTCTGCCTCTCCCTGCTTGTGCTCTTTCTCTCTCAAAAATAAATAGGTAACCTTTAAAATAATAGGATGCCCTTATTCATATTTTTAAGATTATTTTTAATTTTTTTAAGTAAACTCTCTATGCTCAAACTCACAATCCCAAAATCAAGAGTCAAATACTCTACAGGCTGAGCCAGCCAGAAGCCTCTGCATTTTTTTAGATGAAGAAAGGAAGACATAGGAAGTGTCACTCCAAATGGGAAAGCTTAAATTTGAGCCCTGGTTTTTTTTTTAATTTTTAATGTTTATTTATCTTTGAGAGAGACAGAGTGTAAGTGGAGGACGGGCAGAGAAGGAGGGAGACACAGAATCCAAAGCAGGTTCCAGGCTCTGAGCTGTCAGCACAGAGCTTGATGTGGGGCCCGAACTCACGAACTCTGAGATCATGACCCCTGAGCTGAAGTTGGAGGCTTAACCAACTGAGACACCCAGGTGCCCCTGAGCCCTGTTTTGATTTCAAATCACATTGCATATATACATCTAAAGTGAGTGTGAGTGTTCTTTCTATCGCCTTTTCATTTCACATACACATATTCCATGAGGTTCCTATCCATTACCGTCTTCACTTCAGAATCTGTCTCCTTGAGCTCCTGACCCATTCAGCCCATTAGACATCGCCAAGTGGATGCCTTGCGGGCACCTCAAACTAAACACATCCAAACAGAAATCATCTTCCTCACACCCCCTGGACATCCTCCAGGATGGTCTCTACTTGTCAACATTTAATGGCATTGCCCTTCACTCAGTTGTCCAGGCTAGAAACTTCAGAGCTGCCTGTGACTCCTGCCTCTATCACACCCCACATCTAACTGGCTCTAAGGTCTTGTTACAAGAGACCACAGATTCTCAGTCCATCCTCTCCACCTTCCTCCTACTATGGCTCTGGATAATGAAGGCTCCCAACACCTCTCCTTGGACGGTTGTATCGGCTGGTAACTCTAATCTCTGCCTAGGCCCCATCCATTCTTCCACTGCTGTCAGAGCTAATGTCATAAAGCCAGTACTTAACCATGTCATATCCTGCTTACATTCTCACTACTAAGATTTAAACTCCTCAGCATGACACATAAAACATCCCATAATCTCACCCTAATTTATCTTTCCATTCTCACCTGCAGTATATTCTTACCCACATACCTTAAACTATGACCACCCATGGTCACTTGTGTTTCCTCAGAACTATTGATTATTTCCATGCCTCTGTGCTTCTGTTCATGCTACTTGAAATGCCCTCCTCTGGCTTCTCTTCTACCTGCTGATATTTTACTTCTCTTTGAAGACACAGCACGCTGACCACAGTGTACACAGTTTCCACCTGTATCTCTAGCCTCTCAATTTATTACTTGTCCTCTTTGTTTACATTTCTATTAATATTTTACTACAGACTAGAAATCTGGTCACGTGTTTTCCTGGTCAATCTGTTTTTCTGAAAGGATACGATCTTAAAAATTAGTATTTCTAGTGCTTAGAAGGAGCTTCATATGTAAAAAATTAAAACTGGAGTTCATTCGTGATTTAGCTAAAGCCTGAATCACCTCAAAGTTTACTTCCAAATCTGAGATTTTCTGTGCCTTTCTGATGCACTAAAATCTTATCTGAGGATCGCAGTGATCATTTAACCTTAGAATTAACTCCGGTTTCAAGGGTCCATTTCTCCTTTCACTTCTTTGCCGAGCATTTGGGCTCCTGGCAATGAACGCCCGCCCAGTCGAGTGTTGTCATGGGGTTTCCGGAGGAGGTGGGGTAAAAACTACAAGAGCACATCGGAAAACCAGCCGGGCTCCGGGACATCTGGGATTGATTATTCCAGTGAGACGCTCAAGCAACAAGAAGAACAATTCTTGTACTCGTTTTTTTGGCATCTGGGCTTTGGCAGCCACCCCTGTGGCTTTCTCAGCAGTTCTGGAGGCATGAGATATGGCTTGTTTCAGTGGAGGAAAAACCTCCAGTGACCCAACTTCTCCTACAGCAGAATCCTCCGAAAGACCCCTTTCCTCTCACGTGGGTCTTCTTAGCCGGTCCAGGTCTTCTTGTCATTTACACAGAGTCTTAGTCTCCCCGCACCCAGGGAAGCTCATACCACCTGGGGACTGAGCTAGGTTACACCGACTCCCTGCTAATTCCTCTTCCTCCTGTGATTCTTTCCAAACCCGGGACCAGGAACAGTGAAAGACTGGGAGGGGAAGCAGCCTCAGGCTACTGCGGAAGTAGATTCGCTCCAGCTACTGCGAAGTGTCTTTTGTTAAATACACGCTAAGTAGGACTTCAGTTCTGGTTCTGAGCGATAAGGGGGAGTGAAGGCTGTTTTGCTAACATTTATTGGGCACACACTGCCAGGCACTGCGCTATGCATGTTGTATACATTTTTTAATTTAAAACGCACAACAGCTTTCTGTGGGATACTATTATCTGTATTCTAATGATGGAGGAACTGAGGTTCAAGCAGGTTAAATGATTTTCCCAAGGTCACATACTTAGTAAGTGGCAGAGGCAGGTTAAGTTGACAGGGATGAATCCTATCAACCCTGTCATGGCGTGAGAGGTCTACTCTTGACTCATTACTCATAATGTAAAATACTAAAAGTTGCATGATATGCAAAAACTTTTTGTTTAAACATTCGGACCTATTACCTTCAGCACATCAGAGAGATGCTGGTGATGATGCTGGTGATGATGATGCTGATTTCAATATTCATGGAATGAATGGAATTCATGACGGAAGACCCGCCAGGACCTGATCTAGGGGTGCTGTGTTATAGGTGATCTTATCCTCAGAAAACCACTCTTTGAGGAAGGTAGTGTTATTTCCTTGGTGAATATATAGAGGCGGAGGAAGGTGAAGTAACTTCACCCAGTCAGAGAGCTGAGTGCTGGAGCCTGAGTTTTAAATCCAGGCAGTCCGCCTCCAGAGGGTAAGCTACGCTGCCTACAAAAAGCACATTCTGGAGTTAGAGACCTGGTTTCCAGTCGCAGCTCTGCGTCTTCCTGGGGAAAGTGACTTGAGCATATCAGTCCTCAGTTTCTCCATATGTAAAGTGTGGCCCTGGAGACTTACCTGCTACCCAGGTGTCTCCATATATATTCCCAAATTCATCAGAGTCAGAATCCCTATTCTACCAGAAATGGAAGTACATTTTTGAAATATGATAGATGTGGGTTCAAATATTACTACAAAATACTTACCAGCTGGGAATTTAAACAAGATACTCAAACTTTCTGATTCTCAGTTTTATCACCTGAACATGGGAGGTAAAAATAGCACCTATAGGAATATTTGTGGGTTAGAAATAGTAGATGTATTTTATAATGCCAGCGAATTGGAAGGAGTTCTACATTATACTTATTATTTAAATATTGTTACGGCTCCTGACCAGGAAACTATACACTCATACTCACCAGCAGGTAGGGCGCCACCTTGCCTGTATACCGTCCTAACACAGGCAGCACTAGCGGGGCCAGAGAGCCCCCTTCTGGATGGTGATGAGACAGGAGGCCGTCTTTTGTGGGGCCTGCTGTATGTGTGGCCCTGACCCAGGCAGGTGGGGGCTGGATGGGCCGAAGGTGCTCTCTCTGCTCATCCTGTCCCTCACCTGTCCGGCCTGGTGAGAAGGGTACCGACTGTGAGCTGCCTCCAGTGAACCACAGGCAGGGTCCTGACTCTCTCTCTCCGTAACAATGCCCCTCCTTATTAGGCTTTGCCGGGAAGCACATGGCCTTTAGAGTGACACTTGCTTAGGTCCAAACCCTCTGTCAAATGAGAGCTATCATAGTGAGTATTTGTCAGGATTAGATTCTTTATGAAAACGACCTAGCTCCATTATAGGGGTTTAATGAACACTCAACAAATTTTAACTCTCATCTTTCTTAGAAGAGAATAATTCAAGGTCAATGTCATTCTGAGATGAACACAGAGATAAAGAAGAGGGCAAGTCTGCACAAAATGCTCTTTTGGATTAAATTCTAAATATTTTTAAAAAGATTCTCAAGAGCCTCTTTTGTTACTAATTTTAGAGCTAATTAAATCCCCAAAACTTGCCTTGTATTTAATATCTAAGATTTTATATATTTAGTAAGAAAAAACAAGTTGAATATTTTCATTAACTTTGAGTACCCTATCACAGGCTGTCGGCTGAGATACTTTCTTATAGGACTTGGTTCTAATGCTCAGCCCTGAAAGAGATATTATAAATACTAAATATTATTTCAGGAGGCCCCTACAGCATTGGATTCCGACAGACTACTAGAAATTGACTAGTTACTGCCACAGGATTTGGCCAAATCCATAGTCCAGGTTGGCATTTTGCCCCTCTCGCAAGAATAGCAGAGGTGCTCACCCCCTAACTGACTGAATCTGGGCAAGGCCATGCTATCCACAAATCCATACGAATGCCCTGGTTGGTGACCAGCACCACAACTCACCTCCGCATCAGGGTAAGGAGGTCTTTTGTGTCTCTGCTTTTACTGTGCTCACTTCCATATAAAAGGATTTGAATCATCAGACACTGTAGGTAAGTTGAGAAACATAGCAGGTTAAAGAGAATTAGATAGCAAGCACCTTTTTTATAAACCAAACTCAGAAAGCATCACTGGAACTGAGGTATCATAAGTTTCCATTTCAAATTCCTGCACTGCATCTCCTCCTGGCTCCCAACCAAGGAGGAAAAGGAGACTGAACTGAAGGCTCTGCACACTTCTGTGCTCTATGCATATCATTCCACTTCATGGCCCCTGCCACCGCCACCTGTGGCTGTGGATAATGACAGTGACGGGGCCAAAACATGGCTGCAGTAGTGGTTTCCATCAGGATTTCCCAAATAGCTATGACCAAATGGATAGATACAAATGAAATCTGTGAACGCGTCCTAAATTTGCATTGCATTCTCAAGCTATGATCATGTTACTCTTTTTTTTTAAGTTATTTATTTATTTGAGAAAGACAGAGACAGTGCAAGTGGGGGAGAGTCAGAGAGTCAGAGAAAGAGAGAGAGAGAGAGAGAGAGAGAGAGAGAGAAGGAGATAAAGAATACCAAGCAGGCTCCACACTGTCAGCACAGAGCCTGATGTGGGGCTCAAACCCACGAAACTGCAAGATCATGACCTAAGCCGAAACCAAGAGTCAGATACTCAACTGACTGAGCCACCCAGGTGCCCCTATATGATTTTACTCTTAGGCAGTTTTCCATTTAAAATTTTATTGCTGACCTCTCTTCCCAATCAAGATAGAACAATCGGGATCAGATTTACACTTGCACATGAAACAACTAAAAAATGAAAAAGTAAACAAAATACATGAAGCAATCTTTAAGACACTGAACATCAGCCAACGAAGACCAGTGATCCCGGACAGAGGGAAACAAGTGAGATAAGTCCTAAAACTGCCCCCAGATTGTTGCTTTGAGAGCATTTCCAGGCCCTGATGCAGGGAAGGGCACAAAGGGAAGCTCAGTAGACTCCCTGAGTTGAAGACAAGGAGCTGAGAGTCCCAGGGGACTGTCAGTGCTGAGTAAAAGGAGAGGAGACAGCGGCACAGAAAAAGATCCAGGCGTAGCTGTAGTGAGTCCCCCTTAAGTATTCAGCAGAATACTGACTAGCACGTCTATGTGAGAAAACTGGCCAAAGCTGGGGGAAGAATCAGCGGATGGGGCCGGAGGAAACAGGGCCTGGTGCTTACGCTGGGCCTGGCACCAATCTGTGCGTCAGCCAATCTGGAGAGCCCCGTTGCTCATGGAGCTTTGGGTGGTGTGCTCAGAGGCTTTTGCCTCAGTCGTGGGGGATAATTAGCCTTTGACTAAATGCTGCTCTGTCTCATCTAGTGAATCTTAAAAAGCAAGACCTAAAAGGACTAAACTATAATTTAACTGAGTTCCAGGACAAAGTTCAAGAATACTTATAGGAATACAAAAATACCCAACACCCAGTAAGGGAAAGTACACAATGTCTGGCATCCAAAGACTGCAAATTGTGAAAAGAAGCAGAAAAGTGTGATTTGTATGAGAAAAATCAATCAGTCAAAACCAATCCCAAACTGACATAGATGTGAGAATTAGAAGAGCAGTATATTATAACTGTTACTGTAACTTTATTGCACATGTTAAAAAAGTTAAATGAGGGCAAGAAAAATTTATTTTTTAAAAAGACTCAATCAAATCAAACTTCTGGAGATGAAAATGTCCCAAAGGAAAAATACACTGGATGGAATTAAGAGCAGGTTTGACATTAGAGAAGAAAAAAAATAGTGAACCTAGAGGCACAAGAATAAGAACTATCCATCAAGAAAAACCATAGATTATAGCCATGGGTACAGAAAAATAATTTTTTCAATATCCAACACCCAATTGTATAAAATCCGATGTCCATTCCTGATTTAAAAACAACTCCTTAGCAAACCAGGAGTAGAAGGCACTCTCCTCAACCCGATAAAAGGTATTTATAAAAAAAGTCTACAGTTAACAACAAACCTAACTGATGAAAGACTAAATGTTTCCCTTGAAAACAGGAATTAAACAACATTGCCTGTTCTCACCGCTTCTACTCAACTTTGTACCAGATGTTCTTGCCAATGGAGCAAGAAATAAAAGGCATCCAAATTGGAAAGAAAGAAGTAAAACTTGATTTGCAGATGACATGATCATCTATGTAGGAAATCTAATGAGTCTATAAACAGCTACCAGAATAAATGAGTTTAGCAAAGTCATGGGACCCAAAATTATATATTAAAAAAATCATGGTATTTCTATTACTAGCAACAACAATCAGAAATTGAAATTCAAATATGATACATTTAAAATAGCATCAAAAATTAAAAATCAGTATGAATAAATCTAAGGAAAGATGCACATGACCTGTACATCAAAAATTACAAGAAATATTATTGGAAGACACTAAATATGACCTACACAAATGGGAGAATAACACATGTTCATGGGCGAGAAGCTCAAGGTTGTTAAAATGTTAATCCTCCCCAACCTGATCTACACATTCAATGTAATCTCAAGCTAAATCTGAGCACATGTTTCAGAGGAAACTGATATAGTGATTCGAAAATTCCTGTGGAAATGCAAAGAACCTAGAATACTCAGAACATTGAAAAAGAACAAAGTTAAAAAAGTAACACTACCTGATTTCAAGACTTTTTTTAATGTTTATTTTTGAGAGACAGAAAGAAGCAGAGCATGAGAGGTGCAGAGAGAAGGGGAGACACAGACTCCGGAGCAGGCTGTGCTGACAGCCCAAAGCCTGATGTGGGGCTTGAACCCATGACCATTAGATCATGACCTGAGCTGAAGTCAGACGCTCAACCGACTGAGCCACCCAGGTGCCCTCAAGACTTGTTTTAAAGCTACGATAATTAAGACAGCACATATTGACATGAAGATGGAAAAACAGAGCAGTGGAACAGAAAAGCATCCATTAATAATAACACGCACACACACACACACACACACACACACACACTGAATTTTTGACAAAGGTGCAAAGATAATTCAGTAGAGAAAGGAATGTCGTTTCAATAAAAATGGTTCTAGAACAGCTGGCTACCCATATGCTAGACAAACAGACAGACAAACTGGGACTCATTCCTAGTACCATATAGGAAAACTGATTCAAGTGGATCATAGACCAAAATGTTAAACCTAAAACTACAAAACATCTAGAAGAAAACACAGGAGAAAAATATTTTTGATTGTGGTTAGGCAAAGATTTAGGTAAAACACCAAAAGTACAATCCATGAAAGAAAAAACTGATAAACGGACTTCATTAAATTTCAAAGCTCCTGCCCTTCAAAAGACACTTAAGCAAATGAAAAGACAAACCGCACGCCAAGAGAAAATATTTCCAAATCATGTATCTGATAAAGAATTTGTATCTGGAATATATGAAGAGCTTTTCCCCAACTTTATAGTATTTATTGCATGTACTAGGACCTAATGTGTTTACACAAATATACAACAATTGTACATTGGCATCTTTACAATATTAAAGGAGTCATATACAATTCTACAGGCATTGTACACAGTGTGGTTAGAATATATAACAAACTTTTTAAATTAAGTTAATCATAGGAAAGCAAACAACTAATAAAAAGTAAGCAAAAGATTTGGTTTGTCACTTCACCTAAGAAGATAAGACAGATGAGAAATAGGCACACGGAAAGATGCTCAAGACAAACACAAATTAAAACCACAATGAGGGGCACCTGGGTGGCTCGGTTGGTTGGGGTTTGGACTTCGGCTCAGGTCATGACCTCACCCTTGGTGAGTTCGAGCCTCAAGTCAGGCTCTGTGCTGATAGCTCAGAGCCTGCATCCTGCTTCAGATTCTGTCTCCCTCTCTCTCTGCCCTTCTTCTGCTCACACTCTCTGTTTCTTAAAAATAAACATTAACTTTTTAAAAATGAAATAATTTTTAAAAACCCACAATGAGATACCATTTTATACCTATTAGGATGGCTAAAATTAAAAACACTGACCACACCAACTACTGGCAAGAATGTGGAGGAACTGAATTCTCATGCCCCGCTGTTGGAATATATAACATAATGCAAACATTTTCCAAAATTTTTGCAATTTCTTATAAAGGTAAGCATGCATCGATCCTATTACTTAACTATTTCACTTCTAAGTATTCACCCAAAAGAAAAGTCTATCCATACAGAGACTGGTGCATGAACATTCATAGCAGTTTTATCTATAAAAATCCAAGCTGGAAACAGCCAAATGTTCATCATCGGGTGAATGGATAAAAATATCATGGCGCCCATCAATGTAATACTCAACAATAAAAGTCAACTGCAGAAACACACAATAATGTGGACAAACCTCAAAGTAATTATAATGAATGATTCAAAACTGTGTAAATATAGGATTTTACTTATATAAATTTTAGAAAATGCTAATATATCTATGGTGACAAAGTAAATCAGTTACTGCCTAAGGGTGGGAGTGGGGGAGGGGTGGAACCGATTAATTACAAAGGGGAATGGGGAAACTTCTGGGGGTGACTGATACATTCATGATCTTGATTGTAGTCATGGTTTCACACGTCAATAGAGATGTCCAAGCTGATCAAATCATACATGTAAAAATGTATGCAGCGTATTGTATGTAATAAAATGTTTCTATCACCAAATTATAATATTTAATGTTTGTCTTTTATCTTCTCACCCCTACCCTACTGCATTTAACTTTGACTCCTTTTCTATGAAAACTGAACTGCCCAAGAAAAAGTGTTAGCCAAAAGTGTCACCAGGATTATGCATGGATGGCTCTATTCTGTCTGCCAAAGGGGTTTACTCTCAGTGTCAACTTTTGCTGAGGTATCTTACCTTTTTTTTTTTTTTAGCTCCAGGAGCAGTTCCCAGTTCCCAGAACTGCATCTATTAACATAGTCTAATTCAGAAACTTTATCACCAGTATCTCAACTGATAGTGGACACCCAGCATGAGGAAGGTGTTCAAACCTCAAAACCACAGCCTTACTGCTAGCATGCCTTTCTATTCCTCTCCTCCTTTCTCGGCTGGGACGTTGAAATAGGGGCTAAAGGATAAGAGCTCATGGCAAAGATGCAGCCCGTCTATCTTACAGTGTCCTAAATCTCCAAGTTGAGTCCCCTTTCCAAATGGAGGATGTAGCTGTTGCGTCAGACATCCACTGCCAGGTAAATCTAGATCGGGCTCTCCTTTCATTTTGTGTAGAACATGGTAAGCCCTTATAACATGTGTGCTGGGTTTTTTTTTTTTTAATTTCAGGGAAAAAAAGATTTCTGTTTCTATTCCAAGTATTATAGTTCTTCTTCAGAAATATATACAGTTCTTTAGGTGAATCTCTACTTTGCCCTCCACATCAGCTACTTTCTCATTATACTCCTTCTCTCCCTTCTGTAGCAGTCTAGGACAGCTTTTCAAGTCTGTCACATAAATCTCTGATTCTTTCAACTGGCAGGATATTACATCCTAGAAGTATTAAAAATACAGATTCTAGACCAACCTCTTAGAACTTGTGACTTAATAGTGTGAGGTGGGGCTCAGGAATTATGTTTCATTTTTGTTTTGATTTTTATTGACTGCTGCAATTTTAGATCTGGGAAATGCTGCCCCACATCATGTTAAGACAGTCTTTACCATTTTCCATGTAGATTTGAATTTTACATTTTGTCCCTTCTTATTCCACTCCTAACATTTTAATCTCATCTCATCTTTTGCCCTCAAGTTCTCACCCTTTCACCCTTTCATTTTAAAGTTTTCTCTCCTTATAAGTTATTCTGCTCCTCTCCATAAATTCATGCTTCCCTTGAGGACACTATCCTGGTCACTATAACTTATTTTCATAAGGCTTTCTTTTTCTCAGAAAAATGAGGTCCCCTTCCTCCTGTTATTTACTATTTACATACGTATTTTCTGATTATATTTAGTTAACCTGAAATGAGATAAAATTTCTCCAGACCTGATATTTGCCAATATACCTGTGTGGATGGCTTTTGACTCCTCCCTATGCTAAAATAAGTATTGGGTGATTTTTCACCAACTTTTTTTCCAACATTGAACAAACTTAGATTTATGTAGAGACAACCCGACCGCTCTTACCAAGTCTTTAGCCTTGGTCTGTCAGTATACTCACTAGTTGAATAACTGTTTGGTCATACCTCTTGCCAGATCCTTCTATAAGATATGAACTTCCAGGATTGTCAGAGCCCCCTGGAAGGGGAATCAGTACTTGGGTAAGAATGGCTTATATAAGATGCTCCTGATTCCACCCAACCTTGGGTGCTTTCAATGGGTGCTGCCACTGCTCTATCTAGCTTCCAACACTGGGGTGTTGTTCTTTTATTTAAGAACATTTTTTAATGTTTTTATTTTTGAGAGGCAGAGAGAGAGACAGAGCATGAACAGGGAGGGGCAGAGAGAGAGGGACACACAGAATCCAAAGCAAGTTCCCGGCTCTGAGCTGTCAGTACAGAGCCCGATGCAGGGCTGGAGCCCGTAAACTGTGAGACCATGACCTGAGCCAAAGTCAGATGTCCAACTGATTGACCCAGGTGCCCCAAGGGTGTTGTTCTTTTTAAAATTCTGGTCCAATCACAGACACAGTAAGTTTCTGTATCTCCCTTAGCACAGCTTAGAAAGTGAATTTTTACTTTACTTAAAAAAAATAGGAATGGAAGAAATAAGGGCAGGAAAGAAAGACAGGGAAGTGAAGGGAAGCAGAGGGAAGGGGAGGGGAAAGGAAGGGAACATGTGCATGCATACATCCATCCATGCAAACACACACACACACACACACACACACACACACACAACCTGACTCCTCACACAGTGCCTACAGCCCTGGGAGAAAATGTACAAACCAGCCAGCATGCACCTTCCTTAGCAGCTGAATCGCCTTCCTGAGCTCTCCTTTGGCAAAGCAGATCCTGCCCATGTTGTAAAACGTTTCAGCCACTTTTTCACTATAGTCACCATAGGTGATGACCTGAGACTTCAGTGAGGCCTTGAGCAGTCTGTAAGCTTCCTAGGGAATTTAAAAAATGTTTTTTAATCATCTTGGCAATGCTGAAGGAATATGCCAGTTCGCGCTCTGTGCCTCACCAGGATCTGTTCGTTGTGGAGTGTCACCTAAGTAATGTGTTTCTATGAGGGGTTAAAATTTCATGCTTATATTTGATAACAACAGTTAATTCATGTGTAATTATTTAATCTTCACGACTACTCTATGAGAGAGGAACTATTATTATACCATATTATAGATGAAGGAATGGACACTAATAAAAGCTAAGGATCTTGCCCAAGATCACACTGCCTGTAGTTGATTCGCCTGTTCATATTTACCTGTTTTTCCCCATTTTGGACAAGCCATTTGCAGAATTCTTCAACGGTTGTCAGTGTTTCATAATCCGTCGGGCCCAATGTTGCTTGATATGCACTGATACTTTTTATAAAATATGTTTCAACAGCATCTGCAAAAAAAGAGAAACACTAACTAAGGCAAGCTGCTCATCTTTCCAACTATCTAATATCAGCTTTTCATACCCAAGCCCATGCCTGTTCTCCTTCCAGGTCTCATAAGGAGCCTCAGAAGGTCTGAGATATAATTTGATGACATCAAATGATGTAATTTTATTCTCTTGATTAAATGCATGGATTTTTCTGTAGGAAAAGAAAGTTACCTCTGAACAGCTTTATCCCAAGACCCAAAATGGCCACCATATTAAACTCCCAACTGCAATGAAAGACTATATATTTAGCTAAATTAAACTCTGATAGAAAGTACTATTTACTGGGATTCCTACTAGGTGTGTGTGTGTGTGTTAGAGAGAAAGTTTTTGTTTCAAAAGCATTTTAAATGTAGTTATTGTTTAAATATTTACTTTTAATGTTGTCTTTTGTTCCAAACATAAGAGATGTTTATAGTCAGTGTAGAAAATGCAATAGAAGCACAAAGAAAATGAAAATTGCCTCCACCCCCACTACTCAGAAGCAGGTACCATTAACATTTTTTACCAATGTATTCAGGTGTAATTGGTATACCACACCTTCAACCATTGTAATTACCCAGTCTGATGAAGTTTTTGTAAATTCATAGTTAGGTAATTATGATTGAAATCCAGTTTTAGAACGTACCCATCACTCTAAAATGTTTTCTTCATGGCTGGTTCCAGTCAATGCCTGCTCTCATCCCACTGATCCTTCTATCTCCACGTCTTTACCCCTTCAAGAAATTTCATATAACTGGATTCATACAACACATGTAGTCTTTTGTGATTCTTTCAGGTATCATGCTGTTTTGAGGTTCATCTATGCTCCTGCATGTATTAGTACTTCATTCCTCCTTCTGCCAAGTAACTTTCTATTCTATGGATATACACTACATTTTGTTTGCTCATTCCAAAGCTGATGAATATTTGTATTTGTGTTTGTGTGTATAGTCTATTATACCTATCCACATATCAGTTCCAATTCTCTTCATTCCTTTCTGTGGATTCATGTTACTGTATGCTATCATTTTCTTTCAGCCTAAGGGCTTCCTTTAGTATTTGTTTCAAATATTTTAGATCAAGACCATCACACTCCTGTTTATCAGGGAATGCCTATATCACCATTTTCAAGGGCAGTTTTCCTGGATATACAATTCTTAGTTGAATTTTCTTGCAACGCTTTGAGTATGTTTTTCCACTACCTCCTACCTCCCTTATTCTGATGAGAAAGCAGCCATTAATCATTTCATTGTTCCCCCGTCTTCTCCTCTCTGGAGCTCCTGGTACGTATATGTTGGTACACCAGCTGTTGTCCCACAAATCTCTTATGCTTTGTTCATTTTTCTTCAATGGCTTTTTTGTCTGCTGTTTGGACTGGACCATTTCTAATGATACACCACTGAGCTATCTAATTCTCTTGTCTGCCATCTCAAATCTGATGTGGGGACCATTTAATGACTCTTTCATTCCGTTACTGTATATTATAACTCTAGAATTTCTGTTTAGTTGTTTTTTTCTTAGTTTATTTTTCATTTTTTTGTTTTTACAGGAGAACAAATCTACACCTTTATTTATTTACTTTTCAGTTAGTTTAAATCCTTGAAGGGTATAGCATCACAGGGAGAACGTTCTGTGGCCAATGGCTTTAGCAGGAACGTTGCTTTGGAATTTGGCTCAGACCATGCCACTGTTTCCAAGAGCATGAGTTACTTTTTCCCCAGATTATTCTGGTTTTGCTCGGTTTGCCACCAGGAGTCACTGTGTTGTTCTTTGCTTTGTACACATAAGCGTATTTCCTGCCTAGATAGAATTCAGTTTCATCTTGAACATAAACACCTTCAGTTTTAAGAAGAGCTGTGTGCTCGCTCCGGTTCCGTAGCCCCTGCTTATAGCCAGCAAAAATAGCTTTGGACCACAGCCTTCCAGACATATTTGTCGTTTTAGGAGTCCTGTTCCCAGCAGGCCTCCATAGGTTCCAAGATGGCAGAAAGAGAAAGGTGAGCTCTTAAATAGTTTTATTTCTCTATTAAGAGTTCCTATTTGCTAGGTAATTTTCATTGTATTTTTTAAAAATTCTTTTAACAGGGGTGCTTCAGTGGCTCAGTTGGTGGGCGTCCGACTTCAGCTCAGGTCATGATCTCACAGTTCGTGGGTTCCAGCCCCGCATCGGGCTCTGTGCTGACAGCTCAGAGCCTGGACCCTGTTTCAGATTCTGTGTCTCCCTTTCTCTCTCTCTGCTCCTCCCCTGATCACACTGTCTCTGTCTCTCAAAAATTAATAAAATGTTAAAATTTTTAATAAAATAAAATGCTTTTAACAGTTTCCTTTAATTCTTTGAACATATTTATGATCTCTGCTTCGAAGTCTGCCAAATCCAACATCTAACCCACTTAGAGTCAATTTCTATTGACTACTCTTTTTCTGAGTATAAGCTATGGGTTGTTTCTTTGTATGTTTCTTTTGTTGAAAACTGTACACTTTACTTTTTAATTAATTAATTAATTATTTTGAGAGAGAGAGACAGAGAGAGGTGGAGGAGTAGAGAGGGAGACAGAGAATCTGAAATAGGCTCCAGGCTCCAAGCTGTCAGCACAGAGCCTGACATGAGGCTCGAACCCATGAACTGCCAGATCATGACTTGAGCCGACGGTGGATGCTCAATTGACTGAGACACCCAGGCACATCCAAAACCACATTTTAGATATTATATAGTAGCAACAACAGATTGACATATTTTTGTAGTTTTTTGTTTTGCTTTTATTCTTTTTCTCCATCCAGCTTGAAGCCCAATGTGGGGCTTGAACTCACAACCCTAAGATCAAGATCTAAGCCGAGATCAAGAGTCAAGATGCTTAACCTACTGAACCACCCAGGTGACCCTGTTTGTTTTGTTTTAATGAATTGCCTAGACTTAAATTGTAGAATCTGTCTCCTGCATGGTGTCTGAGTGCTAATGTCTTTGCTTAGGTGTTTGATTTCTTTAAAATAGACTTTATTGTTTAAGGCAGTCTTACATTCTCAGAAACACTGAGCAGAAGGTACAGAGATTTCTCATATAACTTCCCCAAATATGACATTTGTGATGGCTAATTTTCAGTGTCAACTAGACTGAGCTAAGGGATGTCCCAATAACTGATAAAACAATTTCTGGGTATCTCTGTGAAGGTGTTTCTGGAAGAAATGAACAACTGAATCAGTATACTAAGCAAAGAAGATCTGTCCTTACCAAGTTCACACCCACTCAAAAAAAGGCAAAGAAAGGATGAATTTTCTCTCACTCTCTTCTTGGACTGGAAATCCATCTTCTCCTGCCCTCAAACATTGGACTTTGAGACTTAAACCAGTGGTCCCCTCACTTCTTTTGGTTATATTTCTCTGGAGAACTTGGATTAACCAGGAATGAGCCCAAAAAAGACTTTTACTTGCCAAAGCCATGGCTGATTCCCAATCTGCAGCAGACAGCAACACTGAGCCTCTGATATGGCATCCTTAGAGTAATTAGCCAGCTTCCTGGTAGCAAGTTGATTACACTGAACCATTTTATTCATGGAAAGGGCAGTATTTTGTCCTTAACTGGAATAGATTTCTACTCTGGATATAAATTTGCCTTCTCTGCATACAATGATTCTACCAAAACTAGCACCCATAAACTTACAGAATGCCTCATCCACCATCATGGCATTCCACAGAGCATTGCTTTGGATCAAGGAACTTACTTCACAGCAAACGAAGGGCCATATTGAAATTCACTGGTCTTACCATGTTCCCTACCATACTAAAGCAGATAGCTTGACAGAACGGTGGTATAGTCTTTTGAAGACAGTTACAGTGCCAGCTAGGGGGCAATACTTTGCAAGGGTTAAGGTCTCCCAAAGTCTGTGTATACTCTGAATCAGCATCCAATATATGGTGCTATTTCTTAACAGTCAGGGTTCACAGGTCTAGAAGTCAAGGGATGGAAGTAGAAGTACTGCATACCACTCACTGTTGCCCCTAGTGATCCCCGAGCAACATGTTTGCTTCCTGTTCCCACAACTCTGTGCACTCCTGGCCTAGAGGTCTTAGCTCTAGAAGGAAGAATGCTTCTACCCGGAGACACAACACTGATCCCACTGAACTGGAGGTCAAGACTGCCACGTGGCCTGTCTGGGCTCCGCATGCCCCGAGTCAAGGAAATGGTTTACTGTGCTGCCTGAGGTGATGGAGCCTGATTAGTGGGGAGAAACTGAACTACTACTCAACAGCAGAGTAGGAAGGCCCGTCTGGAATGCAGGAGGTTTTGTCTAGTAGTTCTAAGAGAGCATCACAAAGTATTACTATGCCCTGTGATTAAGGTCAATGAAACACTACAACATCCCAATCCAGGCAGGATTAGTAATGGCTCAGAACCTTCAGGAATGAAGGTTTCAGTCACCCCACTAGGTAAAGAACCATTACCAGGTGAGGTGATTGTTGAAGGTAAAGGGAATATAGATAGAATGCGTGGTAGAGAAAGGTAGTTACATCAGTTACAACCACGTGACTGGTTGTAGGATAAGGACTGTAATTGTCAGCCTTTCCTCATTTTGTTATGAATATCCCTGTATGTACATATGCACATACTAAGCAAATATCTTGTTTTTTTCTTGTATTCCCTTATCATGTAACATAAGATGTACTGATATATCAGCATTTAAGCATTGTTCATTTTACATCATAGTTTTCAAGTTATGGAGTATCAGAAGAATAAACATCATTGAAGGACTTTACCTCTTCTGGAAAAGGGATTAGTGCATTTTCAGTTGTATCCAGGATGGTTATATATACCAGATTAAGCACAGTTATGTCTTTATTTAGAGATTAAGTATGTTTGAGGAGATGCATGTTAGGATCAAGTTGACCAGGAGTGGACTTGGGATGGCTAATTTTGTGTCAGCTTGACTGGACTAAGGGAGGCCCAAATAGCTGATAAGACATGATTTCTGAAGTGTGTCTGTGGTGTGTCTCCAGGAGAAATTAGCATGCTAACTAGCAGACTGAGTGAAGAAGATCTGCCCTCACCAATCTGAGTGGGCATCATTCAGCTGATTGAGGGCTCCAACGGAATAAAAACAGTAATAATAAAGGGAGAGGAAGGGTGAACTCTCTCTTGCGCATCCTGAGCTGGGAAGTCTACCTCCTGGCCTTGGACATCACATAATTGTTTTAGATTCCCAGTCTGATCATTCAAATATTCCTACTATATCTCAGTTTGGTTCTGATGCTTACTTACTGTGTTTCTTGAAACTGTGTGGGTTTTTTGGTTTTTGATTGTTGTGTTTTGTTTTGTTTTTGCCTTTTACTATGCCTTAAAGTTTTCTTGATAGGTGGACATGATGGACTGGGTAAAAGAAAATGCTCTAAATAGGCCTCTAGTAATGTGGTGGGAAGAACTGGGATTTGGGGGGGAAGCATTCTGTCATTCTCTGTTAGGTCTCGGTCTTTCAGTGAGCCTGTGCCCTGGACTGTGAACTTCACAAGTGCTTCTCAGGGCCTTTCTAGATGGCTAATGTGGGCTAAAGGTGGGTATTTCCTTCCCTCCAGGTTGGTTCGGTTCTGAAAAAACAAACAACAAACAAGAAAACAATAGTTTAGGCTCCGGTAAAATAATTTCTCTTGAGGACAGGCCTTGTTTAGTAGAAAGCTCTGACATATTTCTTTTAAAGATTTTTTTCAAAGTTTATTTATTTTGAGGGCTAGAGAAAAGGTGTGGGTGGGGGAGGGACAGAGGGAGAGGGAGACAATCCCAAGCAGTCTCCACACAGTCAGTATAGAGCGTGATGCGGGGCTCAAACCCACAAACTGAACTGCAAGAGCAGAAGAATGATCTGAGCCAAAGTCAGCCACTTAACTGACTGAGCCATCCAGGCGCCCCGGCTCGAGAATATTTTTAATCGGGTATTTTCCCCCTCTCCCTTCTGGAAGCAAGAGGGCATTTTTCTCCAATTCACTTTGGAAGCCTGGTCAGGCTCCTGGAGATAAATCTCACAAGAGTGTGGAGAACCCTTCCTCCACCATCACGGGTACTTGGAATTTTTAACTCTCAGTCTTGTCCACACTGAGCTTCCAGAAATTTATCATAGTTCAGGTATTCCTACCCCAATACTGGTTTCTGTAGAGATAGGTATCTGCTCAGGCAAATTGTGATTCTCTGTATTTATCTGTTGCTCCAATTTCAGGGCCATAGGTTTGCCCTGTGACCTCACTTCCCTGATCTAAGAAGAGCTGTTGTTTTTCCAGTTTGTTCAGCTTTTTACTTGTTGTTAGGATGGAGTGACAACCTCCAGGCCCCTACATGCCAGACTAGAAACCTAAAATCTTTGCTTGTATTTAATGCCTTCTCTTTTCTTTCTTTTCTTTCCTTTTCTTTCCTTCCTTCCTTCCTTCCTTCCTTTCTTTCTTTCGATAAATGTTTTATTTATTTTTTGAGAGAGCACGAGAGAGCAGGTGACAGAGGATCCAAAATAGGCTCTGTCCTGACAAGCTAACAGCATTGAGCCTGATGCGGGGCTTGAACTCAGGAACTGTGAGATCAGGACCTGAGCGGAACTCAAGACGTTCAACCCACTGAGCCACCCAGGTGCTCCTAATGTTTATTTTTTAAAAATTTGGTCTGGTTACCCCTGTGCCTGCATAGTTTAGTGCTGACTTAAGAGGTTGTGCCCAAAAACCTTTACAGTGTACGTCTTCTAGCCTCTGTTGATTGATCTGTGTGTAGACTGGGGTGTGCATTCAAAGCTCTGCCACATTTCAAGTCTCCTCTGGTTGTTACTTGCTGCATCTGCCCTACACATGTATATCGTTTCCCAGTCGGTAAGGGATGTTGGGAGAGCTTCTCTGGCCTTTTCTTGGCTCTCTCACTTCCAGGTTCTTCCTGTTAAGATTTCTGACTGGCTTCTAACTCCTACAAACCAAGATAGCGACTTCAGGTTACTAAGTATGCAGGCTTTCCCTCCTTGAGTTTCTTCTGAGTTTGCCACTTCTGTGGGGGTTTGCCCCTTGCTCCAAATCGAGTCCAAAACCTCTGCCACAAAGCTGCTGTTCTCTTGGCTAGCCCCTGCCGATCCAATTGCTGCTCTCCTGGTCTGAGCCAGGGCTGTGGGTGGATGGGAGCAGCCTCGGGCAAAAAGGCCAAGACGACTCACTCTTTACCCAAATCTCTAGCAGTGTTTCAAGAATGCTTTACAGTTTGTTGTCTGCTTATTTACTGCCAGTGCCCACAAAGGGTTAGTTTTGGAAGACCTTCCTCAATTGTATGTGTGTGATTCACAGATCTCTTCACAAAGGCATAGCCAGAAGTCTCTATCTCTGTTTACATTTTGATGTGGTTTTAACTTACTTTGCAGTTCATTTTTTGTGTTTATAAATATAAATGTGTGTGTATAACTATAAAAAATAGTATTTTTATGTCCTAAAAATACAAGATATTTTTCCTTAATATTGTTGTTTTTAACTACTTATAAAGTCTAATCCTTTTAAAGGTGACAATTTCATCCAATTAATATACCAAATATTCTGTTTACTAACTGATAAACATTTAGGTTGTTTCCAATTTTTTTACAGTAACAGACAGTGCCAGAGTAAACATCCTTCCTTTCGGTTTTACTAGGTCTTATCAAATTGTTTTCCAAATTTCATATCATTCCTATCAGCTATGAGTGAGCAGAACTGTTTTTCCACAATCTGGCAAATACTAGATATTCTCATATTAAAATTTTTTTTTTACATAGGATGGGTGAAAACTTTATTTTAAATGTATGTATAGTTTTAAGATGTGTAACACTAACATTCTGGCAAGTTATCCTTCAGAGATTTTATATCAAACTGCTCTCATCAATCCTAAATGTTACCATTTTTTTTTAAATGTTGACAATCTGGTAGAAACTTGGTATCCCTGCTGTTTTATATTTCTTCATTATTACTATGATTGAAACATTTTTTGTGTGATTATTGGCCATTTCTTTTCTTTATCTAATGTTTGGTATTTTTTCCTCTTATTTTTCTATTGTAAAGTAAATATAAATTTTAGCTCTTACACGTAGAACAATGGTCTATGTTGAGTTACTGTTTGTGTATGTTATGAAAGTTGGATTTTTTTTCTCTTTTTTTCTTTTGGCACGTGAATACATTGTTCCAATTGTGCCAATACCATTTATTGAAAAGACTATTCTTTCCACATTGAACTGCCTTAGCACCTTTGTCAAAAATTAATTGGCCATACTCATACAGGTCTATTTCTGGACTCTCTGTTGTGTTCCAGTGACTCTGATCTCTGTCCCTTCACCAATACTAACTCTCTTGATTACTGTTGCTTCTACAATAAATCTTAAATCAGGTAGTATGATTCCTCCGATTGTATTAGTTTTCAAAATTGATTCAGCTATTCTAATTTCTTTGCATTTCTACATAAATTTTAGAGTCAGTTTGTCTATATTTACAAGATTTTCTGCTGGGATCTTGATTGTTAATTTGCGTTAAATCTACACATCAATTTCTGTAGAAATGACAACTTTATTAGATGTCTCCCAATCTATGAATATGTCTCCATTTACGTAGGTCATCTCTGATTTCTTTGATCAGAGTTCGTAGTTTTTAGCATACAGATACTGTACATGTTTTGTTAGATCTATTTACACCTAAGTGTCTCAATTGGAAGGAAAGGCTATTGTAAGTAATATTTCTAAAAACTTGTTTCCAGTTGTGAATTGCTTATATATACAAATATGACTTGGTTTTGTGGTTGACTTTATATCCTTTGATCTTGCTAAGCTTACACTCACTAGTTCCAGGATTTGTAGATTTCTTGGAATTTTTGGCAAAACAGATGAATTGTTGCAAATGAGGACCATTTTATTTCTTTTACGCTGTGTGTCTTTTTCTCACCTACTGCACTGGCTAGGACTTCCAGTACTATGTTGAATAAGTGCAGTGAGAACGAACATCCTTGCCTTGTTCCTGATCTTAAAAGCAAAATAGTCTTCCACCATGAAGCATGACATTAGCTATGGGATTTTGCACATGCCTTTTATTAGACTGATGAGATTCCCCTTCCATCGTGAATGGATGTAGACTTTTGTCACATGCTTCTTCTGCGTTAGTTGAAAAGATTATGTACTTTTCATCTTCGGATTGTTAATATGGTAGAGAACATTAATTCAGGTTTAAATAGTGAACTAGGATGACACTCTGAAGAAAAAAGCTTCTGTTGGTCATGATGTATAGTTCTTTTTTATACATTATTATATATTTTCTTGAGGATTTTGGGGGTTTATGTGTATGAAAGGTATTGTTCTATAGTTTTTTTCTTTTTTCTTGTAATGTCTTTACCGATATTTGGTATCAGGGTAATGCTAGCCTTATAAAATGAGTTGGGAAATTTTTCCTCTTTAATTCTCTGGAGATTATGTAGGATGGGTGTTAGTCCTTTAAATATTAGTTACAATTACCCAGTGGAATCATCCTGGTGTTGATATTTCTTTCTCGCAAACTCTTTTTTTTTAAATAATTAAGGGCTTATTTAAATTATCTGTTCATCTTAGATTACATTGTTTTTTATTTTATTTATGGTACTTTGTGATAGACACAGGTTTTAGATCTTTTTATAATTAAATCTATCAATCTCTTCTAGTATATCTTTGTGTGCTCAGAAAGTTCTTTCCTTCAGTTATTAATTTTAGGAGTTTTGATTGTAGTGCTGTATTTCCTTTTGGATAATTTATATTTTCAGTTTTTATGTTAAAATGTGATCCAACTGGAATTGAGTGAATGATAGGTAAAGATCCAGATCTTTACAGGTAAAAATTAGTATACAAAATAATAAGGTAGCCTTAGAGACTCCTAACCCCAGAAGCATAAAATTTTCTCACTTGAACAAAATTTTTACATATTTACAAATACATTAAATGTGTTGTAACCATGAAGACTAGTTTTAAAACTTTATATGTATAGATGGAGGACAAATACTTTGAATATACCAAGAAAAGTTTGTAAAGAAGATGATTAACTAGGAAACACAGAATCAGGAAGTCTTCAATGTACATTCATACTAAAGGAAACAGTAACCAGGTATCAAAATAAGTTCTGGAAACTGAACAAAATTATTTAATGGCATGGGGAAATAAAAGAGTGGAACAAAGTAGGATGCAAAACTTTCCCTATAATCCTCTCTCACACTCTTCCTCTCTCTGTTTTTCATACATGACTGAAAAATAATGTACACCTAAATGGATTCCTTTTATGAGCAGAGATAATCAACATTTTTAAGTGTTTAAGTTATATTCTTCACCAATTGCAAATTCATCCGGATGGGCCATCGAATCCATGAGCGTCCGTTAATCTGACCCAGCCAGTTGAGCATGGCACACAGTCCTTCCTCATCAGTTCTTTTGTGTCTCTCCTGAAGCTACTCACTTTCCAAAGGATGACCTTGCCTGAGAAAGGACTACTGTTAAGGATGAATTCATCACCTGGCTTTCCTCCAGAACCCCCGGTACCTCACTTTTGATTATAGTCATGAAAACTCTAGCTGCTAAAGCATTCTCTCTTGACAGCCAGAGGAAAAGAGTCAAGGGTGTTGAGAATGGAGGAGGAAGAGAGAAAGAGCCAAAGTTTGTCTTTTATCACGGGATTTCTTCATCAACCAATACGTTACAGCCCACATTCATAGTGTGCATGATCTCTAGTCTTTATGCAGATGAGTTCTGCTGAGATTCTAAGGGAATAAAGGGAATAGAAATCAGGTAGTTTTATTGGTGTTGATGTTCCAATTTGTGGAGCTGTTCTTGTGCCTACATTCACGTGTAAATGCTTTTGTACAAAATGCTGTCCAGTGCATTTTTCCATCATAGTCATGAACAGCTAATTACAACCTGATCGTATCGGTAGATAGATCATTGCCTTCCCATGGAAAACAGTGATAACTGCAAGCTACCTCTTCTACCTACCCCTGCGTTGGGCTTCTCCAGACAGGGCATGAGCCTTGGCTAGTAATGCGCTTGCCTCTGCAGTTTGGGGGCTGACTTCAGTGAACAAAGAAACACAGATAGAATAGGCCTGGAACAGAGAAAATCATGATCAAGTAAGTATCCAAATGACAGTATTTCAGAGGATTTTCTAATAGCTTTCATGAAACTGCTAGTTGAGAGCTGTGGCTATCTAACCATGGGTGTTATAAGACAGGTGAGTTTGAGCCCAGCTACTTCCTAACTGTGAGTCTTAAGCAAGTAACTTCACCTTTGCATATAAAAGAAATACATAGTTTCCATCAATTATGGTTTGAGATGGTACATGCAAAGGATTGGGCATAGTACCATCACATGGTAAGTCCTCAATAAACATTAGCTATTATGATGTCTTATTAGGTGTCATCGCAAAATTAAAATCACAACTTTAGCTCAGCTTCTCAAAGGTTCGTTATCAAAGGAAGTCCAGGGGAGTTAGGAATGGACCCTAAAACCATATTGCCTGAGTTCCTCTCCCGGCTCAGCCCCTGATGACATCAAGCAGGTCACTAACTTCTCCAAATATAAAACTGGAATGGCAAAAATGACTGTTGCAAACAGCTGCTGTAAAGATACCTCTGGGAATGTCCTAAGCGTGAGAGAAGTGGGGATTTTATTACTATTACCATTCGTACTAAAATGGAAGGAGAAAGAACAGAGGAACCCCCTGGCCCACATCTACCAGCAAGAAAAAAGCCCCCCTTCCCCCGTGCCCCAGGGTTCCCACAGGTCAGGCACTGTGAGGTATTTCAAGGAGCCCCAGAGATTTTTAGGTAACACTATGGAGCTAAGACAGAGTTTAAAGCTGTTATATGTACAGGCTCTGGGGGCTCACATTCTCTAAGTTCAAATCCCTGCTCCACTACTTGTTAGCAACACAACTTCAGCTGAATTAGCTGAAGCTTCAGTTTTCTCATCCTTTAAATGAGATACAATAATGCCTCCACTTCATAGGCTTATTGCATGGATTAAATGACTACATCCTCAAGTGCACAAAGTAAAAGCAGTCCATAAATGTTATCGATTAGTTTGTGTTGTTGTGGGGAAACACTAATTATATCTTGTTTTTTCCATCCTGATCTGACCGCCGCCTGCACAGTCTTGGACACAAAAACCTGATGGCTTGCCCTGTTAACAGTGGACTCCCTGCCTTCAGAGCAGCATTTCCTAACATTTCTCCACGGTGTGATGCTAATAAGTCTGGACTGCATGATTACTTGCAATGTCTTTTCTACAGTATCAGACTGGTTTCACATATACCATTGAATTGCATTGCATGGTTTCTATGATACAGGAAATCTTACCCACTTTTGGCTTCTGGAGGTATCGGAAGGCATGAACAGGGTTATTTGAGGAGAGAAAAGTGAATTTACTGAGAAGTCTCAAGGAAAGTTTCAAGTACATGATACATCAAAATGCCCCACACTGTTTTCATTATGACAGATTCAACCAACATTCCTTACTGCTTTGTTTTGTTTCCCCCTGGGCATTTGTCAAATTAGATACCTCCATGTGAAATACCCTTCTGTCAGTTTAAGTTGATAGAACCAGATGGGCTAGCCTAGAGCACAAATGACAGCATTACACCAAAATACCATGATTTTTTTTTCATTAAAAAAAAAAGTCCTTTGTGTTTGCCAAAGCCTTAAGTTTTGTTGCCCCTATGGCTATTTTCCCTGGAGCAGACTCGCTTGCTTACCTCCTCCCAGCACCCACTGAAATGAGGGGAAACCCTGGAGGGGAAGTTTGGTCTAAGATCAGGTCAAACAGCAGACACATTCACCCTGAGTCAGGATTCTCTGCCCACATTGTTTAAGGTTGAGGAAGGGCTCTCGTGTGGATCTGGTGGGAAATCCACCCTACCCCCTTGTTCTCCTGGGAAGCCCAAGCTTCTCTGGCCCTGGGAGCAAGGCTAATCAAGGCCACCAGGCTGGTGTCCCAGCCAACTCACCAACCTGCTGCAAGTACTGGATGGCCTGATCATGGTTCCTCCTCAGCTGCTCGATATGTGCGATCTCCTCGTACAGACTGACCAGATCTGATGCCCTGTCACCCTTGGCAGCAATAACAATGCCAATTGCCTTTTCAAAGTATGCCAGAGCAAGGTTCAATCTGTGGACGGCCAAGGAGGCTCTATAAGAGGAGGGACAAGGATGCAAAGTCAGAGAGGCCCCTTACTTTGCAGACACAAAAGGAACTGATTCTAAGAATGAAATGATTTGGCCCTCAGAGGCCAATTATCTATCTGACTGGTTGACTAAAATCCAGTCTTCTTATAAACAAACTCCCATTAGCCTGCATTTTACCCACCAAATTCCACTGGCTACCATTCACTCCCATTAATATAGCATGCTATAGTCTAATTTCATAAAAAAGCAAAAAAAATGGCTTCCAGTAATTCACAAGATGGATAATTTACCCATAAACACAGGCTTTCTGGAATCAGAATAAAATTTTATGACCTCTGACTCCCTCTCTTTCAGACCAATGCAAACCCATTGCTTTGTCTTATTTGATTTAGTTTGTTCCTCCTCAGTTAAAAAATGAGGATAGAGAAAACAATGTAAATATCCCCTCCAAAAGATAGTGGTTCAATAAATTATGGCACATCATAGAATAAAATACTTCAGGCTTTAAAAATCATGCTTCCTTTTTAGACTGAATAATAGGAGAAATTAAAAGTGTGGTAAATGTTAAAAAGTTATATGACTGTACTTAAAATTAACGCTGACGTATCCATTAATCGACTGATCCATCTCTAACTAAAATGTCCATATCAGTTATGTTTGGGTTGTGAAATTAAAACTAACTTTTAGTTTCTTCTTCATAGCTTCACGTCTTTTCAAACCTTCCAAAACTAAATATACTTTAAAAAATGAGAATAGGGGCACCTGGGTGGCTCAGTCAGTTAAGCGTCCGGTTTTGGCTCATGTCATAATCTCACAGTTCATGGGTTTGAGCCCCGCATCAGGTTCTGTGCTGACAGCTAGCTCAGAGCCTGGAGCCTGTTTCAGATTCTGTATCTCCCTCTCTCTCGGACCCTCCCCTGCTTGTGCTGTCTCTCTCTGTCTCTCAAAAACAAATAAAAAACATAAAAAAAATTTTAACTAAAAGTTTCATCATTCCTCTGAAGATTAGGATTAACAATAAAAAATACAATGTTATCTAAGAATTCTTTACAGAAAAAAAATTTGATCAATCAGACCACTATTTTCTTTGACTGTAACAGCAGAAGCAGAAGTTACAGAATGAAAATGCCTTTCATCAAGAGCTTGTAGGGAGATATTAGCCAAGTTGTCTGGTCCAAACAACCACACTGTATTTTCCCCACCTTTAAAATGAGAAAAGGGAGGGGGGACCCTGGCTAACTCATTCAGTTAGGTGTCCGATTTTGGCTCAGGTCATGATCTCACAGTTTGTGGGTTTGAGCCCCGCGTCGGGCTCTGTGCTGACAGCTAGCTCAGAGCCTGTTGCCTGTCATCAGATTCTGTGTCTCCCTCTCCCTCTCTCCCTCCTCTGCTCATGCTATCTCTCTCTCAAAAATAAAATAAAAACACTAAAAAATAGATAAAATGAGAAAAGGGATTTGCCTTTGCTAGATATTTGGTCAATGTGATACAGAAGGTGAGCTACGGATTAAGAAGACCCGCTGTTGTGTTGGATCCTCTAGTAATCATTCTGTCACATTGAGTTACTTCCTCTTTCTGGGCCTTAATTTTCTTATCTGTGACATGAAAACAAAAATACTACTTCATAACTTGTGGTAGAGGATTGAATTAAATAATTGATGTAAAGCACTTAGAATAGTTCTTGGATATAGTTATACTGGTCCAACACTTAGACCAGTGCAGGTACAAAATAGATACTAAGTAAATGTAGAATGAATGAGTGAAATATGCACTAGATTTATTCTGAAAAAGGAGCAAGGCTACCTTTCATATAAGGCACAAAAACCTTAGCCACTAACCCATGTGATCACAGCAGACATTCAGTAGACTCTAATTTATGGCTATTGATGTATCAGTAGTTTGACTTAGCTTCAGACATTCAAACACCTCCCCACCATTTCCCATTTGATTTCTAGATCCATGGTTGTTCAGAGCAAGTAGGCTCTGACTCATGTCATTTACTTCCAGTCAGTCATCGACTCTACAATGCCAAGTGCTTGCAGTCTGAGAAACAGATTGCTTTCAAGGATAGGAAGATGTTTTAAAAATCCAGGGAACAGGAAATCTTTTATTATTTTTCTTCTGATAATCTGTTGGGCCCACTCTCATGCGTAAATACTGTGATTCTCTCTGAGGATACCTAACTCAACTGCAAACCAGTTCAATCTTGCTCTGGCCTGAACAAATCCTTGGTCTCTATAGGGAACAGAACTTTCCTTAAAAATGCATGTGCCGTGCATAGCTGTCATGGGTTTCCAACACACAGTCATCATGTAGTGTTCTTTCCTCATCTTTTAAGATACCATGCTTCATGACAAAAGTAGGTGGCAATTCAGAAAAAGACATAATTTGAGAATAGGTGTGAGAGGCAGAATAAGGGCAAGGAGTCCATTAGTTCAAACTGTGGATCCAACGCTTGTCACCTTGGAAGGTTTGTTTAATCTCAGCCTCAGTTTCCTCCCTCTGTCTAATGAGATAATAATCGCACCAACTACCTCAGTGCTGTCTGTGAGGATTCCAAGGGCACTGCACATCAACTTAGACCACAGTGTGTGCATTTGGTAAATAAAACGCCTCTTCTATCATCATCTGAGTAGCTGGGTTTTTTCCCTGAGTATTTTTTCTCCACTCATACAGAAAAGCACAGAACAATCATGTGATACCGGGCCTCACTCACAAAAGCCTAAGCCTCTCAAAACCCAGATCTCACCTGCCCAAAGCGATCATCAGGTCTTTCTCCGAGACTTGTAATCTGCGAACACTTCCCTTATATAATTCTCTCAGCTCCTTCATGTTTCTCTCTGCCTTCTGCAGGTTGAAGTAAGCCTCTCTGCCAGTGAAACAGTCAAGGAAAATGCCAGGCACACAAAGTCCCCCATTTCCCAGGGCGAGCAGCTGATAAGTAAATAAAAGGGCCCCTTGGGAAAATGAAGCAGAATTGGAAAAGGGACACTTACTATGTTCTTTATTTTCTATATGTATATGTTGTCAAGAGTTCTTTAGAAAGTGAACAGAGCCCTGGGTTTCCCGCAGCAGTAGCCTGAATCTAGGGCTGTGATGGGTGATGGGCATTCGGAGGCGTGAACAGAAACTGTAAATTATGCTTGATTTCCTTTAGAGGCATCGATGGGAGTGACAATAGTTATTCATTTTCCCCAAGTTGGTTCCTGTGAATGGTAAAAGAGAGGAACTAATTCTGCTGAAAGGGACTTTCTAGATCATTTAGAAAGTCCAAGCAAAACAGGTTTTTGGCAAGAGGCAAATAGCAAGAAAGAAAATCCCCTTAATTCCCAAATATCCTATTTCCCACTTGTTCAATCACCCCATCTAAGGGCGCAAGACAGAAAGGCAACATACCGGTTTTTACAAGTTGAATATCAAGACCAAAAAAGCAGAGAGGGGGATGTGGTAAAGAGAGATTAAGGACACGTGGTCTCAGAGAAGACTCATGGTGAATTCTGTTTAATACGGAACACTTTACAAACTTGCATATCATCTTTGTTCGGGGCCATGCTGATCTCTGTATCGTTCCAGCTTCAGTGTATGATCATTCAGGAACGTGGAAAGCCCTGCATAGTTAGAGATGGTACCAAACGGCCGTCACAATCACAGGCTTTTTGAAGAGTAATGGTCGCCCTCTGGGGACACAGAGAACTATTTCTTTTGCCTTTTTTGCTTGGTCTCCTCCAGCTTCATGGCAGTTTTCTCAACAGCATTTCAGAAAAACAAAAATGATCAAGAGTCCATTAAATCAGAGGTTTCTGGCTGCAGGTTACATAATCACCTGGGGGACTTTAAAAAATCTCAACAAACAGAGGAATCCCAGACCTACTAAATCAAAATCTCTAGGTGGGATTCAAACAGCGATAATTCTTAAAGCGCCCCAGAGGGTCACAGGTGCAGCCTAGTTTGACCAACATTGCTTTAAATTCCCAGCCGTGCTCCCTCCTCCTACACCACCCACCACCCACTATCACCCACGCCCTCACAGCTAACACTGATCTTCCTGGCTGCTCAATGAAGCAGGACAGACTCTGAAAACTTCTCAACTAGCTAGGGGAAGGGTCACCAGTGAGGTCCCTCTCACGGCTCAACTCAGAGTTTATATGAACAGAGACAGGAGGTACATTCATACCCTTCTAGAAGGAGGTAAGGGGCGTGTGGGGGCCCCGGATGTCAGAACAGAGCTGCAAGGCCTGGTTCAATCTCCCCGGCTCCCAGGTGATTGGGACCAGCTGGGGACATGTGGCGGCTGCCCCGGTCACAGGTCACAGGTCACAGGCCCTGCCTGGGAAAGGATATCGGTTCTGCAGGAGCCAGGCCACGCCCACGGTGTAGTAGAGCATGACCAGCGCACCCAGGATGTCCTTCCTCTCCTTGCTTGAGGTCGTGTTTCCCTTCCAAATCAGCAGCGTGGTCTTGGCAGATTCAGCATGTTTCTTGGCTTGAGCTGGGAGGCCTGGGGAAGTTTGAGGGTGGATGGCGAGAAGGAAAACATTAAGAAGTCATGTTTGAGTCCAAGATATTTCTGGGAGGAAAGAGATGGGTAGTGTGGCCATCACGAGCTCTAGAGTATTAGTTTCCAAAGCTGGCTGCGCATCAGAATGATCTGGAATGCTTGTAGAGGATACAGATTCGTGGGCCCCACCCCAGACCTACTGAGTTGGAATCTCTAGAAGAATGGAGTCCCGCAATCTCTATTTTTAATTAATTCCACAAGTCCTTATAATGCAGCCACCACAGCCTTAATCTGTGGGCCTCAGTCTGGAAATCAATAGTAGAGCAGGAATAGACGCTTAGTATCCTGTCCCCAACCCTGCCACTAATGCCATGTGGCCTTTTCAACCCACAAAGCTTCTCCATCTTCCAAATGTAAAATGACAATAATTATAGAAGCTGACTTTACCAAACACCTGGAGACAGTCCAGGAACAAACTAGGTTATGCCACAGAGTGCTACACTTTGAGCTTTCTGGAAAAGGCATTCTAAAAATACAAGGGCTTATGAATACAATTACTTCCATCTGGGGAATTTATTTTTTCAATCCAAGATGAGGCAGGATATGCTAATTGTCTCTCTCTCTCTCTCTCTCTCTCTCTCTCTCTCTCTCACACACACACACACACACACACACACACACACACACACACACTAATTGCTAAAGGCAATGAGGCCCCTCACTAAGAAGACAAAGGGAATGCCAAACTCCAGGCAGCCAGAACTTGTGGTTGTTTGGCCTGTTTTCTAAGTACAGGCTGGAGTCTCTGGGCACCCACTAGAACTGCTCTTTGTCCAGTCAGTTAACAGAGTTATTCGACTTGGCAATATTGAATTTCTAGGCCTCGTTCCTCATCCTCCAATCTAGCACATGTCTAGTGGTCCCTGAAGGGAAAAGAGAAGCCCTGGAGAAAAGAGAAAGGCCAGCAGAGAAAATATTATCCTAGAACGTTATCTCCTCTGCTCTACTGAAGACAGCCGGCTGGTGTTCACGTTCAGCTCTCCTCTCAGCAGGTTAGTAAATATATTCACCCCTTCCAGGTAGGCCCACTGCACCCCTAAGTCTCACTTCATACCCCCAGGCCCCAGGCCACTCCGCCTCTGGCCCTTAGAGCCTGTTTTCACAGTACAGGTATGGTCAATGGCCATAAAGATGATCTGAAAGGTCTTGAGGCCTGAAGCCCTCATACATTCCATGTGTAGGACCTCCGTAATGAGTTGCTACAAAGTAGGGGGAATGAATCCCCCCTGGGAGAGCCTTAAAAGGGACCTGGAAGCCAAGAAGTCTTTGTAGAACACTGAGAGAACTCTCAGAGAGACTTAAGTTGAGAGGTCTCAACTTAAGAGATAAATGGAGGGGTGCCTGGTGACTCAGTCCGTTGGGCGTCCGACTTTGGTTCAGGTCATGATCTTGCAGTTCAAGGGTTCCCAGCCCTGCGATGGGCTCTGTACTGACAGCTAAGAGCCTGAAGCCCGCTTCAGATTCTGTGTCCCCCCCTCTCTCTCTCTGCCAGTCCCGTTTGCACTCTGTCTCTCTCTGTCTCAAAAATAACATTAAAAAAAGAGAGAGAGATAAATGGAGTCTGTGGCAAAAGAGAGGGCTGTGTCCCAGGTTACCAGGTAACAGCACCCCTCAAATTACACTGTGCTTCATCAACACCCTATGAAATGCAGATTCCTGGGCCTTGCTTCCAGTAAAGATTGACTGAGGTGAGAACGAATCTTTATACGAGAGGTGGGACTCATCTAATTGTTGAAGAGTAGGTAGTTTGACTGATAGAAGAGAATGAGAAGAGGTTTCCACTTGGAGTAAACACCCGCAAGTGTGTGCGCGCATGCGTGCATGCGTGTGTGTGTGTGTGTGTGTGCGCACCCTGTGCACACACATGTTGGGGCAGGGGGACTGGGGGCATGTAGGAACATCACAGAAGGCGGTAAGGTGCATACTCCTAGATGACTGGACAGCTTACCTTCTGGCTATCATTGCTAGATTGACCTTTCTAAAAGCACACTTTGCTTGATTCATCTCCCTGCTGGAACATCTCCAGGAGTCCTGCTTGCCCACCAAATAAATCACAAATTCCTTAGCCTGCGTATAAAACCCACCACGGTCTGCAACATACCCTCTTTTCAGGGTTCATCCCAAGAGCCTGCTCTCTGCTTTCAAAGATGTGCATTGTGCTCCCCCTCCAGGCTCCGTTCTCCACCAGAATGCCAGCCCTACCTTCTGCCCAAGCCCTGCTCATTCCTCAAGGGTCTTTTTGAATGACACTTGCCCCCTGAGTCTACCACTTACCAGCTGAGTTTACCAGCCGGAAACGATTCCACCCAACTTCCCCAGAGCCCTGTATTTAAATCCATTCTGTGGTGGTTGGCTCAGGGTGCCTTCTAGCCTAACTATGTCTGTGGGTGGCTCACCTTCCACACGAGGTTGTAAGTTCTTTGAGACAAAGACTGCACCTTCTCTACCTTGTATTTCCCAGCATGCTCTTCCCACGTAAATACTCACTGGAAGACAGCTTATTGAGAGAAATCAGCCCTTGGGGTTTACCCCCATCTCCCAGCACTGGAAAAGGCTCACAGGGAAATGAGGCAAGAAGTCTGAAGGCTGTAAAATACACGCCCACTCAGTGAGGCATGAACATGCACAGACACACACATCCCACCCTACACAGAAGGCTGGCTCATAAATTCTGCCCGTTGTAGAGCAGTTGAGGATTAATGACAAAAAAACTAAGTGGAGCGCAGCAAGCATTCATCCCTCTTGAAGATTTGTGAGTTTTTCAAAGCTCTGGTTGTTTTATTCTGTGGACAATAGACTTTAAAAGAGTTAAAGAGACTGGGTAAGTATTATAACGGAAATAGGAGTTTTTTTCTCAAGAAAAGGTCATGATCATAATCTATTCTGGAAAAATTCTAGGTTTCAGAAACTCTGGGTTCAAGGCTGGGTACTAATGAACTACGTAGGCACTTGGTCTAATCAAGAAGTTATTTTTCCCATCAAGGAAAAATAAACAAAACCCTCCTTTATAGGCAAGCTTTCCCCCCTCCAACATACTACTCTAAATGTGGTTCTCCATTCATGTGACAGGAAGAACTGTAAATCAAGGAAAAAGGATGGTGTGTTCTCACCATCTTTTGTGATAGGACCTGTTCACCAATCTTGATTCAGCCTGGAATCGAATTGGAAAAGTAAAACTCAGCATCTGTTTGTGACTTGTTCATGGAATGGGTTGTTCAGAAGATGAGGACCAACTCCCTTCCACCGACCTACCACGCTAACCTCTCCCAACACAGCCTCTGGCCCGGCCCTCGTTCAGACAAATGTCCCCCTCAAACACTCATGGTGCTTCCTCTCCAGTCCAAGCTGTCATCACTTCAAGTCTTGATTTCAGCGTCTCTTAGACAGCCTCACCGAGTCTGGGCTTTCCCAGAGCCTGAGCATGTACCTGTCACCGCCAAATCAAATGCCAAGATCTACCAACTGCCAGCCAGATCCACGAGCCTCTCTTCAGCCTGCGTGTCAGCCGACCTCCCTCTGCCACCTGCCACTGCTGAAATCACCCTGCACTTCTTTCTTTTTGAAACCCTTTTTCCGACACTGCCCCTCCCGACCTACTTCCTCTGCTGACTCTGCTTCCGCTGGCCTTCCTGATACTCTCATTCTCCTTTCCTCTCCCCTCTGCCCTCTTTCCCTCTCTTTCTACATACTTTTTCTTAGCAAGAGCATCCACTCTTACGGCCTCACCTTGCTCCTGGGTGCTAACCCCTCCCAAACCGACATCTCTCTCGAGCTCCAGCTGCACTCCCCATGCCTACTGAGCACCCACCACCATGCTCCCCAGGTACCTGGTTCTCCATTTCGGCTAACCATCCAGGTCATGCCCTGTTCAACCTCAGCAATTCTCTCAGCTTCTCGCCCCATGTAGAATTGCCCACTAAATGTCACCACTTCTAGGAGTCATTTCTTCTGCATTCCAAGGCCATGGCTAGCTCATCAGGATGGCTGAGGGGTCTAAGGCGCCAGACTCAAGAACCTGCTTCCTAACTGCCATGGCCAATGCCTTCCTCGACCCCTCTGGGCAGGATAAAAGTCTAACTGATCTGCACCTCTACTTTTCTATCAATCCAACCCATCCTCCAGAGTTTCTCACTTCATAACAGAAGCTGGATTACGTTACCACCTCACTCAGAAATGTTTAATAACTCCCTGAAGTCCTTGATACGTGGGGCCAACTTAACTTTCCAGTCCCGTTACCAGGCATGACCTGTCTGTCCGAAGGTGTCTTCTGTTCTATCCTAACCTCCTGGGTCCGGAGGGAAACTACAGTGCTCTGTGCAAGCAGTTTCACAGAATAAAACATGCTTTCACCTCCATCTCTTCAGGTCAACACATATAGAGGGCCAACCGGGTTCTCTAGCACTCCTCTCGAAATCTACTTGGCAAACTTGTCTCCTCTTCAAGGACAGGACAGATGTCACCTTCCTTCTGCAGCCTTCCCTGACCTCCCTCTCCAGTGGCAGAACCACTCATCTGCCTCATTTGTTTCTCCAGAACTTTGTTCCTGCTTCTATTATAATGTCTCCCTGCCTATGATAAGAGCTGTGTGTGTTTAGAATGCCAGGATTCGTTTACATACCCCCAGCGCCTAGCACAGGGTTGGCAGACTCAGAACAGGATTCTCTAAGTGTTAAAGGGGCACAAAGCTCAATTTGACTGTTCTTGTGAAGGCAGCAAGTTTATGAGGATGAAAGAGAGAAATTCCAAATGAGGAACAGTGTAGCTCTATTAGAAGAAAATTTCCTTTTTCTGAAGTCCTTCCTGGTGTCCCTTAAATCTCACAGACAAGTGGCTGCCATTCTGCCAGTAAGTGAAGACCCGCTCCTGTCCTTAGCCATGTCAGCCCTCTCTTAGAACACAACAGATGTGTCCTTAAGGCCTGAAAGAGCCTCCCTGTGACCTCACTGTGACCACTCCCTCACTGTCCCCAGTGTCAACCACTCATGGGCTTGCCACATCAGTAGCCAATGAACCTAAAGTCTCATTTAAACATGAGTTCAAGGGGTGCCTTGAACTGACTGGGTGGCTCAGTCAGTTAAGCGGCTGACTTCAGCTCAGGTCATGATCTCACAGTTCCTGAGTTCAAGCCCCTCATCCGGCTCTGTGCTGACAGCTCAGAGCCTGGAGCCTGCTTCAGATCTGTGTTTCTGTCTCTCTCTGCTCCTCCCTTGCTTGCACTCTATCTCTCTCAAAAATAAACATTAAAAAATTTTTTTAAATAAATAAACTAAAAAAGGCCCAAGGAACCTAAGAAGGAACACATGTTCGAAGTTTAATTTATGATAGGGTTCATAAATTGAATTCCATTTTAATTTTCCCCAAATCTCTGATTTTTGATATCCAGGTGCCCTCTGGCCTCGGTATATTGGTTCCCTTCCCCTGTAGCCCTCAAATCTCTCAAGCCCTTAAGTTACTCACTTGATATGTAAGCTACGCCCCACCTGATGGCTCAGGTCCAAGCGGTGCTTGGAAAAGCCCTGGGCCAGAGGCTCGGGTCTACCCAGTGCTAACACCTGCTGATCCATACAGTGTACCAGGCGCTGCACATGAGACCCAGTCCTGCCCTCACGGAGCTTCTGTTTCCGGGACAGAGGCACTTAAACAAAGCCAGGTGAGTGTGTACAGAGACCCGTGGTAGGGGTGTATGTCTGGCCCAGGGGCACAGAGCCCTGAGCTGACCCTGTTCTCCGGCTCTTGCCTCAGTCAGTCTGAACAAAGATTTCCTGAGCCTCTACTGCAAAGTCCCTGCCCTTGTGGGTCTTACACTTGGGTTTCAGTTGTAGCAAATGCATTCCTCTCTTGGTCTTCTGTGCAGAGTACCTTCCAGAAGCATCATTTCTCTAGGATGAGGACTGTCTTTTCTCAGCAGACCTTCCAGGAACTTGGGTTCTGTCCGCAGAATTCAGGTCCTGTTACTGGGTCTGCCACCTGGATGCTGAGTGTACAGAGCTGCCTGTTCTTCCTGAGGACCTGTGGCTAGAACCTGTGTTACTGCCCTTTGCTGCCTGTGCCTCAGTGCCCTCATCTGTAAACTATGGAGGATGACAGTATCTCCTTCCAAGGGATATCAGAAGGAGTAAATGACACTAGCTTGGCACATGCTAAGTACTCAATAAATTAACTATCATTATTATTATCATTGTTTCTAAGATCCCCGACACACTGCCTGCCCCCTCCATGGACTTCCCCACCTCCTGAGGAGGTGTGAGCTTGGGGGGCAGGAAGGCCCCGCCCCGGGGCATCCCCACCCACACTGTGGCGGTGGGTCGGCGTAGTTGGGCTCTCATGAGCTGGTCCACCCAGGCCCAGCTGGGGAACCGAGTACCTCTCAGTGTCAGGTAGCCATAAGCCAGGCTGGCCAAGGCCTCTGCACATTTCCAGTGTTCTTCCCCAAAAATAATCCGAGAAAGGATGACACAGCGAATCAGCTCCTTATTTGCTTGGATGTTCTGCAGAGAACAAGCGAATCAGTATGTTTTTTGGAAAGGAGGGACAGCGACAGCCCACCCTCTTCTGGTGGGAATGCAGGACTGAGTTCACCTGGCAGATTTGTCTCTTCTCCCTTCCCGTCTCACACCCAAGCCGTCAGGGCCTGTTGGCTGTCCCTTATTCCCAAGTCCTTAAACCTAGCTCTTCTCATTTCTGCCATGAGTACCTGGCTCAGGCCACCCTCGTCTTTCACCTGGCTGACCACAACAGCCGCCCGTTTCTAACTGCTTCTACTCCTGCCCCTTCCCCGGTCTGCTTTCCACATCGTAGCCAGAGTGACGTCCTTTAACCTTTCATTGTGAAGAACGTTGGCAAAATACAAAAATAGCACAGAGAATGGCTCATTTAGCTTCATAAGGTATCAACCATGGTCAGTCTTATCTCATACCCATCCTTCTTACCCACATACGCTATTATTTTGAAGACAATCAGTATTAAATCATTTCATATCTCCGAAGTATTTCAAGGATATGGACTTAGACACATAACCAGAAAATCACTCTCACCAAAATATTAACACCACGTAATGTTAAATATCTAGTCTCATAAATCTAACATGTCTGTCTGCACATTGAGATCAGTGTTTTAAATCTCATTTCCTCTATAAGTTCCGTTTCCATCTCTAGTTCTTTTTATTGTGAATTATCTGTTGAAGATATTGGGCCATTTGGACTACTGTGTGTCCCAAACATGTACATTTGTTTTCCAAACATGTAAATTTTTTGACTGCATTCTTATGGTGTCATTCAACATGTCCCTCCATTTTTCTGTCTTGCCTTTTATACTGGTAGCTGGACTTAGAAGTTGGCTTTGCTTTAGCTTTATTTTTTTTTAAGCAAAACTACTTCATAGGTTCTTGATTGTTTATTCCACCAGAAGACCCCTAATGTTTGGTTGGCTTTTTTTCTGATTATTGGCACAACTACATGGATTCATTCATAAAAGGTTATAAAATGCCAATGTTCACGTCTATCAGTGTTTCTTCGTATCTTAGGTGAAATAATTCTATAGAGAACTCTCCTCTCATCTCCTATTGGTTACCCAACATTACAGTTTATCATAGAAAGACAAGATACATGACTTATTCTTGCCCTTTATTTGTTGGCTTTCAAGGTAATGAGTTCAGTCACTAGCATCTTCCATTGGTGACCAAATAGCTTGTTCACTGTTATTATTATTATTAAAAGCATGGATCTTAAAATCTATCTGATGCTCCTGAACATGACAAACTAATTTCTAACTTTCTTTTGCAACTACTGTCCCACTTGGGACATTCAAATACATCATTCACTCTCTCATTTCAATTTCATTTTGTTCACTTCCGAGAGGCCTCTCTTGGCATCTTCTCTATAAAAGGGGCTCTCAGGGCTCCTGGGTGGCTCAGTCAGTTAAGTGTCCGACTTCAGCTCAGGTCATGATCTCACAGTTTGTGGGTTCAAACCCTGCATCAGGTTCTGTGCTGACTGCTCAGAGCCTGGAGCCTATTTCAGATTCTGTGTTTCCCTCTCTCTCCACCACTTCTCCACTCACACTCTGTCTCTCTGTCTCAAAATTAAATAAACATTAAACAAATAAATAATAATAAAGAAATTAAATTAAATAAATAAAAAGATTAAGTAAATACATGAATGAATGAATGAATGAATGAATGAATGAATAAACAAATAGAAATTAAATAAATGGAAGGTTCTGGCCTGGGTCTGTGAAATACTAATGGGTACCGGCCAAGAGGACCATCCCCAGCAAGTCCTCTGGGCAGTTTTCAGAGGTGAGGTAAGTTTACAGACAGATCCAGCCAGGGGTGTCCGCCTCCATCTGCCCGGGAGGGGGTTCTCGGCCTTTCCTAAAACCATCTACGGAGCTGTCTCCACATACAAACTTAAGCTCATTTTTTCCTACACCTGATTTTAAGTTCATTTTTTCCCTGGGCCAGGAAGTCAGTGCATGGATTCCTCTGCTGATAATCGTGCTCTGGGAGCAGGCGGGTGCCTGCATTCAAAAACGAAGGTCACTGTCATCCTGTCTCAGGTTCCTAGATTTTGAACTCTCTCAATTAATGCTCTGAGGTCCTAGTTACAAGTCTTTGCCTTGCTCTTAGAAATGCATACCCGGACTTCGACCTCTGCTACCTCCTGTTTCTGGTGCTTTCGTTTGCTTATGAGTCCACTGCAACCACTGGCATCCTTTTTGTGTCCTTGCTGCTTCTGAGCCTGGACCTCAGCCCGGCCACCCTTGTTCTCAGCCTCCTGCCTCCCTAGTCTGGCCTCTCCATCACCCAAGAGCTATTCATTCTGAAACCTTTCAGGAGAAATTTTTGGAAAGTTTTTTATTGAAAGGTTACCAAACATCTACACAAAGAATAGAACATTAATTTTTAGTCTAAAGCCAGGAGCACAAATACTCTATGTGACCCATGTGTGTGTGGAGCCTGAGGGCAGGCTGACTACCCAACCCTGCTCTGCTTTGGTTTTTTCCACTTATGAAGAAATACAACAACTTCCTCTACTTCGAGGGCTTCAATCTCCAGTTAAGGCGGAGATTCTTTAATCATGGACATATTTTTAAAGGGAAACTAGGGGCGCCTGGGTGGCTCAGTTGGTTAAGCGTCCAACTTCAGCTCAGGTCATGATCTCATAGTTCATGAGTTCGAGCCTTGCATCGGCCTCTGTGTTGACAGCTCAGAGCCTGGAGCCTGCTTCAGATTCTGTGTCTCCCTCTCTCTCTGCCCTTCCACACATGCTCTGTTTCTCTCTCTCTTTCAAAAATAAACATTAAAAAAAATTTTTTTAAAAAGAAGGAAAACTAAAACCTAGTGAGCTTTTTGTTTTACCATTTTTTTCTTAATCAGCTGAGCTATTTTCTTCTGGGATTGGGCCAGTTTGTCTTTAGGAAGAGACATGCAGCCGACGGCCACCTCCTCCTTGGCTTCAGTGTCGTCTTCACTCTCTCCAGACCCACTAGAGGAACACAGTTCATCTCTGTGCTGGTATGCTGGGATCTTGGCTTGCTGTGACCTGTAGATACCAGAGAGGAGCATGGATTCAGATCCGACCTCTGCCTATCTCAAACGGGGTACAACTGAAGGACAGAGCCCTCCAAGCTGGGGCTAGGGATATGCTAACATACACTTGAAGGAATAAAGCCTGGTGATGAGCTCATGTCACTCTTGAAGCTCAGAATCAGGGCAGCAATGCGGTGATTCAAATAAAACAGATTTGGCAAACCACCCACCTACACCAGAGTCCCAGCTCTGCTACTTACTAACCATATGACCCTAAGCAAGTTATCACCTAAGTTGCTTCTTTGTAAAATAAAGTGAATCCAATGAAGTTATTGGAATAAATCAGATAATTCTCGTGACTCACTTAGCGTAGAACCTACTATTTAATAAGTCCTATTTTAGCATTAGCTACTCTCATTTTATTAGCTCCATGATTTGGTTTCTTTATCTATAAAATGAAGGTGGTGAATTGGAAGATTTCAAAAATCTTTTACATTCTAAAATTGTGATCCAAACCAGAAAAGAAAACAGATATAATGAAATAATGGGAAGGGAATTAATAGTTTAAGGCTAGACTTCGTGTGTCTGCTACCATATTTCTTAAAAGTAGTGGCCAACTAACTAAAGCAGACGTGGCCCCACCAAGGGGAGGGGAGGGAGCCCCACATAGGCAAGAGCAGATGCAGAAGCAAAACGGACCTCTGAGTTGTGTTACAGATAAGTGTTTTGAAAAAGAGCTGAGTGGGCTGAAAAATCTCCCCCTCACTTTTCTCCCTCTCTCCTACCCTCCTCCTCCTTCTCCTTTCTCACTTGCTTACTGTAGATATCTGACTTCAAAGCTGAACATAATTATGAGTGGGTGATTGGAAATGGTAAAGATAAAAGTCAAGAGTTAATCTTACACACACACAAAGACATAACCATGTCCTAAAATTGCCAGAAAAATCAAAGAGCAACAACCGAATGTTTAATTATAAACAAGGTCCCCCCAAAAGAATCACTTTTGTATTCACAATAGCTTTTAAAGTTCAACCCCTATATAGTTTTAAAAATAAATTATCTTCCTTTTCCATTTATTAGATAAGTAAGGAATGTTCGCTGTAAAAAAAAGAAAGGAAAATACAGAAAGAAAAACAAATGCCAAGTGTAATCTTTCATACTAATTTTGAAAAATGAGATGTTATATCCATCCAGACTTCCTGTTCTAAATATCCTAACAAGAGGAATATGAGTAAACCAGGTCAAGTGGATAGGAGAGCAACATTTTTTCAGGCCCAGAAACAGAAGTGTGCTTTCAAAAGGCAGGCACACTCAATGGAAAAGCCAGAGAACATGGTTGATGTAATGTAATCAGAAGGCAGGTGGTAGACAAGCAAAAGCTAAAGAGGTTCACAACTAAAATGGCCTTATGAGAAATATTGAAACAACTTGTTTCAGGTTAAATGAAAGAGCCCTAATAAATAACAAGAAAACATATGAAAGTATATAGAAATCTTACTGTTAAAGGTAGTGGAAAGTTGGTGGATGAATTACCTATAAAGCCAATATGAAGATTAAAAGACACAAATAGTAAATGTAATTATAAATACAACAATTACTTAAGAGATACATGAGATGAAGTGTGTAAAATGTATATCAAAAATATTAGACATGGTGGGGGGGTGTAAAAAGGTAGAGTTTTAGAATGTGTCAAAATTTAAATTGTTTGCAACATAAAACAGATTGTTATAAATATAAGTTACTATATTGAGGTCCCTGGTTGGCTCAGTTGGTCAAGCACGAGACATTCATTGACTCAGGTCATGATCTCCTGGTTTCTGAGTTCGAGTCCCAAGTTGGGCTCTGTGCTGACAGCTCAGAGCCTGCAGCCTGCTTCAGGTTCTGTGTCTCCCTCTCTTTCTCTGCCCCTCCCCCACTTGCACTCTGTCTCTCTCTGTGTCTCTTTTCCTCTCTCAAAAATAAACAAACATTTAAATTTACAAAAAAAAAAAAAAAAAAAGAAGGCAGGTGGTAAATTTCCCTCCTCTGTGCCTGGTGAATTCCATACTCCTCCTTCAAGACCCAACTCAGGCGTCCCCTGTGCTGGAGTCTAGCACTAGAGGAGCAGGCAGAGGGGCTCGTGAAAATTTCCTCCAACCTTCTACTACACTGCAAGTCACAGTATAGTCTCATTTTCAAAATCTGTTTTGTTTCTGAGTCTTCTTTGCTTTCTAGCAAATAAAGTCCACCAGAGCCGGGGCTAGTTCTCATTTGTTCCTGAAACCCTGATACCTAACTTACAGTAACAACAAATAATGGCTTGTTAAAGGATAAATGAATGAAAAAAGAAAGCGTAATCTTTGGGATACTTGAAAAATACTGAAGATAGAGGGAAGATAGAGGCAAGAGATCATAAGTCAAGAAAACTAACAGAAAATTTGGTCCCTCAGTAGATGATTTTGCTTAGGCTGCATACTTCACAGATCTGGAGCAGAAGTTCAATATATCGGGGTCATCAAAGAGATTGTCAATTATGTATCTTAAAAATTATAAGCCCTAAATATTTTATTTTATTTATTTTTATTAAAAATTTTTAAATGTTTATTTTGGAGAGACAGAGAGACAGAGCACTAGTGAGGGAGGGGTAGAGAGAGAGAGACATAGAATCTGAAGCAGCCTCCAGGCTTTGAGCTGTCAGTACAGAGCCCGACGCAGGGCTTGAATTCACTAGCTATGAGACCAGGACCTGAGTGAGCCTAAGTCAGACTCTTAACCGACTGAGCCACCCAGGAGCCCTAAGCCCTAAATATTTTAAGTTCAGCCTTCAATGAAATTAAGCTGAGACCAAAGGCAGTAAACTTGAACAGCAGGGACGTCAAAGGAAGGAGAAACACTGAGGTCTTGACAAATGACTTGAGAATGCAAAACCTTAAACTGGCTTTGGACTGAACACCTTGGCCTGAAAGGTAAGATGACTGGACAATACTGACCAGTCAGATACCTTGAAAGATAAAATAAAAGTCAGTAAGCATGAATAGGCAGGGTGGATGAAAGGTCTGCCTTGCCAGGTTTGTAACTTAGTCTATATGTTGCCATCATAAATATGAATTCAGACTAGTAATAATATGAATTATCTCATTACTTTCAAGATACTCTACTATGAACTCTACATCTTACCTTCCATTTCTATATTACATTTTAAAAGTTATATAACCCTTAACCTCAAGGTATCTCATGAGGTGGGACAGAATTACTAATATATTAGCCACTAGTCACGTGTGGCTATTAAGCACATGAGGTGTGGCCAGTCGGAACTGAGATGTGCTGTGAGTGTAAAATACACACTCAATTTCGAAGGCTTAGTATGAAGAAGAAATATTTCATTAATTATTTTATAAAAGATTAAGATACATATTGTATGAAACTTCAATTTACCTATTTTTTTATTTTTTAATACAGCCACTGGAAAATTACAAATGATCTATGTGGCTGGCATTTGTGTCTTGCATTACGTTTCTATTTGATAGCATTGGCATAGAACAACGGTTGTCAACCAAGGGTGATATTTCCCCCAGGGGAAATTTAGCAACGTGTGGAGGTATTTCGGCTTGTCGCTACTGGGAAAGAGCTACTGGCATCTAGTGGGTACACACCAGGAATGCTACTAAATATCCCACAGTGTACAGGTCAGGCCCCCACAATAAAGAGTTATTCAACCCAAAACGCCAACACTGTCACGGTTGGGAAATCTTGGTATACAGGAAAGGTTCAAGAATTGACTCTGGAGTCAGACCGCTTAATTTAAGTCACAAGCTCTGTGTTGGGCAAATTACCTAATGTTTTCTTTGACTCATACTCCTTAGCTATAAAATTAGAATAGTATAATAGTACCACCCTTATAGGGCTGTTGGGGGAATTAGACGACTCAATATACGTAAGCACTTAGAACAGTCCCTGGCACATAGTATTTGCTCAATAAGTATTAGCTACCATGATGTGAAAGTTTTAATTTACTTATTGCCTATTTCACAATACAGTTTTAATTTGCTCATTAACTCTGTTATATTGAATTCTCTATGACTTTGTCAACATTATAATTATAATTAACCTATCTATAAAACAAAATTTCCCTTACGTTAGGAAATTATTTTCCCTCTCACAGAGGGCACACAAATACAAATGGATCTCAGAGCAGAATCGTAATTAAAATGCGTCACAGAAGTTCAACCTTCTCTTCGATATAATGGGCACTCAAGCTCCTCACCCCAGGTGTGCCTTAAGTGGGCGGTCCCTGTTCCAGGCCAGGGATTGAGGGTGATGTCAGGGTTCTGTGCTACCTACAGGTGGAAGCAGGAGTCCCAGTCGGTGTCATTGCTGACGGTTGGGATGCGGATGGGGCTGGCCTGCATCTTCTTCCTGCCAAGAATCACAGGTGAGGTCAGCTTTGGGCAAAAAGGCTGCTTTATTTTTCCTCTGTTGGATGCTATCAACATCAAACTGCAACTGCCCAAATATATAACCCATCTGAAATCCAAAAACAGACTATACACACTCATGGAGACAGATGCCTGGAAAGCAGAAATTAAAGACATTTGCCAAATTAAACTTCTGAATTAAATTTCTTTCCTCTAATTCCTACTCCAGAGCACCTCCAAAATCCTTGATTTTTTTCTTACCCTATTAAAGCCAGTACATTTACACCTCCTGCTCAAGTCCAATACCGTTTCTGTAAGTATGCAAGTTTTTGCAAGATGGATGCAAGCAAAGGAACAGCTCTTAGCATTAAATGAGGTATAGCTAGTTTATCGGTTAATTCTTCTTGTCCCTAGGGCCAACCCTCTATTTAATAGGAAGTCCTAGGTAAGGAACACACGCGCGTCTATTTTGGTATTGTCATTAGCTGATGGCAGAAATGGTTGATAACTCGTGGCAAAAATCTGATTTATAATTATTTGTGAAATTCCGTTCTCCTGGCTCTCCCTATCGCTTAAATCAAATCCAAACCGAATGTACGATTTTGTACGGAACATTAACACCCGACAAGTCACTTCTCACCCTGCAGAAGGTCACTCATTCCCACCTGAGCCCTGAGCAGCTCTCTCTGACTCGGGCTCCAGAACGTCCACAATCCAAAAACCAGAAGGAAACTTCATTAATTTCTAATTTCGACTTTCAAAGCGATGGCCAGGGCGAGTAGTTTTGAGTTCTCAAACTCCTAGATTCTGTTCTATGAGGTACTATGCGGCCCTGAATAAATTATAACACCAAACTGTGGCCCTTCTCTCAAATGCAAAACCCTTTCTTCTTTGCCCGCAATTTCGGAAGCCCTGAGGCCACATCTCGAGCCCCAGGCGAGCATCCCAAGGCTTTTTTGTCGCTGGCGGTGCCCCCGCTGCAGAAGTTCCAAGTAGAAAAGACCACGCCGGGCGCCGTAAAGGAGGGGTTGGGCCCCTACCTGGCCTAGGGCAGAGAAGCCACGCCCCGGAAGTAGCCTTCTCGGGTCCTTCGGCCCGCGAGCTCAGCTTCCTCTGGCAGTGTCAGCGTCCGGGCCTCGGCGGACCTCGTTCAGGGCTCCGAAAAGGTGCCTGGCCGAAGCGAGACTCGGAGCGGTCCGGCTGGCGCGCCTACAAGCCCAGGTTCCCTCTCCTTAGACAATGGGGTTGCCATGGGAACGGAACGCCGCGGACAGAGCCTAGAGCGTCGGAGCCTGTAGCCATAGCAACGCGGGGAACTTCCGGCCCCGGGAAATTCCTGGGCGCTGGGGCCAACCCGCGATCCCACCGCACCCCGGGCTTTCAGCTCTCGGCGGGAGCCACTCGAATAGCCTCAGGCTTGTCTCCAGAACTTCCCTCAGCTGCGGCTGAAACGTCACCTGTTGTTTTTCTCAAAGGGACTTTACCTGTCTGGAATGAGGATGCCGGAAGAGCAGAGAAATCCATCGGAGGGCGGAAGAGAGCGCCGCGCTCCATGGCCTACCCACGTAAAGCTGCGGTGTACCCCTGCGCGCCCCCTGCACCCCCGCAGTCCCCCGGGTGTTCTGGCTCCCGGAGAGAAAAGGCTCAAGTATAACTATTAACGGTGTAGGCACCATCTGTGTGTGCCTCTTCCGGTAAGATTTGAGCCATGCTCCATCAGGAACGCGGAGTGCAGGAAATGAGTAGTTTAAGTAATGGGCCACTAATTCTGCTAATGCTTAGCAATTCCGAGAACATTTTCGGGGCGGGGGGCACACTTGGCTAACACGACACAGCCCTAATTTATGCAGCACGTGTTCTTATACCACTTCTCTTCACTGGCCTGACATACACAGTAACAATAATTCAGATCTGACAGGTGCAGGGCAACATGTGGCTAGTACCCCCAGGAACAGCACCGGCTCCGCACAGCGTTTAAGAGTGTTGTCACGAACCCTACAATAAACGACGGGCCTATGGCAAGTCAAGCTGAAGGTAGTATGTCCTCGTTTTCAAGAAAGAGAGCAGGCTCGGTAGAGAGAGAAGGAAAACGTTTACTAAGAGCTTGAAAGGTGGTGTTTAGATTTGGTGTTTGCTCTTTCCAGTTCTGAGGCAGAAGTTTAATTGCTGTTGATCAAAGCCTGCCAAGATACACCAACCAAGATAGGTTGGAAGAGTTGTTTAAATGAGTTTGCTTAAATATCTCTTAGGTAAAACTGGACAGCCTTTTAACTTAAGGTTTAAATCTCTACCCTCAAGATCCTGAGCCACAATTTTAGAAAGAGCCCACCCCCTTTATTCTATTCTCCCAACACGGAGCAAAGATGAGAGTAGTGAACTCAGCTTCAAGATTTTCTGGCTCTGGGTTTGACTCCCTGTGGCCTGGGGCAAATCACAGCTCCGGAGTCTCAATTTTCTTGCCTACGCAAAAAGAGTATTTGTTACAGCTTGCTTTCTAAAACCCCTCCCAGTTCCCAGGATTCTGCGGTGGCAAACCGCAGGTTTTTGTGACTCTACAAACAGTATTTAACATATATGAGGATAAAAAGGAAGAACTGGTTTCCTGCTCTCTAATTCTGATTTCTTTTACCTTGAGTCGGTCTTCATCCAATTGAAAAGGTTTAATGTTCTGCCACTTTGGGACTTGGCTGGGAGTTTGTTTCTAAGTGTATTAAATGTAACTTCTCTTTGCTGAACCCCGGCTTTTGCCCATCATGGTGGAGGGACATGAGGTCCCAGAACAGGCACTGAATTCCCCAGTCTAAGAATGACATTCTGGTTCCGCCTGCATTTAATTAGCTCTGACCAGAAGTCGTTCATCTGTAAAATTAAAAGAACGGTGAAGACTCTAGAGTTCCAAGCCTGTGTGCTATTTTTTCTTTCCTTGCCATCTTCACCTTGTACCCAAGTGTAAACCTTAGTCACAGGTAAACGTGCTCTAGCTTTGCTCCGTAACTCTGAAATGGGGTGCTGGTCATCTGGGTGGACCTTGCTCTTACGGTACGTTCACTCACAGTCCCTCCCTTGATCCTGAGCAGGCACCGCTGCTGCAGAATCCCACAGAGGAGGCATGTGAACAAGGCTCCTTTCAGATTCTCCCATCACCAAATAAACTGATTATCTCTATCTCAACTCCAAAGACTGAAACTTAAGGACAAGGAAATCCACGTAAGTGTGCCCTCGGACTGTATAATTTATTAAAACACATTTTCTGCCCTCTCTACACCCGGCTAGAGACATTTGGGAGCTTCCACACTATCCCATCCATAATCTCATCTTGACCCTCACCATTATATTGGCACTCTCGGTGAGTTTCTCACAGTCTCCATGCATCTGTCCACCCACTCAGGAAAAAAATACTTGTTGAAGAAACCTGTGTATCCAATACTGTTCTAAGCGTTAGGGAAGCAAGAGCAGATAAGTAGACGAAGATTTTGTTGTCTTGGAGCTTCTATTGTATTAGGTAAAGAAAAACGGCTTTTAGTAAGTAGTCGGATGTCGCTGCAAGTTAGAAAAAGCGCAGAGGAAGTAGGCAATGATTTTGTGTGAATTAGAATTAAAAAAAAAAAAAGCCTCTTTGTTCATCCAGACTCAGGCTCCCTGCTAAACAGTACAACTTTGGGAATAGAGGGTGGGCTGGATTTTAGGACTCCCTTCCTCCCTCAACTGGGTGAACCTCCTTACATGGAAATGACAAATTATATGGAGAAAAATGAAGTCACATAAAGGATCTAGAAAGTGATGGGGACATGTAGGTTGCGCTAGCTTATATGGTGTAAAGGAGGGCCTCCCTGACCAGGTAGCATTGCGCAGAGGACATAAAGGACAAATAATACAAATGTCAGGAAAAGAACATTCTAAGAACAGCAAGTACAAAGGCCCTGAGGCAGGACCTAGTTCGGTGGGTTCAAGAAAGAGCAAAATGGCAATTAAGAATGAGGAGGCAGAAGAATGGGTCCGAAAAAGAGCAGAGCATGCAGGGCCTTCTAGACAATTCATCTAAATATCCACCCAAAACTAGTGAATACTGAATCCCTGCTAGGTGGCCAGCCCTATCAGTTGTGAGTTGCTGTGAGCAGGAGCTGTTATGTTCACCACTGAGCCTTTGGCACGAAACAAAGCGCCCACCTAATGATCAATGCTTAGTAACATGTGAGAAGCTTGGAGGCATCTTCCGGAACTCTCCCGTAGCCGAGATTCCGGCCCCTCCGTATGGATACCAGTTTCCTATTGCTGCTGTAACAAATCACAGCAAACCTATTGACTTAAAACAGCACACATCTGTTATGTCGTGGTTTCGAGGTCAGAAGTCTGCGGTGGCTGTCACTGGGCTAGAGTCGAGGTGTAAACAAGGCTGGTTCTTTCTAGGGGGTCTCGGGGAGAAGTGTGTTTTCCTGCCTTTCCTGGCTTCCCACTTGTGTTCCTTGGTTTGTGGCTTTATCCTCCATCCTCAGAGCCAGCAGTGCAGCATCTTTAATGTTTATTTTGAGAGAGAGAGAGAGAGAGCAAGCACAAGCAAGGGGCGAAGCAGAGAGGGAGAGAGAGGATCCCAAGCAGGCTCTGCTCCATGAGCCCAACAGGGAGGGCTCAAACTCACAGACCTAGACATCATGACCTGAGCTGCAAGCAGGAGTCAGTGCTTAACTGACTGAGCCACCCAGCCACCCCCAGGGAAGCATCTTTAAATCTCTGACTCTTGACTCCTTCCACTTTAACAGATCCTCCTGATTCAATCAGCCCTACCAAATAGCCCAGGACAATCTTATTGGAAGTCAGAAATATATATATGTGTATATATGTGTATATAGATATGTATATATATATTCAGGAATCAGGTCATGGACCTCTTAAGGGGGCGATCCATTATTTTGCCTAACCTGACTTAATTTGCACATGTTTGAAAACACCCAGAGATCACACCTGGGGAACCCTTCCTACTTTTCCTGCTAAAAACTTACATTATTTGGCTGTGCCTTGCTCCTTTCTCTCCTCTACCCATCTTCCATTTATAATCTAGTATATCCAGTCACGGTACTTGAATATACTGTTTCTTTCCGTTGTAGGGCTGGATTTATAGTGAAAGTGCAGGGATGTCTTCCCTTCCACTCACCACTTTAATTGCTGCTACAGGCCCCTGTGACCTACTTAGGGCAGCCATCACAGCTGAGCTCTTGTCCTGGATTGTTTCACAAACATGCAACTCTCATGCTTGAATTCTCTGCCCTGAGCTGAACGGAAGTTGCCGCTCTGCGAATGCCTTAGTCTGTTGCTTTGCCCAGCCCTCCCTTTGCCTCGCAGCCTGCCTTTCAACTGCTCAAATAGCATCACCCCATCTTTGCTGGACAGGGTTTCTGCTGCCGTCAGCGCCCAGCATTCCACAGTTCTGCCACGTTGCACAAGGTTGTGCTTCAACACGTTCTGGGAACATTTCCCCCACACAGCGTATTGTGTTTATCTTAAGTTGGGTGGGTTTAATTATTAAAGGCTTTGCAGTCTGTCTTCAAGTTTATGTAAGGAAAACAAAATGATGAGTCCTATTCAACCAGTGTGAAGAAAAGGCCGTACTTTCTCACACTGTGATGATGCATACTCTATTCTTTTCTTCCTCTGCATTCTTATATCCCATGATGGAAGCTGTTGTGAAAATGGGCAATTTAAAAATTACCCTAATAGTCCTCACATGTGTGCATGAAGACATTTATACATAGGACAATCAATCCCATCATTCCTAGGGCTATAAAATACTGGAAGCATCAATGAGGAACTAATAGTTGACTAACAGTCAAACTATGAAATATTACACAACAGTTAAAAAGGATTAAATGCGTAGAGAACAATATTTCTGCAAGATATTTTAAGTTTCTTTTTCTGTAAGCTCTGCGCCCAGCATGGGGCTTGAACTCACAACCCCTAGAGTCACATGCACTGTGACTAAGCCAGCCAGGCATCCCTTCAGTATCTTTTAAAGTATAGTCCGGAAGACTGTATAAAGTACACTTCTGTATTTTAAGGGGAAAGTAAAATACATGCACATGCCTACAGGTACAATCAGATATACAGTGTCTCAGGTCATCCAAGAAACTGAATAGCTTGCCTCCAGGGAGGTAAATTGAGGACTAGAAGTAGGAAAGAGATTTATTTCTGCTAATGTCTAGTCATTAAAGGTATGGTAGTTTCTCCTCATATCTCAGCTTTGGAACAAAGGATTTCTTTCCATCTAATAAGACTGGTCTGGATTGATCTTGGTTAAGCGCACTGCTGTGTCTCCAAGAAATCATCTTCTGAGTTGAAGTAAATCATCATCTGAGTGGCCTCTGTGGAGGTCCTCCTCAGAGGGTCCGTGCATCTGATAACTTAAAATAGTTCATGACCTCATATATCATTATCTTGTCTTTTGTCGGGGAGGGGGACCTTAAAGGTCCAGTTAAGTGTGTACGGTGTGCAGTGGCAAGGAGAACTGAAGCAGACGCAAAAGAACCATGTTGTGTGTGAGTGAAGGGAGAGGTTTTGTGCCATGATGAATCATGACTGTTAGCTACTTAACTAATTGCACCCATTTATTTCATTGTTTGGTTTTAATTATGATTCAGCCTGTGAGAATTCACCCTAAAGGATTTTTTTCAGGAATGAATTATCCTTGTAATGTGATAGAAGGTATTTGACTGGTTTTTTTTTTAGCATCTACATGCATTACCTTCTCAAAAAGGAAACGAAGACAAAAACAATCCAATGGAAGCTTTTAAATAGCTAAAAAGATGACAGGCAACTGAGAGGCAATTTTGAATTGGAGAAACACGATGCTGCTGCCCACACGGGGCTAAAGCTTGGGGCTGTGCTGCTAATCAGCTGACCTTCAATACGGGTTTCCCTGGGTTATCTTGGTGGCTGTGATGTAATGCTGGGATGGAAATGAAGTGACAGAGAGAGGGTGACCGGAGTCCAGTGGCAGCCACTGGGTGGGACTCAGGGTGAAAAGCACCATCATACCCAACACTCCTGACCTGTTTGTCAGTGGCCACACACACATGCTGTTGAATGCACCAAAAGTCAACAGCAGAGATGCAAAATGAAACAAAAGTTTATTTTCTGCAATACCTTCTGTAAATTACAAAGGCAAAATGCTACACTACAGCATATAACTTTTCAATATTTAACCAGAGTACTTATAATAAATACGCATCCTGAAACAAGATAAAAGACTACACTTTGTCAGGCGTCCTACAAAATGTCTCAAGTTTTATACTCTGCAGCATTTCTGCGTGGGGGCAGGACGGGGGTTGTTTGTATTTTCTTAAGTGCTGTGACAAAAGGTCCTTTCACATTTCTTTGGAGCATTTTCGAAACTGCTGAAGTATCAACAACTTAAGAAAAGTAACACCAAGCCTGAAAGTCGTTTCTGCTTTGTGGTCGTTGGTCCTCATCCAATACAGATGAGCACATCCTCCAATATAGCCCGTCACCCTGGGCGCCCAGGCGGCCCTGCGGTCCCGGCAGAGCAAGCCTACGCTCTGCGTCATACACTTCGGAGACGTCTGTATTCAGCTTACATCCCTCAACAATAACGCCATGAGGAAGCTGCAAGCAAGTTCGAAACATTTTTAACCTGAAAGTGAAGTGAACACAAATATTTGCCCCCACAACCTCTGCTATGCACCGTCACGTGTACCAAGTTAGGACTCTAGTTTAAAAGGTGGAAAGGTGATTGGCCAACAGTCCTTCCAGAGATCACATATGGGCGCTGGGAAGAGCTGGGTATTCAAAAATACTCAGTGGGTAAAAGGAAGATTTTCCATATTCAAAGATGTGCTCCCGTGTGAGGACACGATGGCAGAGGGTCAGGGCGCTGGTGGCAGCTCGTGTAGAGTTTGGAAAGGGACTACATAACCACCCTGGGCTATAGCTGCAAACGCGGAGGAAAAAGTTCTGCTTTAAAAAAGTCATAAGCACGGTTACCTAAAAATACTTCGTTAATAGAGTCTAATGTAGATTTCACTTACTTAGGGGTTTAGCTATGAAAACATCTTGAAGAGCCAATAAAAATATTGTAGAGAAAAAAAAACACCTTTAAAAAATTGAGGTTAAGAACTATGAGGCATTTTTTCTTTTTGGCTGTAAACACGCAGTTTACTGTCCCTTGTTGAAACATGAATGTCTGGATTCCTGAGCTTCACGGACAATAGGAGGCAAGTTTGCATAGTTTCCAATATGTCAACGATTTGCTTCAGAAGAATTTCTAAGGACAACTTGCTTCTGTTTCTCAACTTCGTATTTTAGTTCATAGTGCTCATCAATCTCTGGGACTAACAAGCAGGGTGATGAGCAATATAAGGCAGAGGGAGTGGGAAGTGATGGGATTCATTTTTTAAGTCCACAGGATATCATGATAAAGGCTCTTAAGCATGCACCAACTAACTAGTGCAGAAGTTAAATCCTGTTTTGGGCTTGGAAACCAAAGGCAAAGGGGCCCTCCGGTGCTGACGGGCCCAGCCGGAGTGCGGGGGCTAAAGTAACACTCACTGAGCCGGGAGGCCTCAACATACCGCTCAGTGACGATGAGGCCCCTCAGCTGGTCGGCTCCCGGGGAGGGTGCCCACCCACCAGCACCAGGACCAGACCCCGGGCTGTGGCGGATTCCAGCTCTGGAATCTGAAGGGATACTATGGCATTTCACCTGGGCTGCTCTCGAGTCTCTAAGCAGCTCTGGGGAGGACAGTCCTCTCCTGGACCCAGTCCTCAGAAAGCTGCCTTAGGAAAGGGAGAAAGCTAGGCTGGGCTGCGGTGCACACCACGGGTGAGAACTATGGCAGTGGTCGCCGACAACTCCAGATCTAACACACAGATGGACAACAAGGGGGCAGCGTCCTGCCAAGGAATCCATTTTACTTCTTCTGGGCCTGGTTTTTACACATGGTAAGGATCTGCTTCAGTACTTTCTGGACGTCTTCATCCATCTGGCCCTAAGGGATTCAAACAAAAGACAATCATTAGAACCTAAGTTCAGTCCTGGCAGTCCTCCCCAGGGAATGCGACAGCCGGCTGAGATCAAAGCCGTTGGCTTCCCCCCGGATCTTCCAAAGGAAATGTCAGCCCTACTGATTCACACTTTTCTAGGAGGGCCTGAGAGAGAGAGAGCGTTGCTCTTTTCTCTCTGGAGGATGAGGAGGCTGTGTCTACTAGAGCTGCCAGCAAAGGGTTTCTGGGTTCCAGCAGTCATGGGGGGGGACAGTGCTGATGCCTGGGTCCTTCCCCGTGGTGGGGGTCGTGGCCACATCCGCCTTCACTCTCAACAAAGGGCGAGGCGGTTCTCCGTAACCACCACAGGGCTCCTGACAAACCCAAAGCAAAGCAGAAGGCCTTTTAAAACTTCTCAGTGTAAAAGCTTCTCCTTGACTTTTCGTTTGTTCGAATAGCCTAGTGACAGGAGTTGGGGCGGCAACTGTGGTATTTCTTTCGGATACCCAGGTACTTCAGAGGCTGTTACCATACCTGCACGGCATACAGAAGATGCATTCTGTAAACAGATATCACCTCCTGGTGCTGTTTCTTGCAGTCCTAGAAAGAGACAATATGACACTGCTTAGGAGACCTTTAAAGAACAAAAACAAAAACCAGTAAGAAATCTGTGACCAAACACCACCACCCAAATGCCAGCATATGAGGATTTAAAACTTGTTGTGAGCTCACTGGGTTGTAGATTTCTGAACGCTTGTCACAATTCTTAGAGAAACATCTCTCAATATTCTTGGGGGGGAAAAATCTACCTATTTCATATGTTGACACAATTTAGAAGAAAACTCATGTAAAAACGTTATAAAATCCCACGTTTGTTGCAAAAAATAAATGTATACATACTTATGCAAATACACAGATACATTCACACAAAATAAATGGTGCAAAGAAACATACTGAATGGGAAAAGTGACTATCTCTGAATGGTAGGATTGTGGACAATTTTTATTTATAGAAACTTTTCGGGAGTTTTCTGTATTTTTCAACTTTTCTACAATAACCAAATATTTATTACTTTAATTTTTAAAATCTGGGGCACCTGGGTGGCTCAGTCCATTAAGCGTCCAGCTTCGGCTCAGGTCATGATCTCACAGTTTGTGGGTTCGAGCCCTGCGTCAGGCTCTGTGCTGACAGCTAGCTCAGAGCCTGGAGCCTGCTTCAGATTCTGTATCTCCCTCTCTCTCTGACCCTCCCCTGATTGTGCAGTCTCTGTCTATCTCTCAAAAATAAATAAAAAACATAAAAAAATATATATTTTTTTAATTTTTAAAATCTATTCTTTTAAAAGGAGTTGTTGATCTCTCGCTAAGTAGTCACACGGTTGAGCTATTATTCCAATTCCTCTCAGTGACTATTTCAAAAATCTTAGCTCTGAGCTCTTCTAAGATGGCTTTTTTTTTTTTATTTCATGGTAAAAATTGAGACTATCATATATAGATCACTCCAGAAATCTACAGGGGTACCTGGGTGGCTCAGTCAGTTGAGCATCTGACTTTGGCTCAGGTCATGATCTTGTTCGTGGGTTTGAGCCCTGCATCGGGCTCACTTCTGTCAGCACAGAGCCCGCTTCAGATCCTCTGTCCCCCTCTCTGCCCCTCTCCTGCTTACACTCTCTCTCAAAAATAAACATTTAAAAGAAATTGATAAAAGTCCATCAATACCCTTCTCACCTCTTTCCTGGGAGTGTCAGAACATGAGATATCCTTCCCATTCAAGGACAACCTATGAAACCTCAGTCCCTTGAAGGTCACACCACTAGAAGGCATGCTTAGTACCTTTTTCTGTGTTGTTTCCTCCCACCTTCCACATACTTCCACTCAATCACCTAAAAGTTCATCTTTGTTCACTGCCCTCCTTTCTGTCCCTGTTTCTGTCATCATTTCGATGGTGGATGGCTCGACAGCCACATGTATGTGCACGTGACACCTTGGCACCTCAGTTCCCCAGTGACTTGCTCCTCTTCCTTCCAGCCACGCATGCTCACAGTCACATTACCTCTGAAATTACCTCTGAAATCTCTGCCATTACCTCTGAAATCTCAAATGAAAGCACCTCTCCCTTGGATCACCTGCTCCCATCTTTCTAGCAAACCATCCGTAGCCTTTCCCGCCTCCTGCTCTGGTTCTTCAGCCCTAGCAGATTCCTAGCTACTTGATCACTTCTCTAGGGCAGCCTACTGGGGTCCGATTCCACCCCCACCATCCCACTGGAACTGTCCATGCCACAGCTGCCACGGGCCACCCACATCCCACATCTCAGTCCTTGCTGCCTCTCACCTATCCCTTCGAGATTCAGCACCAGCATCGCTTCCTGCAGGAAGCCTTTTGAGATATTTCCTCTGTAGGCGCAAAGCATGCTGGGCACCTGTCAGGGGGTACTTACCACACTGAGAATATGGAAAACCGTTATATTAAGTGTGAATTCAGTGAGGGCAGGGACTGCATTTTATTCACTTTTACACCACCAGCCCCTTATACAATACTGGTACATAAGAGCTCATTAAACATTGAAAATTGTAAATATGATTATATAAATCATCAGCACTTGATCTACAAGTCTGTGATAACCACTTTATCAGCAAAATGACCTGTAAAACACAATAGTGAGCATCTTCTCCTTCCCTCCTGCTCTCTCCTTCACTGTGAGAACTGATAACACAAAAAAGCTGGTTTTATACTCTGTGGCCAGCCGGAGTCTGGATACAGAAACCTGAATTCACCAGTATCAAGTCTGTACTGAAGACTTCATGAACCAGGTCTTGTTTGTAAACAGAAACTAGACTTAGTTCAGGACAAACTAACCCTTACTTCATGTGGAAAATGTAACATACCCACGTCAACTAAAACCTAAACAAATATTGTGGTAGGTGAAATACCGGCCCTCCAAAGAACCTGTGGAATGTTACCTATATGGTAAAAGGACCTTGTAGGTATGATTAAGTTAAGGATATTGGGATGGAGGAAAGGTTTATTCTGGTTATCTGAGTATCTCTTAAACATAATCACAGGGTCCTGAAAGGAGAGAAGCAGGGTCAAAGGTGGAAGGAGGAGATAGGAGGACAGACCAGAGGTGGAGTGACGTGCTTCAAAGGTGGAGGTAGGGGCCATGAGTCAAGGAATTCAGGTGGCCTCTAAAAGCTAGTGAAGCCCAGGAAATGGATTCTCCCCAAGGCTTCTAGAAGGAACCAGCTCTGCTGACACTTTGACTTCGGTGACACTGATTTCACACTTATGATCTCCAGAATTTTAAAAGCATAAATTTGTGGGGTTTTGTTTTTTTTAAAGTTTATTCATTTTGAGAGAGAGCACAAGCAAGTGTGCAAGTGTGGGAGGGGCAAAGGAGAGGGAAAGAGAGAATCCCAAGCAGGCTCAGCCCTCTTAGTGTAGACCCCACGAGGGGCTCAAACTCACGTACTGGGAGATCATGACCTGAGCTGAAATCAAGAGTCGGACACTTAATCAAATGAGCCACCCAGGCGCCCCAAATTTGTATGGTTTTAAATCAAGTTTGTGTTGATCTGTTACAGTAGCCACAGGAAATGAATACAGATATGGAAGGACTCTCCTGGGTGAAATAAGGGGAGGGGCCTAGCAGCAGCTTCGGATGCGCAGACATGCAATCACCAGAGATCCTGGCCTCTAATAAGAAAAAGTTCTTGCCACTGCCAGAGACAGTAATGACTGCGATCAAAAATTGGAGAGAGGGTGAAAAGTTAGCGGATGTGTAAATGTGAAGCCTAAGCCTCTGTGCTGCCGATTCCCCCTTCTCAGAGGTCCCGGTGACCCACCTCACTGCAGGCGATGACTGGAAACCCCACCACTTCCTCCTGCCCTCACCAAAGAAGTCTTGGTCAGCTGCTCAGCCACTCCTTTGGGCTGGGGCTCTTCTGGCTCCAATCTGTCCCCCCCCAGCTGAGCTGGTGTGTAATCTGCCTCGCCCCTGCCCCCACCCCCAAACTGGAGGCCGAGACGAGCCCACTCACAGCCAGCTGGTTCTGTAGCTGCTTGACCTGCTGCTGCAGCCCTTCCAGCTGCTGGCTCTGCCTCTTGGACGCGCTCGCGGAGTAGGAGAGCTGCGAGAGGCTGTTCAGGGCCTCCTTCAACTTGGTGACTTCCTTTGACATCTCATTTATCTGGTGAGAAAGGAAAACTATCATCAATAGGGAGGCAAGATCCCAGATAGTTCTAAGCCTTGAACATAGCTTCTTATCGGCTTCAGGGACTTGAGACTTCGGAACAATTTCTTTTTTATTTTTTAAAGAAAACCCATAATGAGAAATAGGTGATAAAATCAGCAAACCCACATAACCCTCTAAGGCCATTATATTCAAATAAGGGCCCACATTAAATACTGTGCTTCAATGCACAAGGGTAACAAAAGCTAGGACAAAGACTTCCTCTTTTACTGTAAAAGGGGGTACTACCAGAATGAGGATTTTAGGTAGTCTTTATTTTGAGACCTCTATGTGTTGTTCAATAGCGCGATATGGGCAATCAGGAATGAGTCCTAGGAACCCTGACTTCTCTGGACATCATGCTTTAAAGCAAACATAACCCCTCCCCACAGCCTGACCTTATCCTCCTAATTTTCATTGTACTAAAGGAATAAATGCTCTGTGATTTGCTCTGATCAATGCCGTTTAGAGACTCTGACCCAATGCACTGGGGATGCAGAGCAGATTCAGGTACAGAACCATTCTTCATGCACACACATCCCCGCACTTTGTTTTCCTCCTTCCTCCAAGCCAAGCCCAGTCCATCTCTAATCACCTGCTCCCCCCATTTCCCGCCTCCCCTCCTATATACAGCTTTGACACTGAGGGCCAGGGAGGGCAGTTCTTAAACTGACTCAGGGGACAGCTCATGGAGCTTAGGGAAGCGGGATTAAGTCTGGAAGTATCTGGGTTTCCATATGACGGAAGAATCTGTTTGACAGATTCCAAAAGAGTTGAAGTTCAAGATGGGCCACAAATGCCTTTCAGTGTGTGGGTTTGCTTCTGATCCCTGACACTTGACAGAGCTTCTGCAAGATAATTTTAAAAGGGAAAATATGCACCACATACGTGAAAATGCTTTAATATAAAGGGAGTGATAGAAGATCGTTTTTTTTTAATAAAACATAAATGTTCAAACTACTATTCTTGATGTGGCCATGGGGACAGATGGAGTCACGTGAAGAGCTTCTGAGCAATCACAACAGGCCAGCGCTAACCAATGCTAGAAATGTTAACTGTTGTAAAGGCGTGCTAGCTAGAAATTCAACAGCCGAGGAGTCTCACTGACCTTCTTATCTTTATCCTCCTCAAGTTTCGAAGAGCTCTCCGACTGTCTCTTCATTTCTGCGAGCTCTTCTTGAGCATGCTGGAATTGTTGCCGAAGTTCGTTTGCTTCCTGCTCTTTGGATTTTAAGAGAGCCTGAATATTTTCCTTTTCCCTTTTCACATGTGAGACCTCACTTCTAATCTGGGAGACTTCCGAATGGGCCTTCTCTTTCTCTTTTACGGAATCCTTCAATTTTGAGGCCAACGTGCTCACTTCACTTTCTAGCGATGACTGGAGCTTTGCATACGCAGACCTGGGCACCATGGCGTCGGCCACTGCAGCCTTCTCTTCCAGGAGTTGTTTCTCCAGTTTTGCTACTTCCCCTTCCTTGCTTGCAAGGTGCTCTTTGAGACTGCTTATTTTTTCCTCCATCTCTTTTGCAGTGGCCCGCAGCGTGGTTATCACTTGCAAATGTTCTGTGATGGAGACCGAGTTCTCTTTCTGTGCGTCCACCAGCTGTTTGAGCTGCGTCAACTCGTTCAACACCTTTGAGTACTGAGACTTCATTTCGGACAGTGCCTCTTCTGCCTTAGCTCTGGACACGTTTGTCACGAGCATCAGTTTCTCATGCTCGGCTTTATGGATATATTCGGCTGTTACGTCTTCTAGAGATTTCCTCTTCCTGTAATCCTCCAGCTCGGCCTGGGCTTCTTTGTACAGCTGGGAGAGCTCACTTACCTGCTTGTTGAGCTCATCTATCATCCTGTTCATGGCCTCTTTCATATCCCCAGCTTCATCGCCGGCCTCCGGAGTCATTTGACTCTTTAGGGCCTCTTTTAGTTTCATGATTTCTTCTTGGGCCTCTTGGTACTTCTCAAACAAAAATGCTTTCTCCTTATTCATATTCTCAATAACAGAGCAATATGAACTTTTCATTTCCTCATACTCTTCCACAGGAGACTTAACATCCATACCTTTCTCCCTCTCTCCAAGTTTTTCTTCTAACTCTCTCACTTTCTCTTTATTTCTTTCACTTTCGGCTAATGCGTTCTGGAGATCCTGCTTCAGCACATCTATTTCCTCCTCGGTGATCCGTAACTCATGGAGACGTGAATAACTGTCCATGCCTTCAGGCGAGACAAGGCCCAGTTTCATCTGCTTTTGAACGTTAAGGACTTCTTTCATGGCCTCCTCGTACTTGCTCTGAGTTTCTTTCAGTTTCTGGCTGAGGTCGGAGCCATTCTCTGAAATCTCTGTGCTGTTCACACACACGGACTCAGCCCTCCTGGACCGGAGCTCGGCCTGCAGCTGCTGCTTCTCTGCTTCAGCGCTCTCCAGTCTCTTCTGCAAGTCTTGCAGAACCTCTTGCAGTTGCTGAATTCGGCCATCGCTGTCAAGAGTGGGTTTACTCAAGGAATGTGTTGGGACGGATGGAGATGATTTAGAGTCTGGGGGAGAGGTTTCACTGGGTTTGCCCAGGGCTGGGGCCACGTCGGTTTGAGTGGAATGGTAAGAGTCGAAGCTCAGGTCTGCTTCTGCCTCCTTGGGTGATTTGGCCTGTGAAAAAGGCAAGAATGAAATGGCGCCAAAGGTATGGTCAGGTGAGCGAGCAACCAGAAGGAGAGGACAAATTCAGAGCTTACACAGAGGGGAGCTCCTGGGCCACTTTATATGTACTTATGCCCCATGACAAAAACATGGTCTGGGACATGAGAATTGGGTTAACAACACTAGGTTTATTCTGTGCTCTACCGGGATAGCTTATTTGTGCCACTTTAAAAACACTCAATTTGTTTGGGCTCTAAAAGCTTCTGACTCATAATTTTTCCTTTGCTTCTCATATTATTCCAGTAGCCAAAAAGGGGCAATGGGCTAAGTATAGCTACTTATTATGAAGTTCCTATATCTGCTAAATGATCAGCTCTACTAAATGAGTGGTTATTTATATACACACAAACATGTATATATAATAATATATAAAAGGTACTAAGTATATACATATATACATATATATATTCCAATTTATAGAAATAAAGTTAATGAATTACTTTCTCAACAAACATGATTTGAAACTATAAAATGCTAAAGGTGAACTATATTTCAAAAAGAAGAAGAAACTAATATAGAGGTTTAAAACAAAATACTATCTGACTAACCTGAAGAAACCCAACAGTTTGACTCTACAGAACAGTCCGTGGTAACAATCTATGTACCTACCTGTAATTTATCTTGTAATTCTTTATTGTGTAAGGTAAGAGAAGCAACTTTTGCTTGCAATAGGACAAGAATATCTTGTTGGTCAGCTTCAGAACTTACATCCAGTAAGCTATCAGCACCTGGGAAAAGAGAAAAGCGATTTTAAATATTTTATTAAAGCAATATTTCTCTGACCTCCAACCAAGTCACTTTCTACCCAATCCAGTGCTTCTTTCTGGTTCTGATGAAGAATGAAAGCCCCTAGCAACTGGTTAGATGAACAGCAATTCTCAGACCCTGTGGCTCCCCGCAGTGGTACTCCTAGCATAGATTGGGAGGCATACAAGCTCATCTGAAAACTGATGGATTTGGCCACATGTTTTTCACTCACCTGATTAAGTGTCATGCCTTGCCTAATATATCATATATATTATGACATGCCTAATATATCATGCCTTGCCATATCCTATCATGCCTAGTAAGTCCCATTTCTGTGATCCTTTTAGAAATATCCTACGATGTGGCTCACTTTTTATCCCTAACAACACCACTCTAGTTCAAATGTTATCACCTGACTTAGAAACCCTGCAAAGAGCCTCTTCACAAAGCTCTCTCTCTCTCCTCAGTAAACATAGCCTTGCCTACCACTGTCAGACTAATCTTCCTAAAACGTGCTGTGATACGGTCACTCCTGTGGTTCAAATATTTTACACTTGATCTTAGCCAAAAGGCCGAGAAGCGATGGGGTTCAAATATTTTAATCACTCGCTTTTCAAAATTAATCTCCCAATTCCTTAGTCTGGGTGAGGGCCTCCACAATCTGGTCCCAAAGTACTTTTTCAGGTGAATGACCTATGATCTCTAGGAACACAACTTCCTCAGGTTCAAACTTTCCATCATACCATCTGTATCTCAACACAAGACTGCTTCTTTAATCCTTCATCCATATGATAGCCCTCGTGGCATCTCTTTGGCCAGGTCACTCGTAGGCAGCTTTCAGGACCCACGGCAAGCTCTCCCTCCTCCATACAGCATTCACTGACTGCCCCAGTGTGCACCCGTCTCCTCTGAACCCCACAATCCCACTGCTGGTAAACTACAACTTTTTGACATCCTACTGATTATCATGTTGAAATAACATCTACAGCAATGCTACTCAAAGTGCTCAGAGACAAGCGCCGTGCGCCCAGAATGTCATTCAGCGCACTGTTTCCTTCGTGCACATCTTTCTATGGGGGAAATATGTCTGCTGGACGGAACCGTGGCTTCGCAGTACAGCTGGATGACTTTCTGGTGCAAACTCACAACAGATGTGCAGTCCACAATCTGAATAGCACTGATCTACATTTTTACTATGATTTTATTATTTTCTCACAGCCATTTAATGCAAAGATGAAAACTTCAATCATATTTGGAAGGCTACAAAATGACATTTCTTCATAGAAATGCTTATTTCCGATGTCTGGTGCCTAACCCACAGCTTTATAAGGAGTCCCCTTGACATAATGTCTGGTGAGTTTGGAATAAACCAGAGAATTGAGAGCATGACTGTAATTTTATGAAACAGAGAGGCGCCTGGGTGGCTCAGTCAGTTGATCATCTGACTTCAGATCAGGTCATGATCCTGCAGTTCATGGCTTCAAGCCCTGTGTCAGACTCTGTGCAGAACCCTAGATCAGAGCCTGGAGCCTGCTTCAGATTCTGTGTCTCTTTTTCTCTCTGCTCCTCCCCTGTTCATGCTCTGTCTCTCTCTCTCAAAAATAAATGGAAAAATTTTTTTTAAAAAGAGAGAAACAGAAATTACTTCTAAAGTACAGTGGATAGTTTTTAAAGTACCCAATATAACAAGTGTTCAATTAACGTGGATCTCTGGCAGGTATTAGAAAGTTTAATTTTTCTAACTTCTCTAAGTTAAAAGTTCCAAACACCTATGAAATTCATAATAGAATAAGAAACTAAATGCTGAAGCAAACGAAGCTTTGAAATAATATCTATGAAGGGCACCTGGGTGGCTGAGCAGGTTAAGCATCTGACTCTTGATTTTGGCTCAGGGCATGATCTCACAGCCTGTGAGTTCGAACCCTACATCAAGTTCTGTGCTGACAGCGCCAAAGCCTGCTTGGCATTCTTTCTCTCACCCTTTCTCTCTCTGCTCCTCCCCCTCTCGCTCTCTCTCTAAAATAAATAAACTTTGAAAAATTAAAATAAAATGGAATAATCTACATGACATTTTAAATGGATTTTGGGGGTGCTATACTACATTCTTAGAAGGGGAAACCTGCACGACAAGTTCTGAAGACAATGAATTAAAACCCTGTCTTGGTGAAGACAAGATGATTGTGTGTGATTTCCTTAGTGCTCTCTTTGCATTTCTCTACTTAAAATATACAGTAGAAAAGTTAGACCGTGCAGCCACATTAGTGCTCAGTCGGCTAGCCCTTCAGGAAATAACCTGCTGCCCAGCAGTGAGGAGCGCCGCTCAGGACGGCTCGTGGCCCCGGACCTCACCGCAAAACAGTGTTTTAAAATACATAAAAAAGAATACACAGCCTACAAAATTTAAGAGCTGGTTTTGTAATGCACCAAGTGACAAAAACACAGCAGCAGGTCTATTGCCATAGTTCTAGTTGAGAGACTATAAATGACATTTCGAGATGCCCGTAGTAACAGTAAGGTGATGTGACACTACCTAAGAATTCTCCAGTTGGCAAAGCCACTGGTCTGCTAATACCACTGGGGGGCTATTGTCTATATTCATGATTGAAGGAAGTGCTAACAGTTAGGTGCAAATGAAAACAGATATATATGTATTTTTTCACATCCAAGCTCAGGGGCTCCTTAAAATCCAGGGGAAAGTGTCAGCCTGTGTGGTATTGGCAGCTCCGGGGTGGCACCCCCCCGGTTCTCTGACCTCCTTACACGTCTTCTGGGATGGCCTTTGCTCTCTTTAAATGGACACAGACTAGAGACCTGTGGGAGGAATACAAACAGATGCTCCTTCCTCTTACCTGTCGTGCTGTCACTTAGTCTGTCTTTGTTTTCCCGTATAGAACTGATCTCAGCCTGTTGGAACACAAAAATGACTTCAAAAATTTTTCCTGAATATGACATTACACAAAAGCAGCAAGCAAATTTTCCTGAACTTACACAGAACCATTATCCTTCTTAAAAATTGTTAGAAAATCCCCAGGAAAGGAACTATTTTAAAATGTAAGTGGGGGCGCCTGTGTGGCTCAGTCGGTAGAGCGTCCAACTTCAGCTCAGGTCATGATCTCATAGTTGGTGGGTTCGAGGCCCACATCAGGCTCTGTGCTGACAGCTAGCTCAGAGACTGGACCCTGCTTCGGATTCTGTGTCTCCTCTCTCTGACCCTCCCCACTCATGCTCTGTCTCACTCTATCTCTCAAAAAATAAATTAATGTAAAAAAAAAAAAGAAATTTAAAATGTAAGTGAATAAAAGTGACGATCTACTGAAGTCTGATTTCTAAAATATTAGGTCCCAGAGCATATAATCTCAAAATATTTTTCAGAAATTTCATTTAGTAAGTCAAATACAAATATCTTTTAAGATGGTAATAATTTTATGTAATAGCTAACTTAATGGGCTATGTCCTAAAACTTGAGATGGCAAATATTACTTTTCTAATGAAGTCAAATACAAGTTTTACCTGCCTGGGTAATGTATTGATTAAAATACATTAGAAATACTTGTTTAGCTTTACCATCTTATAAATTAACTGCTATTAATATATATTTTTTAGTAGTTTTAAGAGAAATTGTGATAAATAAGACCTGTCGAGGAAGATAAAGGTGATTTTATAAGCGAATACAAAATTTTATGGTCACGGGTGGACAATCCTTTAAGATCTCCTCTAAACCTTTGTCCCTGAATATCTGTCTGTAAATACGTTGCAAAAGTTCTTGCAACTTCAAAGCCAGACTCTCATTCCAAAACAAAACACAGTGAGTTGCCAGAAATTACTGTTTCATCTAGATGAGCGGTAGACCATGATAAGAGAGTTAAGTTTTCAGCAAAGGAACTTTTGTTAAGGCCCAAATGCTAAAAATAAAGTGGCTCATTTTTGGCAAGTGCTTATCTTTACTGAAAGCTGTCTTTTCACTTTATAAAAATAGGTGCTTATTTTTCTTTTCCAGCTATCCTAAAGTACAATAAACAGCATCCATTCAAAGTTTACAGGTGGAAGAGTTTCGATAGACATGCACCCAAGGAACCACCACGAGAACCAAGATACAGAAGATTTCCATTATGTCTACAAGTTTCTGCACGCTTCATCATGGCCAACACCTGCCCACCCTGTCCCCAGGCAACCACCACTCTCTTTTTTGCATTTTCTAGAATTCCTATAAATGGAACATCATGGGTATGAATTTGTGCCTGGCTGTTTTCACTCAGCCTGATGATTTTCAGATTCACCCGTGATGCTGCTTGCGAAGGACATTAGGATGGGTTCTAGTATTTGGGGATATGTGAATAAAGCTTCTGCAAACATTTGTGTATATACTTTTTTGAGACCTAAATTTTCATTTCTCTTGGATAAACAGCAGTGAGTGGGTGGCTAGATCATATGTTAGGCGTAGGATAAAATTTTAAAGAAACTGTCAGTTTTCCAAAGTGGTTTTGCCACTTTACATTCCTACCAACAGAGGATGATGATTCTAGCTCCTCCACATCATCACCCTTTTGTATTTTTAAACTTCTTAAACTTTAGCCATTCTCAATGGTGTCATTTAAAAAAAAATTTTTTTTAATGTTTTATTTATTTTTGATACAGAGAGAGACAGAGCATGAGAGGGGGAGGCGCAGAGAGAGAAGGAGACACAGAACCGGACACAGGCTCCAGGCTCTGAGCTAGCTGTCAGCACAGAGCCTGATGCAGGGCTCGAACCCACAAACGTGAGATCTGACCTGAGCCGAAGTCAGAGGCTTAACCGACTGAGCCACCCAGGCACCCCCAATGGTGTCATTTTTTATCTTTTTGAGATTTTGTTTGAAGAAATGCCAAGATTTTTTTTTATATACTCTATTGCTGAAAAATTGTAATTTGTGGTATTATTCTTTGGAATGTATTGTGTATTTTGAGGCATAATCATAGCAAAGATATCAGCGTACTAATTGTAAGTGCGTAACATCCTTTCCTTTCCTTGTATAGTTATTCATATTAAGAATTTATTAATAAAATCTAGTTATAGTGCAGGAAATGTTAGGTTGATGGAATCTTTTTCAGATCACTATGCATCCAAGTTAAAAGATAATTTATTTTGAGGCACCTGGGTGGCTCAGTTGGTTAAGCACTCAACTCTTGGTTTCGGCTCAGGTCATGATTCCACAGTTTCATCAGTTCAAGCCCTGGGGGTCCTCTCTCCCTCTCTCAGCCCCTCCCCCACTCACACTGTCTCTGTCGCTCTCAAAATAAACAAACTTAAAAAAAAAGGTAATTTATCTTCTGTAATTCTTAGGTGTGAGAAAGAAATATGCAATTATACCACTGCAATCAATTTCATTTTATTTTTATTTTTTTAAAATATAATTTATGTCAAATTGGTTTCCATACAACACCCAGTGCTCATCCCAACAAGTGCCCTCCTCAATGCCCTGCAATTTCATTTTAATAATTATAAATTTTATTTTCTTTCTAAGCATAATTTTCTAGTGATCGTTAGGTAAACAGATAGCAAATGAAAATATCCTCCCATTTCTTAAAATACTTTCCAACAACAAGTCTAGAGAATTAGGTAGAATAGATTTTCTAAAATTAATGCTTATTATTTTATAGTCAGGAAAGTTTAAATCATGTCTATTATGTATCTTAAAATTCAAAATAAATTGAACACAGAAAGGAAATACCTTGAAGGGTGGTTCAGTAAAGAACACGGATTCCTTTCCTGAAAGTGGCGTTGAAGTTATTGATCTTGGGGAAGACACATCACTCAACTTAAAAAATAAAATGAAAATCACAGTTAAAGAGTGCTTCTTCAAAGACTTTTCTTCTCCAGTGCAAAGGATTAGCCTATTTAACCGATGCAAATAAATCTAACGGTAACCATCCTTAGTTTCAATTAATTCAAGGGTAGTTTCAATTTAATGTGGCACCTCAAGGACTATTTGAAAGTTTGCAGAGTTTAAGTAACTTTCCTCCAATGGTTGCTGGAAGCAATTTTCAAAATCTATAAAATTTGTGACATGTTGAGAATATTATCAGTGAATATGCTAACATTTTTAACATATGAGAGATTTCATAGACATTCCAACTTCCTCCTGTATGCAATAGTCACTATACACTCAGAAATGAAAGCTGCTTTTAATATTAGCCAACCTTCAATATAATTAGAAAGGATTTTAAGGAACCAACTAAAATTCCTTTTCAATTAACTGCCTCACTAGCCACCTATTCTCCCTGCCTTCACTTGAGCTGTTCATGTGAGCTACTAAAAGTAGACTGAGCTTCACTTAAGGATAAAGTTTCTGTCCTAAGATTTTGAGAAATTTCCTTGAGGTTTTTTTTTCTTCTTTTCTTTTTCCCTCCCTGGAGGCTTAAAAAAAAAAAAAAAACAAAAAACTCTTCAGTTCCTAGCCTTGCACTAAATAAGAACAAACATTATTTCCATACTAATAATCAAAATCATTCATGCCACTATCTGCAGTTTAAAACCAGTAAAGAAAATTTTAAATGTGCATTTAAGGGTCAATTCTAAAACATTTCATTTTGGCCTAAACACAAAATGACAAAATCATGGCTTTTTCTTGTTGTCATATGTTTGTTCAATGTTGGTTTGCTTTTGTTGTTACCTGGGTAGGACTGATAGGAGGTGGTGGAGCTTTGCGTTTTTTTGGAGTTCCACTTCTTTCTGAGCTTATTTTAGAGACTTGATCATGCTGGAAGTTATCACAGTCCAAAGAATGGAGGTGGGTTAGTTCGGTTAGTAAAGTCTGAACAAACAGCTTCATCAAACAAATGAGAAAAACCTCAACAGTTCATGCATTTCTTACTTTAATAAGATCTGACATTTCCTACCAACATAAAAATAAGTAATATGCATGCTCCAAGTTTTCTTCCAGCAGCCCATGCTTTAATAGCCAGAAAATAAAAAATACAAGACAAAACCAGATTAAGTTGGTGTAAAGAATTGGGAAATTAGAGGATGGGGAGCCATCTGCCCCAGTTCAGAACCCAGAATACATTCACAGTCTAGCCATCTTAATGCCAAGCAGTGGTATTTCCTCCAACTCTGCATTACTTCTACTCCTTTTCATAAAGAATGTCAATATAGGGGCAAGGGGAAATGTCCTCTCTGACGGTTATAGATAAATAAGTGATACAGTTAGTACCTAACAAATTCAGTATTGGCTATTTCCTGTTCATGATAATTTTTCAAGAACCTTGATGTATAAGTAAACAAACATAACCACCAACTATCATCTCATGAAAGAAACAAACAATGGTGATGATGTTTTTAGGAAAAAACTCCAAAATAACAAACAGGGTAATCTTCTCAATTTCTATCTAGAACTCTAACAACATTTTAGAAAAGCTCTAATGAAAATGAAAGGAAAAGCTAAGCCTCTTATGTTCATTAAATAGCTAACACTGTCATGGATGGAGGTCTATAATCCATGGGCATGCTAGTATTTAAAATATTTTTGTTGTGAGGCACCTGGGTGGCTCAGTTGGTTAGGCATCTGACTTCGGCTCAGGTCATGATCTCACAACTTGTGAGTTCGAGCCCTGCATCTGGCTCTGTGCTGACCGCTCAGAGCCTGAGCCTGTTTCAGATTCTGCGTCTCCCTCTTTCTCGGCCCCTCCTCCACTTGTGCACGTGTGTGCTCTCTCTCTCAAAAATAAACATTAAAAATAAAATATTGTTGTTCATTCACAGAGCTAACCAAACTTTTTCACAACAGAAAATATTAGTACATTTCAGAAAAAGATGAATATATAAGTAGCAAGTTTAAAGTCACATGCTTTGGAAACAGGGTAAACCATTAAGAAAACAGTTACCACCTTCTAACAATGAATCATCTATTCTAAAGCTTTTCAGTCCTTAGGTATTTTCAATAGTTTTTATCACTTTCCTAGTGGACCACACAGAGTGGTTTAATCAGAACATATTCAAATTCCCACAAAGATAAATACCTGCTTTGGTTTTGTTGGTGTCTTTGAATCTATAGAGGAAAAAGTGAAACAAAACAAAACAAAACAAAACACAGTAAGAACCATGACTTATGTCTACTTTGGGTGGGAGATACACTTACATATACATGCATACTCACACCCATACACACACACAACAAACACAATATTTAACTACATTTTTCTTCAAGAATATATTTAAAAGAATAATAAAATAGATCATATTGCACACATTCCTTTACCCTTTGGGGAAAATGGAGTGGATAAATTTAAAACAACACTGGCTATTTTCTTTCACATACCAGAATCCTGAGAGATTTTTGATAATAGAAGGCTTTGAATTCCTGCATTTTCTGAGAGTTTAGAATAATGTAAGGCATTGTGTCCAAGAGAATCTACAAGGTTAAGGTCTGCACCCTTTTTAATTAAGGCTTCCACAATGTTAGAGCTGCTGATCTCACAGGCCAGCATGAGAGCAGTTCTAAAGAAAAAAAGGAGACAGCAAATTAGTATAAACGAAATGGGAAAACACTTTCCTGAGAAATCACTTCTCCTCAAAACAAGGAAAGCAAGATGAAGTGCAGTTACACATACACACTTCATGGACTGCTAGTGAGATGAAATTAGGGCTGTTTTTTAAACTTCAGATTAAATCAAAACATTAAACCATATTAGGTCACAAAACATACACATAATCTTCTAAATATGATGGAATTTAATATGATTGGCACCAAACATGTCCTCCTTTCACCTCAAGCATTTTAAAGTATCTATACATCTTTAGGACTATCTTTAAAAGCAGCCAATATATTTACTTTACTTTTGTATGAAAAGCCATCAGAAATGGCCTAGGCACTTCCATATTTAATAATCTCATCACAGATTCAATGATGTTCCCAGAGGTCTAGGGGAAATTATTTTTAATGTCAAACAGATTCTGGATTATCAAAAGAGGCAGAAGTGTCTCCGGACTGGCTCAGTCAATAGAGCGTGTATGACTGCTGATCTCAGGGGCATGAGTTGGAGCCCCATGTCGGGTGTAGAGCTTACTTATAAAAAAGGAGGGGGCAGAAAATGAAAAAATTAAAACCACTTTATTACAAATGATCCAAAATATAGCTGTGATATTTTGAGACTCCCAGAATGGAGACATCACTGACATCCCTATGGCTTCTATTTCTGTGGTACCTTCCATTTTTGTCCCTGGAATTTACGTCTGCTCCATGATCCAGGAGAAAGCGACAGACCTCACTGTGGCCATTTTGTACTGCAAGAAGCAGGGGTATATTCCCATCCTAGGAGACAAATACAGATGGATTTTAACTAAGATACTAAATGCCAGAATTGCAAAGGTCCTTGTTCTTTGTACATTTTATTCCTGAGCTGTCCTGTCACCATGAGTTTGTGTCCTGATAGGGCTACCGTGACATCTCAGTACAGCTTTTTTTTTTTTTAATGTAAATTGACGTTAATTAACATACAGTGTAGTATTGGTTTCTGGAGTGGAACCCAGTGATTCATCACTTACATGTAATACGCAGCGATAGTCCCAACAAGTGTCCTCCTTAATGCCCATCCCCCACTTAGCCCACCCCTGCCACTGCCTTCCCTCTAGCAACCGTTGGACTGTTCTCTGTGTTTAAGAGAGCTTCTTATGGTTTGTCTCCTTCTCTGTTTCTATTTTATTTTTCCTTCCCTTCCCCTATGTTCATCTGTTGTGTTTCTTAAATTCCACATGAGTGAAATCATGATACTTGTTTTTCTCTTATTTTTCTCAGCATAACACACTCTACCTCCATCCACGTTGCTGCAAAAGGCAAGGTTTCTTTCTTTTTGATCGTTGAGTAATATTTCATTTTACACACACACACACCCCCCAATCTTCTTTATCCATTCATCAGTCAATGGTCATTTGGGCTCTTTCCATAATTTGGCTCTTGTTCATAGCACTACTATAAACATTGGGGTGCATGTGCCCCTCTCAATCGGCATTTTTGTAGCCTGTGGATAAATACCTAGTAGTTTGGCACAGTTCTTAGGGAATTGCACTGTTAGCTTTTCCTCAGGAACCCCAGCCTCAAGCATTGCTTGTTCCCTCAGCAGCCATCCTCACGATGTGAGAGAGAGTGGGACACCGCCTATGTAAGGGCTCCAGCAAGCATATTGTGTTTACTGACGTATGCCTCTGGAGAACGGAAGGACTTACTTCCACGGGGCAGCAGTAGGTCCCGCTGCCCTCCAAGTAGCTTCTTCCAAGCAAACTACACTCCTCCTACCATCCATTCCACTATTCCCCCTTGGAAAGTACATGCTTTCATAGCCGTACAGGTACCAAAACAGAGCATAAGAGTTTGTCTATTCTTGGCACGTGACTAGATAAAGATCAATGGAAAGAATGATTTAATAGGACAGTTGGCATTCCTATAAAAAAAAATGATATTGAGGGGCTCCTGGGTGGCTCAAGTTGGTTAAGCGTCTGACTTCAGCTCAGGTCATGATCTCACAGCTCGTGACCTGGAGCTATGCTTTGGGCTCTGTGCGGATAGCTCGGAGCCTGGAGCCTGCTTTAGATCCCTGTTTCCCTCTCTCTGCCCTTCCCCTGCTCATGCTCTTTCTCTCCTTCAAAATTAAACATTAAAACAATTTTTTAAAATGATGTTGAATCATTATGTTATATACCTAAAACTACTGTATCACTGTATGTTAATTACACTGGACTAAAGATAAAAATAAAGTAAAATAAAAAAAAACAAAATAAAATGAAAAAAAGAAAGAAAATGAGATCCCAACTCACATACAAACCATGAAAGGTGATTAAGAATTTAAACATTACAACAGAAAAAAGTGAAAAAATACTAGAATAATATATAGGTGACTATTTCCACAATCCTAGGGTGACAGGGTCCTAACTCAAATGATAACCACCAAGAGAAGTTTGCATTCTGCTTATTCCTTGAACATACCTCCCAAATGCGATTGATAGTAACTTTTAAGGTAGATGTATTCAAGTACAATATGTCCAATTATTTTGAAAAATACAATTACTATCTAAAGATTAAGTCTCCATTTAAAATAGAATTTCAGACACATTTCTAAAAAATTATCTCTGTGAAGTTATAATGCTTTCTGGTTATAAAGTACTGAGATTCAGTGAGTGGGAATTTATCTACAGATTCTACCTACTCATGTAAAATATCCCCGTTATGTATAATGCATACATGTTAATTCCTATGCTATGACAGGGCATTTCACCTTATAGCCAAGAGTGACTGGCATGTACATTTATTCTCAAAGTAGCCCAGCAAGGTTAAAAAGGCTAGAAATGGTTTTCAAAGTTGGGAAACCCTAACCAGGAGTACCCAAGACGGTATGGGGGAAGTAAGAGAAATGATGGAATTTCTATCTAGACTTATGTCTTCTAAAAGCCAAGAAATTAAGCCTTATTAATATTTAGGTTGATGGCAGATGACCTTCAAAACCAATGAACACATCAGGAAGTGCATGTCACAGAATGTTTTCTTAATGTGTCATTAAACTCAGAGACCAACAGAGATAATACTTGGACCCATTTTGTAGAAGAGGATCTAGAGAGAAACGCATTAGACTTTCACCAGATGTTTAGGTCTCTAAACGTCTTAGTGACTTGCAGAAGCAGCCCACAATGCTCTGGACACCAGTGTCCATCTCCACGTCCAGAAACCACCAGATACTTACCAAATCCTTGAGGTTTATGGGGCTTTTGTGCTCGCAAAGAACCTGCACAGCTTGAAGGCAGCCCTGTGCCGCTGAAGGAGGGAAACAGAGACACGGCTGGTCACACAGCGGCTCTAACCAGCAGGGGCATCACAACTTCCAGGATGGAGAAGTTCGTGTTCCACCCAATTTGCTACGTTACTCTAGTTGCTTGAAGACAAATGGTATCCGGAGGGTTAAGTAAGGTGCTCCGAGTTAGTGGTACATTTCAATGTTAATTTCCAGACCTAGAGCCACTGGCTGCCTTTGTGCAAATATTTGGTTTGGCATTTTGTAGGACTTTGCTTTGCCACAGGTGGCACTAATAGAAACTTATAAATCTCATCACTCCCTGAGTTCGGTGTGAGTGTTCTGTTACTTGGGAGCCGTGTGACAGATAATGATAAGATAGTAAAACAAAACACTGTGAAATAAAACAGGAGTTTCTTTTGATCCCCAAATCAAAAAGAATCGCTTTCGCACATTACATGAAATCTCTAAGTGCTTATGAATATCTCTTGGTTTAAACAAGAACCTTACATTAATTAAAATATAATAACCATGGTAATTTTTACTGATTGTTTGGCAGGCAACTGATGAATTCTAGATGTGTTCCTTGGTAAAACCCTACATGTTTTGCAAACTGAGGGAAAAGAAAATTCCAGGAATGACGACAGACAACAGTCTCAGAAATGAAATGATAAAATGGCTTGAATGAGGAAAAAGATAATTTAGTATTTCTGACAGCCAAAGATCAATAAGAGAATTAGTCACCTGCATAATGTAAAGCAGTTTTCCCAGAGCTGTCCACACTTCCGGCTGGGCATTTTGACTAGAAGACAAAAATAAATAAATGCACCTAATAAACATTCAGTTCTGTTCCATTTATCCTTTTCCTGCAAGGTGTGATGTGTCTTATCAGGAAGAAAATAAATATGAATATGCCCCAACTGCTGTGCTCCTGGGCCTACAGTCTCCTAGGGGAGGG
>NC_043705.1:121750017-121822462 GCF_006229205.1 Suricata suricatta
CCCCCCCCCCCCCCCCCCCCCCCCCCCCCCCCCCCCCCCCCCCCCCCCCCCCCCCCCCCCCCCCCCCCCCCCCCCCCCCCCCCCCCGTTTCCTGCCAAATTCTCCATCCCCCTCCACAAACCCAAGTGTCCACATGCAATCCATGCTTCCTCGCTTCTCACTCCTTTCCAAACGCACTGCAGTTGCGTGCTGTCCTCCAGACTCCACAGAGATGGCCCCGCAGTCACCAACAACCTTCATGTTTCCCACGACAGCAAACACAGCAAACCTTCGTGTCCTCCTCTTACCGCAATCCAGCCCCTTCTCCAAACACTCCTTTCACTCGGCTCCTACAGCCCATATTGGCCTGGTTTTCTCACGACTGCTCTAGCCACGCCCCCTCCGTGAACCAAAACAAACGTTGGCATTCCTCGGTGCTCTCTTTCTTGGTCATCTCATCCATGCTCATAGCTTGAAATGCCATCTAGAGGCTAACGACTGTCAAATGTGTATCTTCACAATAGCCAACATCAGTGTGTATTAGCTATTAGGCACCGGGCACTCTTCCAAGAATTGTTTTAAGGCTCCTAATGATGCTATTAGCACTCTCATCTTCTGATGAGGAAACTGAGATACACAGAAGTTAATAATTTGCTCAAGTCACAGGAAGTGGCAGAGCCAGGACCCAAACCCAGATGCGCTGGGTTAGAGTCTATGTTCTTAGCTGTACACATCATCATCTCTGAGCACCTAGCTTGATTACGCACTGCCTATTACACATTTCTGCTCTGATGTAAGCTCCTCACGTGCAGCCCTCCTAAACGTCTGGGATCCTGTGCCTGACGCTTCCCCATCTTTATAAACAGCACCATCATCAAACTAGTCCATGAGCCAGAGATCACTGGGTCGTCTTTGATTTCTTCTCCTCCTCTTCTTCCCCCATCCAATTCACTGCCATGTCCTGCCAATTCTGTGACCTAAACCCACCTGGTCTACTCTTTTCCCATTACACCACCTAGTCTAAGCCACCACCTTCTCACCCAGACAGCTGGGGCGGCCTCCGGGAGGTCTCTACAGCTCTACTCTTGCTCCTATTCTCTAGACAACTAGAGTGATCTTTGAAAACTGTGAATATCAGTCCTTCCTTAAAAGCACCCACCCCACCCCCGAATTCCATGCTGTACTTAGATGAGTTCCAGTCTGCCTGCCATGACACTCGGGCCTACACCCCATACCCTTCTTTCTTCTATCTGTTTGGAATGCCTTCCCCTTGGTGCTTTCCAACATTCTCAGCTTAAATATCACCTCCTCCATGAGGTCTTCCCTGAACGTCCACCCCACACCCATCTCTCTCAGTATGTGGTCCATTTTCTTCTTGATGTTGTGCAATCTGTAACGTGCATCTGGGGACTTGTTTACAAGGCTGCGAGCTCCATCAGGATAAGGGCCATTCTGCTCGGGAGTATATATACACTCCATGCCTGACACAGAGCGTGGTGCTCAGGAGGCGCTTGTTAAGAGTGTGTATGGGGGGGGGGTGGTCCTAGCAAGCTATTAGGAGAAGGGGGAGAGTTCATTTGAATTTGAAGATTCTCACAAAGGGTCTATTTGTGCTTACTGCCTTGAGGAGGCAGAACTTTAAAATGGTAGCCACTGGAGGAGAGAAGTATCTCTAGCAGACAGATAGTAAGAGCAAAGGCCCAGAGAGCCCAGAGAGAGGATTCAGTGCAGAGAGGGAGGGAGGGAGGGCAGGAGATAACAAAGGGCACATCACAGAGGGCAGGGGTTGCCAAGACATAAGTGAAGAGAGAGGTCCAAGACCCAGGGAAAGCAATCCATTAGGAGGATGTCAAAGCCTCAGGTTTTAACAACTATTCAGAGAGAAAAGCAGGTCTGCAAGTTAGAGGCAAGAACAGGCAGTGTTAAGAGTGAAATGTCTGTCTGCCCTTCAGTGGTAAGAAGAACGGAGATCAAGTTACGACTTACCATGCTTTGCCCTAATTTTAGAATAGCACAAGGAAGTGTTTAAAGGCTTCAAAGATTCCAGAGAAAAACCAATCCATTTGCATAACCAGATATAAAATTACATTAGAGGCTAGAATATCTGGTCCTTGCCCATGAGGATTTCCAGCTTGTCAGGTTCATTCTTCCTGAAAATCAGAGCCAGATGCAAAGCCTGGATAGCCAAGCCAGAATAAGAAGAAAGATTTAAGATACAAACAAGTTAAAAAAAATTAAGCCAAGGTCAAGGGTATGGAGGCAGGGCACTTAGGCAAGTGCATGATTGTCATTTATTCAGGGTGCGGGGCCTCAGAGAAGGCAGAGAAGAAAAGTTCTATTTTAACTGTTTTCAGAGAGGTGCCTCATAATAATAAAAAAATAATAATAATCACAGATGTTGATCTGTTTTTCTTGAATTTCACTTCAAAGCCCTGTTAAGGGTATGCATTCCTGGCATTGGTGGCAGTTTGCATCACGGAATGCAAGACAAGAAGCCATGTGATCAACAGAGCAGGACAAGTTGAAGAATGTGACCGCATTTCTGCATTAGAATTGCAAAGCCAAATGAAAGCAAGATGCTGGGTCCCACACAGTGCTTGCCAAGGCTGAGAACAGACAGCACTCAGAGCGCATCTTTAATTGCTCTGTGCTGTTCCTGAAAACAACCAGCTTGTACACTGACTGGCAGCGGCTGGATGTTACAGTCTGGACTGCTATTGGGCTTTCATTAAATATTCATCTTTCAAGACTTACGGACGTCGTCCCCCTAAGCGATCTCGTTATAAACTGCCAAGGTTCTCAAACCAAGGAGTCGGCTTCAGATTATAAAGAATAAAACCAAGAACTTAAACAAAAGCTAAGAACTAGAGGCTCATTTAAAGTTACGCACAAGGAAATCATGGTTGAAATTTTGTTTCTCAAGAAGAGTTGCATCCTACCAATGCCTGAAAGAAAAAATATTAGGATCCTGGAGACTCTGTATTGTGAGGATCTCCAACAGCATGGAAAACAATTTTTAAACTGATTCCGTGAAGGACCCGAGGAGCTGAACACAGGGAAGGAAGGGGGGAGGGGATCCCAGGAAGACACTCCAAATCCTGATGAGGAACCTCTTCCCGACCAGTGCAAGTGCTGTGGAAATCATCTTTTCCTTGGTTGTCATTTAAATTGCGATGCTTCTTAGGAAACACAGGTTCTCGGATGGGATCGACGGGTGCGTGTGTGCGCGTGTGTGCGCACTATTCTGTTCACAGATAAAGTCACTCTTAAATTTAAAAAATGACAAAATTTTTAACATGTATAATTTTAAGTTGTTCCATTTTACCTGCAGGAGCTTCCTGATGCATTCGTGGTGGCTGTTCTTGGCTGCGAGGTGCAAAGCACTGTGTCCTAAATGGATTAAAAAAATTTTTTGGAAAAAAAGGCCACACATTTCAAATCCCTTTCTTATCTCTGTCAGGAAGACAACTATGAGGAAGTAAACTGTTCTCCAACAAAGACGGAATTGTTACCCTTGAGGGTAAAGGCCTCGGCTTCCTATCTAGAAAGTGGAGAGTGACAAACAGCAGAGGGCCCAGAGCGTCCTGCTCACGGATAATATTCAGGGTCTACTCCAAGTGCCGTTCTCTTGGGGTGCTATTACACTCCAGGCTAAAAGCTTGCAGGCCCCATGATATGCAGCTCGGTTCTGCTTTCGGCAGTCCCAAACATCCTGCAGCCACGACAGCCACACCAGGCTACGGCTACCATGGGCCAGGGACCCAGGAAAGGCCACCTGTACATGAACCGAGAACAATCTAAATACCCATCACTTAAATCCCTGTTTTTAAAAAATGTTTAACTTTGAGAAAGAGTGACAGAGCAGGAGTGGGGGAAGAGCAGAGAGAGAGAGGGAGACACAGAATCTGAAGCAGGCTCCAGGCTCTGAGCTGTCAGTACAGAGCCGATGTGGGGCTCGAACCCACAAACAGTGAGATCACGACCTGAGCTGAAGTCGGCTGCTTCACTGACTGAGCCACCCAGGCGCCCTTTAAGTCCCTATTTTTGACTTTTCATTTTCCTCTCCTCCAAAAGTTTTCCAGCCCCTGCATGGAAATTACCTGCAGTTTTCAGATATTCAAAGTCCTTAGGTGGAAGAAGGAAGAGAGTTGTAAAAACAGTAACACACTACTAAAATAACATTTCTTTATATTCTCTTCATATTTTTTTTTTTTGAGAGACAGAGACAGCACAAGCAGGGGAGGGTCAGAGAGAGAAGGAGATACAGAATCTGAAGCAGGCTCTAGGCTCTGAGCTGGCTGTCAGCACAGAGCCTGAAGCAGGGCTCGAACCCACAAACCGTGAGATCATGACCCGAGCTGAAGCCGAATGCCTAACCGACTGAGCCACCCAGGCGCCCCACTTTCCCTTCATAGAACATGACTCCAGCATAAAGCACACTGATGTTTGAGCAGTCAGCTTTAGAACTCCTAGTGCTGTGCCCAACTCTCTCCACAGCCTAACGGGCCTAGAGAATTTCCATGGAAGAGGGGGTTGGGGACAGCTTCTGGGCAGAAGGTTCGGCTACCAGCCCAGCAAGCTCCCATCCGAGGTCCTTCACCACCTCGCTGGACTCGGCCCTGAGCCTCAGCTCTCTTCCTCCAGGGTCACCACGCAGCTTGCTCTCTCACCTCGGAGGTGACCGACAGGGTGTCTTTTGAATGAGGTCTTCCCTGACCTTCCCTCTGAAAATTCGCATTCCTCTGTGACCCTTTTAGTCTTTAATTCTTGCTTCATCTCCGTTCTTCATAGCACTGAGCACCCTCCCACACTTCTTTCCACCCCACCTTCCCTCTACCCAACACACACACACACACACACACACACAATTCATGGAGCTGGCTGTATTTCTTTCCCCACTAGAATATAAACCCATAGAGGACAGGAAGTTCTCTCTCATTCCCTGCTGTGTCTCTAGTCCAGCACTGATGATGCATTATACGCTCTTAACACACACTTGTTCATTTGAATTAGAGGGTATGTTCATGACAAGTGTCTGGGGAGGAGGTTTAGGGGGAGGGGACCAAAGCAGCCCCTGCCAGCCAACATAAAACACACAGTAAACTCTTAAATCCTCCATTTCTCAACTTTTGGGCCATGATACCCCCAATGTAACATCAGTAAACAACCCATACTTTGGGACATGCTTTAAGCATGGTTTCACAGCCTCTGTGCTATTGTGTGTGTGTGTGTGTGTGTGTGTGTGTGTGTGTGTGTGTGTGTTGAGGGGAGGTGAGTTGTCCTATGCATTTTAGGTTATTAAGCAGTACCTTTGGCCTCTACCCTCTACATGTCCATTTGTGACAACCAGAAATGTCTCCAGACATTGCCAAGTATCCCGTGGGGGCAAAATCACCCTAGTTGAGAACCACTGGCTTACAGGAACAATTTCTTTCATATGGTGGTCCAGTCTCCAATGATCATTTCTCCTTTTTCAAATAGTCTTCACTCTGTAACAGGGCCTGGAAATCTTTAATTATTAGAGAATCATATGGGTAGGAAATACCATATTCAAAAATTAGAGGGTTTTAGGACCACAGTGAGCTGCACAGAAGCATACGTAAGGTCAAAAGATCAGATTCCTTCTCTTCTGAGACCAGTGGCACTGAAGAATTTTAAGGGCGTGCGTGAGGGGCGGCTGTGTAGGTGAAGCAGGACAGAGAGGCAGGAGTCCAAGCCCTCCCAAACAGATGAGGATGAGGAAGGGCAGGAACTAAGACTCTTGGAAGTAGGAAGACAAACATCTTCTCTTCTCCTTTTTCCTTTAACTTGATGGGACCCCCCTTCTCTCCAGGATGTATACTGCATAATAGTATCAGTTCGGTTACCGGATGCATTAAATAGGCTTTGGTGGGCTAGCCTGGCCCCCCAACCATCATCTGTACCAGTGTTTTTAAGGACAAACACGTTCTGAGTTTTAAACAAATGACTAGCAGATGAATTTTTGGAAGCCATCCTGATTGTAAATAGAAGACTGTTTATGTCATGTGTATAGTGCATTGGCTTTTGTCTCTGCTGTGGACAAAAACTATTCTACATAAAGAGCACCCACTGGAAAAAGACACAATTCTCCAAAGACAAGATGGTAGGAAAATTTAAACAGCCCGGCATAAAATAAACAACGGGGTTTCACTTCATTCCAAGTGTTCTACTCATACCTGGAAGTAAGTGCAGTATTTCTAAAGAAACATAATTCTTCTCTTCCCTGGCCCTGGGCTATGTTTTCCTGAACCGGGAGCACAAAAGTATTTTCAATTAAAACAGTCATAAACCCCAAATAATGTATCGTGCCCTGGACAGGACACTGAAGTGAAATGTCTCTTAATGCTAATGTTAACACAACATTTTCTTTCCAAAGGCAAAGATTTTCGGGAGAGAATGCATTGTATTGGTGGTAGAATCTCAGTGTAATGAGACAGTCAGTGAGTCTGGCCCCCATTCAGCTGTGGATCTGTCTGGAATATCAGGAAACAATTCAAATAACATGGCAACCCTAATTCGAATGCATTCCAACAGAACTTTGCCTGTGAGTAAAAAGACCAGTGTTATTTATGTCAAAGATTGTGAACTATTACAGGCAATGTAAGAATCCTATTATTGAAAGGGAGTCTAGGTGCATCTGGGTGGCTCTGTCAGTTAAGCATCTGATGTCAGCTTGGGTCATGATCTCTTGGTTCAGGAATCCAAGCCCCACATGGGCTCCACGTGGACTGTGCAGAGCCTGCTTGGGATTCTGTTTCTGACCCTCTCCTTCCCTCCCATGCTTGCATGCACAGGTTCTCTCGCTCTCTCAAAATAAATAAACTATAAAAAAAGTATTAGAAAAAGCTGAGAGAAAGGAAAGAAAGGAAAGGGAAGGAAGGAAGAGAGAGAGAGAGAGAGGAAGAGAGAGACAGAGGGAGAAAAAGGAAGAAAGGAAAAAAGGAAGGAAGGAAGGAAGGAACGAAGTCTAAAAAGGATGGCTCGGGGCTGCTTGGCTGGCTCAGTCAGTAGAGCATGTGACTCTTGATCTCAGCGTCATGAGTTCAAGTCCCACTTGAGGTTACTTTAAAAAAATAAAAATAAAAAGGATGGCCTAGCCATTCTAGCCATGGAACATTTTCCCCAAACTCCCTCAGACGATAACCCTTTATTCAATTCTTTAAGATCACTAGAGAAAATGGAGAAGAATTAACTAATTTAATAAAGGAATTATTGATGCATTCTCCAAGTATAGGTGAGCAAAACTGAAACTAATGAAGTTAGAAAATACAGACAGGGTAACAAATATCAAAGGCTGAAGTCTGAAAAATCAGTTTTAGATCATATATAGAAACATTTAGAAACATGAAAAGAATTAAATAATATTCAACTAGATAAGATTTAAAACATTTTCTTAGAAATCAGAGTTTCAGAATGCTGACTGTATTTAAACAATAGATGTATAAATGTGGTTGTTATTTATAATTTTAAATATATTTAAACACCACTATTCTTAGTAATCCTTAATTTTTTTTCATCAAAGTTTCATCCCTGAGGCACAGGTTCATTTACCTTGTTATATCTTCAGAAGAAGACTCAAGAATGAAAGACATATTTATAATCACTATTTAAACTATTAAATAGTTAAATAGTCTCCCCAGTATAGATGTGTACAGTGTTTCATATAGAATTAAAACTTTTTTCGCATGTTTGTATGTCATCTGAAATATTTTCACATTCAGGTTATGCAGATCATTGCATATGGTTGACCCTTCTTACCGCCCATATACGAACGAGTCAACAGCAAGTAAAGTACCAAAATCATACAATCACTTTTTGTTTTCTTTTATCCCAAATAAAAATAGGAAATGCACTTTACTGGCTATAATTTATAGTTTAAATGACCCATTCTCTAAACTGCCTGAGTTTTAAGATGAGTGTTACCTTTCATGTCTTTACATGGCATCAGATTTGAGTGGGATTAGGGGGCATAATGGAATGAAGTCCCCCTGCAAATCGAAACAGAAACTGCACCAGCCCTTGGCAACCCCAGAGAAAAGTCCAGGTTCTCAAGCATTTCCTTCTGAGGACCGTGCTTTATGATGTTTCCGTACCTCAGTTCTGAGTCTCCTAAGTCTCTCTTCTCCTATGAGAAAAGATGTTGTATGAGGAAGGTTAGGTGTGCAGAAGGATGAGAGAACATTAAAGAGATGAGTGTGAAAATACAAAGTGCACATTCTCTTCCAATCTTTGTTTCTACTTCCTCCTAGAGCAAAACCTTCGATATTTTCTAACTGGACAAATTGCTGCCCAGAATTCCCAGCTTCCCGTAAAGCCGAGTATGGCCATAGATCACACACTGTGCAATGAGGTCTGAGTGTGTGTCGCTCCTGGGCTGCGCTTGCCCTTCTGCGGCTGCTGCTGAGGTGCCCGGTCCGGGGCGGCCATCTTGGGCTATTAGCACAACAGCCAACATCCTGGACGACGGAGCAACGGGGGCCTGAATCACTCATGGTGCGGAGCTGAGCTGCCATACCCATTTGGGACATCCACCTGAGAGAAATTCTATCTGTTGAATCCACTCTTATTTTGGTATCCTGTCACATTGTGTCAAATATGTACACTCACTAATAAAGGGTGTCTGAAAGCCAATGCTTCCTGGTCACAAACAGAAGATTCTTTGGTCTTCTTCAATCTTCTGTTTAATCCCGTCTCATACTCCGGGGTGCTAAATGCAGGCACTACCACTCCCCACCCTCAAAAAATAAAAGCCCAGAAGTCAACTTTACTATTTGTCAGGGGGAAGAGTTTCCTAAAAAAGCAGACCAAAATGCCAGTTCTTACATCAGTGAAGAGCAAGAGCAAACAAAACAATGAAAGGATGTAAGACAATAACATAGGGCCAGTTCAGAGGGGACACAGCGAGCTCAGAAGCTGCCTTTCCCCCGAGACCACTAGACACCTGTGTGGCGACTGGCAAACAGGCGATTAAGGAATGGGGAAAACCCCCAAAACCAAACACCTAAGTTATGAGCTTCAACCAGTCTTTGGGCTTTCTTCTTCTGATTTGTAGAATGATGGCTTGGTGACTGTAAATAACAATAATAATAAATACATTAAAGATACAGAAGCTTTTCAAAAGCCTCACGTGTAAAAGATAATAAAGGTGATAAGGTGAAGTGGGTAGAGTAGCAATAATCATGATAATGGAGGAGCCACATGCCACGAGGCCTCACTGTGTCCTGGGCATGGAGACGCCCACGCTGACCATCTCACGGAAGCCGCAAAGACTGTCTAAAGTGATATGATTGTTGTCGTATCGTAACTACACCAAGGCCTTACCCTCTCACAGTGCTTTGCTCGTAAGACTGCTTGTAAAGGACCGATAAATATTCTGTGGTCAGACTCCCAAATATTTCATACGGAAAGGTAGTTGTTAAAAAACAGATGCTAAGAACTCTTGGCTTTTATAACTTAAATCTAGTCCCCAGTTTACAAAGTAGGAAATTACACTGATTTGACCATCCTATAGGCTTGTTGGATAAAACTAATAAGGGTCAGTGTAGTACATTTCGAAAGCAGGTTGTTTTTTGCAGCCATTTAATTGATCCCTTAACCACCGTAGAAGATGTGTTGGACTCATGACGATCACACTAAGGTGACGCATGGTGACTGACGGATTCGGCTCTGCTTTCCTGAGAGAACAAGAAGGGGGTAGGTGAGGTAGCAACAAGAAGGACACGGCACGCGCAGTAAACGCCATCATATTTATCTTGTTATGATGGGAAAGAGTCTGAGAAGCATTGGTCTAGACAATGCAATCAACATTTCCATGTGCATTTTCCCTGAAGCTCTTCCTTCGTTCCTACATTCTCTTTGCATGCTTTTAAAAAATCATGAGAAGTCGGTGCCTCATTCAGACAAAAGGACAACAATCAGCCCAAAGATCACAGTGTACCCTCACAGCCAAAAAGGTTAGGGGAGAGAGAAGTGACTGGCGACTCTGAGACATTTTCAGCTCATCGAATGTTTGGACAATGTTCTGGGCCCATAAGGTGCTGTGGAGTCCATCAATTTCAATAATTTTTTATTTTTTTAAATGGACGGGTGCCTGGGTGGTTCAGTCAGTTGATTGGCTGACTTCACATCAGGTCGTGATCTTGCGGTTCAGGAGTTCAAGCCTCACACTGGCTCTCTGCTATGAGTACAGAGCCCACTTCAGATCCTCTGTCTCCCTCTTTCTGCCTTCCCCTGCTATACTCTCCCTCTCAAAAGGAAATAAACACTAAAATAAAAAAGACGGACTGTCGCAGTCCACACTGCCCAGCCCAGAGAAGCAGCCTGGAGGGGTCTGCAGCGCCCCTCCTCATCTCAGTCAGCTAGCAAGTTGGCACCACACTGGGGTGTCCAGGACTCAAGACCTGACACTTTACCAGGCTCTGGTGTTGGGAGTTAGGGCTCTGGTAGGAAATACAGACTCTACCCAATGTGTTATATAGCATAAAAATCTTAAGAGCTTTAAGTGTTAGAAATAATACTGGTGGAATATTAAAATTAAAAAAAAAAGACAAACATGTAGAGTTTATTACACAATGTGATCTCAACTATATAAAAATGCACCAGGAAAAATCTGGAAGGAAATATAGCAAAGGAGTAAAACTTTTCTTGGTAGGAGTAGAGGCACTGGTTAACTTCTTTGTAGTTTTTGTATTTCCCTAGTTTTCTACAAAGAGCATTAGAGAAACATATTTTTCCCTATAACAAAAGGATAGAGGGAAGAGATATTTGGTTTTGATAGAAATAACGACACTGCTGACTAATCTATTTCTTAACATCAAATACAATGAAAGGAATCTGTATTGTAGCTCCAATTTATTTACTCTAAGCTAATTCCTTTAGATTAGGATTTTCTTAGAGAGGAAACTCCATCTACTGAAGAAGACATATTTCTCATCAAGGGTACTTTAGCTAATTGTACTGTCCTTTTGTGTGTGTGTGTGTGTGTGTGTTGTGTGGCATGACTTTTAAAATATTAACAATAAAAAAGCAGGGGCTCCTGGGTGGCTCAGTTGGTTAAGCATCTGACTTCAGCTCAGGTCATGATCTAACAATTCATGGGTTTGAGTCCTGTGTCAGGCTCTGAGGTGACAGCTCAGAGACTGGAGCCTGCTTCAGATTCTGTGTCTCCCTCTCTCTCAAATATAAATATTTTTTAAAAATTAAAAAACAATAAACAAACAAAATAACTAATCTTGAGATTAAAGATGATTTTAACAAGTGCAGCATACATTAGCATTTCCCTTACGGTAGTCACTTAAGGAAACCACTCATCTTTCCACTGGTATTGCCATTTCTCAAAGTATTTTTTTTGGAACTTTCTGTGGTACTGCTCCAGAAAATCATTCTTTTACTTTAATCACTCCCTATTTTTGACCAAAAATGGTTTTACTGGTTTGATACCTCATTTACCTGACTTGACTTCAAGTGGCTTTTGGTCTGTCCTAAAAAAACAAATCTATTCTCAAAGGACAAAGATCCCCTAACACCGAGATAAAAAAAAAAAAAAAAGAATAATGCCACAGACCTTTTGAAAATAATTCTGAAACAAAGTGTTCCAACCATATTCTAAGGAGTAGCGTCTCCCAATACTCGACTGACCCCCTCCTTCCCCCGTCCAAGAAGGCTACTCTGAGGCGGCCAGGGGACTGGAGGAAGGAAAGGGGATCGATTATGAATTACTGCCTAGCCTAGATAAAGACTACGAAAATAGACTGATGCCAGTGAAAACTAACAGAACCCTGCTAGAAGGCATAGATTAAGTACAACGGAGAAATGAAAAGCCACCAGTAGTTGCTTTGGTCCTTTGGTACAGGTGGCAGGGGTGGAGATCCTGTAGAGCCATGTTCACAAAAGATAGGACTACACTTTCTCTCCACTTGTTTTGTTCACCATTTATCAACACTGGCTTCACATTAGAATTACTTATAGAAAATACTGGTTGGCTGGCAACCTTCAGAATCTGAATCTCAGAGGATAGGGAATACCCTACCAGCACATGGGTATAGTTGTGTGTGCCTGTATACTGTTTTTTCTTTCTTCTTTTTCTCTCCCAGCCTTGCCTTTCCCCCAGTGCCCCGGGGGCCCCGGTGCACTAAAGCACAGTGAGGGGTGAGACCCACGGGCAGCTGGTCCAGACGAGGATCACAGCTCCCGTCCACAGAGCACATCTCAGTCAGCTAACAAAATGGGCTCCTAAACAACTCATCATATTGGGGCATCTGGGTAGCTCAGTTGGATACCTGTCTGACTCCTGATTTTGGCTTGGGCCATGATCTTACCAGTCTGTAAGATTGAGCCCCACATCAGGCTCTACGCTGTCAGTGCAGGGCCTGCTTGGGATTTTCTCTCTCTTACTCTCTCTCTCTGCTCCTTTCCCAACTCATGTGTGCACTGTCTCAAAATAAACATTAAAAAAAAACCATAACTCACTGCATTTATTACCTCATGCTATGATTCCTAAAAACAAAAATTAAATATTGCTTGGTCCATAAAAATAACCTTTAAAATAGTATTTTAAAATGGAGGATAAGAATCATACAGTTTCTAGTTGAGCACATGTAAGAGGAAAATATTTGTAAAGGCACAAATGATGAAACCATATCAGAGCCGAGTCATTCAAGGTGATTCTTATGTTCTTCTTTTGGAATATCTGTAGATTGGAAATTTCCCACAATGAATGTGTCTCACCTTTGTGTACCTACTCTTGTGCTGGCCTGCTGACTTAAGAGATCAAGACCACGTACCGGCAGTATCCTGGGCAGTCACATCCACGCCATGTGTAACCATGACCCTGAGGCATTCCACGTGCCCTTTTGTAGCAGCAAGATGAAAGCTGGAAAAGAGGTAAACACAATTGCCTTAAGCTTTCCACTCTTTGGAATTCATCTCCAACAATGTTGTTTTGCCTCTTTATGTACACTTTCTCTCACCTGAGCTCCACAACTACCTAGGGAGTAGGCATTATCATCAATCTCATTTTATTATTATTTTATTTATTTTTAATTCTTTTTAAATTTATTTTTGAGAGACAGAAAGAGACAGCACAAGCAGGGGAGGATCAGAGAGAGAGGGAGACACAGAATCTGAAACAGGCTCCAGGCTCTGAGCTAGCTGTCAGCACAGAGCCCGATGTGGGGCTCGAAACCACGGACCATGAGATCATGATCTGAGCCGAAGCCAGGCGCTCAACTGACTGAGCCACCCAAGCGCCCAATCAATCTCATTTTAAAGATGAGGAAGCTGAGGCTCACAGTGGTCTGATATTTTGTTCATTGACACTTTTTAATTAAGTAATAGAGCAGGAGCTAGATCTTAGGTTTTCCAATCTAAAGACAAGGCTTGGGGTCCTTATGGGGTACCTGAATGGCTCAGCTGGTTGAGAGTCCAACTCTGGGTTTTGGCTCTGGTCATGGGACTGAGCCCTGCATCGGGCTCTGTGCTGAGCATGGAGCCTGCTTGAGGGTCTCTCTCTTTCTGTCTCTCCCCCCTCCCTCTTTCCTCTCCCCATTTCCTCTCCCTGTGTGTCTCTAAAGTAGTAATTAAAAAAAATTCAATTACATTATTTGTCTAAGAAACAAGAGAGTTCAAACTAGATTCAATTCCTAAATAGTAAGTAATTTATCAACTTCTTTCTGTTGTCTAGTGCTTTCACCAAAGCTATTATTTTTAAGTAATGCTCTCTATAAAGAGAAACTTGTCTAAGTCAAACAATGGTCAAGGTTCTTGGACAATATCAATGTCGAGTCCACTGTTGTGTTGTAGCTGAATAACAGTAGTTGGACACAACTTTTGTTAGTGGCTAATGTATGCCAACCATCTTACTACCCACTTGCATACATTGTCTCTTTTCCTTCTCATAACAGCCTTGAGGTGAGTCCTGTCTATCTCCATTATATGGCAGGTGTCTATGCCCAGGCAGGTGCAAGTAACAGGAAGGAAAACCCACAATTAGACTCTGGTATTCAACGACACTTGGGCATAATAACCATGCTAGGCATGTACAGACTTGCCATTAAATGAAGGGGTAACACCCAAATGCCATACCAATCATCCCTCCAGATCCCAAGGGTGAAGGGCACTTCTATAGGCAGAAGCAAAGCATAATTCCACTGGGCATTCAGGCCCCGAGGCTGAGAAGGCTGAGAACCTTGGGAAGGTCTCCACCCTATGGAGAGAGGTTAATGAGCCTTCCATTTCTTCTCCTGCTCCAGTTCTATTTTGGGGTGTTACTTTCTCAGCATACTTGCCAGGCAGCATCTTACCTCTAAGTTAACCACCAGGTTGTATTTTTTCACAGAACATAACCTATAACTGGGGCCCAGGGTCACACCCAAACAGCAAATCCAAGAGCTAGCTACACAATTAAAACCCAAGGCATCTTGACCACACGCCTCTGCTCTGAAGGATGAGGCTCAGTGAATGTGGACAGCTCAGCAAACAGGGACACTTAAGCTTTGACCACAAATCAGCCATACTTTATGTGTGTACCTTTGGGAAGTCCATTTAACCTCTCTGAACCTAGATTTCCTTCACTATAAAGTGTGGGGATTGAGTCAGATGATACCTGATGTTTCCTCTAGCTCTAACAACATTCTATTATGTTGGCTTAATTGGCTCTAATCACACCAACTATTTCTGCACCTGTGCAGCGATTTCTGTGTAATGTTTCCTTACAGCCAAATCTACTTTACAGGTGATTTCACATTACAGTCAAACCTTGATCATATGGAGTGACTTGGGAAAGTGGTAACGTGTTTAAATGGAATTCCTGATGAAACACAGCTCAACGAGGACTGAAAGGACCTCCCTAAAAGGCAGTACCGTAATGGCTCTGCTTTCAGCATTGTTGGGCTGACTGAATTCATATTATGTAAACGTTACCTTTAATCTGTGAATGGTTTATTTTAACTAATCTTGCTGGAATGTCTCTAAAATTTTTTCAGCATTAGGAACAGTGTATGTCTCATCATTTAATTGCCCTTGAGGACATGAAGTCACCACTAAGAGCCTCAATTTATCAATCTCTGCTTTCAAGCTATTAATCTCAATGCCTCAGATTATTAAGGCCTAATAGTCATTAATATTTATCTCCTTTTCTTAATGTTTGTGTTTCTGCTTCTAAGGTGTTTACTCTTCCATCCACTATGACCAGGGAAGAACTAAATCAAAGCTATCTGGACAAGACAGCCATATCCTACATTAAAGATAAAAGTACAAAGACAATTAGCACATGCATGCACATGTGCACACACACAACATACCCATGTGTAGATATATAACTTGAGATTGAAGTATAACATGTGAAAACTTCACATATCACAATTGTATGGACTGCTAAATTGTCACAAATGACACATGCCCATTTTATTTTCATATAAGGAAACAGAACATGGCCAGAGAGCCAAAAGTTCTCGCATCTCCTGCTAGCACCCCAGAAAGCTCGCCATGTGTCCCTTCTAATTATAACTTCCCACCACCTGTGGTTTTTATATTTTTTCTACTCCGAGGCTTCTTGGAGTTTCTCTGGGTAGCACACTGTATTTATTGGGGGCTGAAATTGTAGACAATGAGACAAGGATGCATTACTGTAAGCTACTATTATACACTGATAGATGGAATCTAATGAATGTGACCTGCTATTCTGTGGATGACTTGGGAGCTGTAGGGTTTCGGGATCATTATTTAGAATGTGAATAATTGTAATAAGGCAGGAGAAGTGAAATGTTAGGAAGCTGGGTTCAAAATCTAATCCTATAATAGAAACTTTCTCGGACATTTTTTTTAAAACAAAAACCCTTAGATCAACGCAAAACAACACATCTTTGATGGCTTTAACACATTTTACTGAGGGATCCATCCTGTTAATGAAGTTGTCACTGCATATGATTTAATAAGTTGTGTGTGTGGGTGTGTGTGTGTGTGTGTGTGCGCGCGCATAAGCGTGCATGTGTACAAGGCTTTGTCTCACCTTCTTTCTTTACAGTTTAGATCAGGGAGTCATTTATTCACACACACACACACACACACACACACACACACACACACACCCCGCCTATTCTGGAAACTGTCCAGCTAATTCTCCTGCAGAATATTGTATCCTACTGAGAAAAGAGAATAATGAGAATCTTTTCACAATTCATAATTTTATCCTCATGTATTTGACCTAAACTTTCAGCACTCACTCATCACTCTTATACATAAAATGAACCAAGTACAAATAATTAGATGTAGCTGCCTATACAAGGACAGATATTCATGCTTGTAATTTTACACTGTATATTCTAATGTTTTGTGCTAGTAAAATCATTCTTAATTGATGTGATTCAATTAAATATATCATGATTTTAAGATATTTCTCAAAGAAAGGGGATAAAAGCATGAAAAGCAGAAAGAAGAAGAGTTGATCATTTTAGCCAGAAGTTCTAATTCATTTCTCCAGACAGATAGAGAACTCCACTATGTATCAGCATTCTGAGTAGGCATTTCCAGGAAATGTGAGCACAGGCGAGAAACATGGCGCGTAAGTTCCTTCTCAGGGAATAACTACTAAAGCTGTGCACCATCCGTTTGGCTCTCCAGATGTGCCCTCCACCTTTATCCCCTGGGTCGGTGGCCCAGGAAGCAGACCTCTTATGGACTGCATCCAATGGGCTGCCCTCATCCTTTGGCTTCTAGTTCGGATCAACTAATGGGAGGCACTTACAAGAGACAGAAGGATGAGAAGAAAGAGTTCAGGGCACCGTCCCCTCTGTTTCCTCCACGAAGTTCACGGCCCTCCCAAAGCTGCAGCTCTGACTGGGTTTTGCTAATTTCTTTCTCTCCAGGCCCCTTCAGGTAGGGGGGTGGGGGGCATGAGACCATTGAAATAGATTCCCACTGCTATGGGCCCAGGGCTGCTTTCCCAACCCTGCTGGTTTAAATCTGACCACAAATTTGTAAATAGTTCATTTCTTAAATGGTCATCAATTATCCTATCTGAGGGTGCTGTTTCCTACTGGGACTTTGAATGACAGACCCCAATGTTGGGTATTCTGTGTGTGATCATCTATAGGACGAACTGTTAGGTTCCTCTGGGTGTTACTTGATTAAATACGTAGACAGGCAAACTCAGGCTTTAAAAAAAATGTTTCACCTCATATGTAATTGAGTTAGCTATACTTAAGATTTTTGGACATTTTGGCTAAAATGTTTTGATGGGAGAATGTGCCAAATCATTTTAATTACACGGAATATGATATGGGACTTCTGAGACAATGTTAGGCCAAAGTAGGAATCAGTTTAAAAGGTTCAAGAATACACCTCTCGAAGGATCAGAAAAACAACAGACTTAAATGCGAGTCACGTGCAGTCTAGAATAAGCCACAATTTGCAATAAAGAAATGCTAAAATCCAGATTTTAAACTGAATTTGGTCTTGAAAGAATAACCAATACCCTATCTACAATACATATGAGCACATACAGTTGTACCTGCTACAACTGTGTTCTCAATTTGGGAAAGCCTTCCAGAATTTCTATGCGCATATCCTATGGAATAACAAGGTTCTTGGTAGTGAAGTGGAAATAAAAAAAGGTTCAGTAAAATCTTCAATAGCATAATGCTAGATTCTACACTCTCTCCATATATATACTATATAGTTCTCTATACAATCAATATCTACTAACTATAAAACTAACCTATACTATACTATATAAAGTCTGTGGGCTAGATTTAGAAAGAGAAGATATAAAATAACCATCAAGACATGTATTTTGCCATCTATTGATCACTCTTATTAACTTCTTAAAATAACCTCTCTTTTATCTAATAATGTCATAGGATGTTAGTCAGAAAATCATTTTACTACCTAACTTGGGACAAAGGATCTATAATCTTGAGTTTGCTAAACCAATTACCACATAAAAAGAAAACCAAAATGGTCAGTGTACTGATTTAGCTTTGTTTTATTTTTAAATTTATTTATTTTTAAGTAATCTCTACACCCAACATGGGACTTGAACTCACACCCTCAAGATCAAGAGTTGTATGCTCTACCGACTGAGCCAGCCAGACACCCCTAGCTTTGTCTTGTTTTTATGCAAGCTGCATAAATGCAGAAGAAAGAAGGCACAAATCAGACAATGACATGACTGTCAGTAACTCCCCAACAACCCAGCTCCTTAATATAAATGGTAGCACTAGGCTCGAGTCACCTTACACTTGAACAGCAACCAACCACCACCACCAAAAAAAAAAAAGCTGTGTCATTTTGCTAATCCTCCTCAGAGAGAAAGCCCCTGGGAGATAAGAGCCCTGTCTTCTTTCTCTTACTCCCCGGTCACTGTGCCTAAAAGAAAACCTCTTAATCAGGAGTAGAGTAAATGCCATTCCATGGTACAGAAGGGCAAGATGGGAAATTACATTGGTGTGGTGGCGGTGGTGTATTTAATTTGGACAAGTCATTGAAAGATTATAACTTCAGAAAATCTGGCCCTTATTCCTCATAGCCGTGATTTTGAAAAATAAAAACTTCTAACATTACAGCTTTATTAAAACTTGGAGGATGGACATGTATATATGTAGTCAGATGAGAAAGTTCTACAAGAAATGTGATATTGCGGAGGTAAGACATGTAATATTTAAGGGCTCAGACTAACTGGGTTTCAATCTGTGCTTTGCCACTTATTAGATTAGAGTGTGATCTTAGACAAGGTCTTGGTATCTTGGTTTCCATATCTGTAAAATGGGCTTTGAGGAATAAATGACTTATACATGAAAGCACTTAGCAAAATGTGAAAGCACAGAGTAAATATCCCCCCGTAACTCCCACCAGAGAAAAAAACCCACCAGTTGTTACAGCCTCACCAACCCAAGGCATGTCAGCCAGTCCAAGACATGTTGCTTAATAGAAGGATTTGTGGGGCACCTGGGTGGCTCAGTCGGTTAAGCGGCCAACTTCAACTCAGGTCATGATCTCATGGTTCGTGGTTCAAGCCCCACATCAGGCTCTGTGCTGACCACTAGCTCAGAGCCTGGAGCCTGTCCTCAGATCCTGTGACTCCTTCTCTCTCTGACCCTCCCCTGCTGACACTGTCTCTTTCTCTCAAAAATAAATAAAAACATTAAAACAATTTTTTTTAAATAAAATAAAAGGATTTGTTTCAATGCTCAGAAAAGACAGGCTAATCGAGGTTAAATTAGAACCACCACTGCTTAAGAAATGAAGAAGAGAAGCGAAAGACTAAAACCTATGTGCATCTCCCCTGAACGGAAACTCTCGGGAACAAAGTTGTAGGCAGCCACAGACAACAAAAAAGCCATCCAAGACCAGCTTTGTCTGAAGCTCACACTTGAGCTGCCAACATTCTGGCACTTTTCACGGAAGTGATAATCCTCAAAGCAGGATTTGGCAGCAGTGAATCATTAGCATTTAGCCTCTGAATGTGAACAAGAAGCAGGGCCAACTCTTAATAAGAGACTCAAGTGAAAAGTTGGGTCCGGTCGGGTGGAAAAACATGATTAGTCACTGGCAGGACCTTGATTGGTAAATGACAGTGAGTAGGTTTCTTTTTCTTATGCAGTGACTGATAAATGTAGCCATCCTCGGTGGTGGCAGGCCAGGTGACCGTGGGTTGGGGACCACCCCATCTGAATCGCAGGTGGGCGTTTGGGGTTACTGCAGGCTTAGGGGACAGATGGTGCCCCAGGTCAGCACACAACTAATGAAGAGCATGGGTGGATGGCCTGTGTCCTGAATGGCTGGTAAAGGAAAACATCTCTAAAGAGTTTACGGATTTGGGTGAGAGAAGGCAGGCAAGTAGTACAGGTTGATTAATGCCACCCCCACGCCCCAAAACATAGTCTTGACAATGTTCATCCTAGGGCACTGGAGCTAACCCAATATGGGATAGTTTTCATATTTCTGCTAGAGCTAAATATACCAATTCACTCATATATTTGTACTACGATACCAGGGTATTTACGTGCCAGATGCGGTTCTAAGCACCGAGAAACACGTGGTAAATAAAACAAAGCCCTCGTGGATCTTGGCTTTTAGTGGGAAGTCTAAAGATAAATCAGCGGCCCTTAATTGGGGGAGATTTTTCCCCACCCAGGGCACATTTGGCAATGTCTGGAGATATTTTTAATTATTCATGGGGTGGGGGGTGGGCAGATTGTACTGGTATCTAATGTGTAAAGGCCAGAGACCCTGCTAAACATTCTACAATGCACAGGAGAGGCCCTCCACCCCTAAACAATGATCTACTCCGAAATGTCAATAATGTCAATATGTCAAAATCTCAATAGTATACAGGTTGAGAAACTCTGATAAACCATTAAAACAATGTATAATGCTAAAATATAATCCTATTAAAACTAAACACTGAGAAAACAACATGTGCACATTTTAATCTGTTTATTGAGACAGAATTCATAGACCAAAGAATTCACCATTTTAGAAGGTACAATTCAGTTATTTTCAATATATTGACAGAGTTGTGCAACCAACGTCACTATCTATTTCTAGAACATTTTCACTGCCCTAAAAAACCCACATGCCTGTCAACAGTTATCTCCTATTCCCATGTCCCCCCAGCCCCTGGCAATCACGACTCTACTTTCTGGCTCAATGGATTTGCCTATTCTAGATGTTTCACAAAGATAGAATCATAACATGTGGTCTTTTGTTATCTGGCTTCTTTCATTTGGCATGTTTTCAAGGCTCCTCAGATTGTAGCACATATTGGTACTTCACATCTTTCCTTAAAGCTTCTGAGTGGCTCAGTCAATTAAGCATCTGACTCTTGATTTCGACTCAGGTCACGATCTCACAGTTCGTGAGTTTGAGCCCCATGTTGAGGCTGTCAGCACAGAGCCAGCATGGGATTCTTTCTCTCTCTCTTTCTCTGTCCCTCCCCCACGTGTGAGAAGTCTAAATCAATTAATCAATCAATTATATGGATATCTCACATTTTCTTTATTTGTTCATTATGAACATTTGGTTGCTTCTACTTTTCAATTACTATGAATGCTGCTGCTAAGACTTTCACCGACCAGTGTTTGTGTGGACACCAGCGTTTAATCCTAGTGGATATATACCTCGGGGTGGGCTTGCTGGGCCAGCGGTAACCATGCTGGACTCTTCTGTGGAGCGGCTATTTTCAAAAGCTGCAGCTCCATTTCCCAGTCCCAGCAAACAACACACGAGGCTCCAACTGTTCCACATTCTAGCCGAGACATTTATTGTCTGGCAAATTTAATTTAAGAGATGAGAATTTAATTAAACCTAAATTTTCCAGAGAAGAAACATTTAAGTGTTTCTTAATGAACCCTTTGAAGTAGTTATTTCAGTTAATTATCAGCTGAAATTTCCCCTTAGAGGAATATAGAAGAGCGCATGCAGAACGAATTCAGAATATCCATTGGGCTTCGTCTCTGTGCGGCCTTTCCTTTTAAAGATAAGAAACGTCATTCAAGAGTCTAGATAGCAACGGATTTTGGAGAGATTTTATTGACTTGATTCTCTCCTCAGATGGGTCAAAGATTCAGTGGAGGGAGAAGGGTATGAAAATCTTTTACCCACTCTTCTGATCCCCGGCCCAGTGACAGGGACACCCGCCACTGCCCAGGGATACAGCAGGGTGGCTCTCTGGATTCTAGTGTAGCTGAAGTGATTGTTCTTCAAGAGACTAAGTCTTGGTGACTCAGAGTAGTTGGTGGACCAGGAACTCATTAGAAATGCAGGCTCCCGACCTTTGTCCCATGTCCACAGAACCTGAGGCTGTTTTACAAGTTTTCAGAGGAGCGCCTGGGTGGCTCAGTCAGTTGAGTGTCCGACCTCAGGTCATGATCTCACGGTTCATGGGGTCGAACTCCACATTGGGCTCTGTGCTGACAGCTCAGAGCCTTGAACCTGTCTTTGGATTCTGTGTCTCCCTCTCTCTTTGACCCTCCCCTGCTCATGCTCTCTCTCTCTCTCTCTCTCTCTCAAAAATAAATAAAACATTAAAAAAAAGGTCCCAGAGGAGTCACGTGCACATTCCAGATGGAGACGGGCTACGCTAAGTGGAGGACAAGTTATGAAGCTCACACCATCCTCTTTACTGAGGTGCCCATTGTTCCAAAGTTCTTTCGAAGACATGATCCCACAAGCCTTAAAAACAATCTCATGGATATGGTCCACAAAAAAGGAATCGAAGCTGTTTTAAGTTTCATTATAATAGGAAATGTTTACTTTTGCTTATACAACTCAGCTGGGCCGGTCCACGAGAAGTAACTGAAAGGCACGAATAGAACAGCCTGAAGATTTACATAATACTGCTTTGATCCCTTGGTTGCTTATTGATATTAGAAATTTCTCTGCTTTTGTCACTTGGAAAGTTCCCAAGCTTTCTGTGCTTCAGAGTTCTGTGGCTGCCAATGTGTCTTTCTCTCGCCCTCGGGCACCCCTGCCTTCCTCAATGCATTATGGGTTTTACTCATTACCTCCCCCAACCAGCCTATGGGAGAGTACCAATTATCACCCCCATTTTCCAGAAAAGGAAGGAAACTAAGGCATAGAAGTTTAGTAACTTGGCCAAACTTCCAGAACGAACAAGGCGGGGAGGCACTCTGCCTCAGAACTGACCCTTTATCACCGTGCTGAGAAATCCCACCATTTGCTAAATCACTTGCAAACTGTGAAGCACTATAGAACTTACTGGCTGTGCTGCTCTTTAAAAAATAACATTTAGGGTCACCTGGGTGGCTCAGTCGGTTAAGCATCCGATGTCGGCTCAGGTCATGATCTCACGATCTGTGGGTTGGAGCCCCACAACGGGCTCTGTGCTGACAGCCTGGAGCCTGCTGTGAGTCTGTGTCTTCTTCTCTCTCTGCCCCTACCCTGCTTGTGCTCGCTCTCTCTCTTTCAAATAAACATTAGAAAAAAAAATTTTTAAATAATAATAACATTTAAACTAAAACAAATGGAAGCATTTGGCCAAAAAACGCAAATAGAGGCCTCTCAGTGGGGCAGATTAGGATTGCCGGTGCTCTCCAGCGGCCAGGAATGCAATCTAAGTGCCGAAGCCAACCCAGCCTGCGACAGACAGAGGTTTTGTTTCCTATAAAACCACTCAGTGCATTGTGCAAACCTTCCCAAAACAAATGCCTTGGAATGAGGCTGGAATATTTCTCAAGGCTCTTAACCCGAAAGGGATTTGAGCTGTTGCTATTCAGAAGCCCATGAGTGATGGCCTGGAAAGTTCCTTCGATCTTTCAGAGTAATAACAAACAATTCTTCTGGTCTGTGCCAGCAACCAAAACGTATATTTGGAGGAAATACAAATGCACAAGGTTCCTTTTAGAAGCCCTTGATTTTTTTCAGCATATTCATTCATAGAAAATTTCTCTCAAACCAAACTGCTGCCCTTCTCCACTGCCCCAGCTCCCAATCCCGAAAGGGCTGGCAGGGTGAAGTCAAGAATGCAAAGGGCTGGCCACCTCAATCAGACCTCCAATTGCTTCCACTGCCTCTGCAACCAGCTTCCACTCCCCAAATCAAGCAAACCACCATGCCTACACAAAGAAATGACCACACACCAGAGTCTTAGAAGGTTCCAGAAGCATAGACTGATCTACCATCCTCATTCCACAAATGAAGAAACTGAGGCTCAGAGAGGTTAGGAAATGTGTAAAAGAGCAAGGCTTGAATGCTCTGCCCTGACTCTAGGAGCACTTTGTCCCTAATAAATCTGTATCCTTTCCTTCTAAACCCCTTCATTTCCCAGAGAGGGGTCACTATGGCCAGTGAGATTCAGAAATACTTCATGAATATAACCAGCTGTCCATAATCCCTTGAGAGCTTCAGCATCTTCCAAATACCTAAAATTGCCTATCCTTTAATTGTATTCTTTTGGTAAAGCCTATTTCTGGAGGGGGAAAGAAGAATACTAAACCATATTAAAATAAACCAAGGAAATGAAGTATTCAGAATTAGGTTTTCATCCAAAGTCCTTCTAATGGCCCCCTGGGCTTTACTAGAGTATGTCTGATTCCCATTTTGAGATCACCTGCAGCTCTCTCTCTGTTCACTGGGCACATCAGGCATCCTCCTACCTCAAGGCCTTTGCCTTGCTGTTTCCTCCACCAGGATGATAGTTCCAGAAAAGTGCAAGGCTCAACTCATTCCATTCAGGAATCTACTCCACTGAAGGGGTCTCCTCAGAAAGATTTTCCTTTTCCAAGTTTATTTACTCTGGCCTCTTCTTTCTCTTCAACACACCTGCTATTACATTAAAGAAGTTGGTGCTGGGGGTGCCTGAGTGGCTCAGTTGGTTAAGTGTCCGACTTTGGCTCAGGTCATGATCTCATGGTTCATGAGTTCAAGCCCCACATCTGGCTCTATGCTGACAGCTCAGAGCCTGGAGCCTGCTTTGATTCTGTCTCCCTCTCTCTCTGCCCCTCCCCCACTTGTTTGTTCTCTCTCTCTCTCTCTCAAAATAAATAAATAAATAAATAAAACATTTAAAAAATTTAAAAAAGAAGAAGCGGGTGCTGTCTGGCCCAGGTGACTATACTATCTATGAGGGCAGAAACTTGGGACTTTCCTACCGCAATTTGCCTGGCACACAGACATCATTCTTTTGATAATGCAAAACTGTAGCTTTGAATTTGCTGTTTTAGTCTGAAGTTTTTGAGTTGCCTTAAACTACAGCACACACATAAACCAGCATAGCCGTGTTTTTCTCAGATTGTAAATTCTCAAAACTTACGCTAACAAAAGACTTCATTTTTGCTCCCCAGCATCACACCGTACAGCCATCCTCAAAGCCCAGTCCCCAGGACAGCGGCAGTGGCAGCAGCCAGGAGCCCGTCAGAAATACGAGTTCTTAGGATCCTGTCCAGACTCCACGGTAGAGTCAGCAGTGTGTTTTAATAACCCCCTCCCAGGGGATTCTGATACATATTCAAGTTTTGGGACGTTTCCACAGTAGGAAGAAATCTGCTGTGCCATACTGGGGGATGGCAGAGTTGAGACCAAACCAAAGAATAAGGACTCAAATTCATTGGCCTCAGTTTACTCTTCTGGTCCATATAATCAGATGAGGCTTAGCACACACTAGATATTAAAGGGGGATAATCCTTAATCCTACAAGACCTGGATTCCCATTTGAGATAGTAACCTGAGGGTTAGGAAGGCAGCACCGTCTACGCTTTTAGTTATAAAAGCCTTGGGAAATGGAATCCTACTCTATCCCAGGGGTCAACTCAATGGGCCCAGAGAGAAAGCGCCACGGGCAGGAAGTGCTATGGCTGTCAGACTCAGCCATTTCGGAGGAAACTACGCAGGGACTCTGATCGCCGCTTCCGATAGGAACTGATTTGGCAGAACGTCTGAGAAATGGAAATGCTGGTTGCCTTCTCTTGCTAAATGTTTCAGAAAGATATAATAAAAGGGCTTGGCATAAAGAAGGAGTGTAAAAATAGGATCACTGTCCTCTAAGTGCTTACAATGTGCTCATGGACTCAGCGGTGTGGCTTCGGGGACAGAGCTCTCCTGGGGACAGGGGTGAGGAAACAATGAGATGAAAGACCACATGCTCAGAGCTAAGAAACCCCATGACATTTAAGCTGAGCATTGGCTCTCTTACTTCAGGATTGTTTGGCTTCATAAGTACGGTCTGGAAATAGCACTTGGGCATTATGAAATCTCCGTTAGGACAATGATTTGTCTCTTGTAATCATGATAGACCGCCCCCAGACTCTAGAACCTAGAGCCAAGAACTAGGGTGATTTGTACTAATTCCCAAAACTTTCTGACCCATAGTTTCTGCTCATAGATTACTCCAGGGTGAGGGAGCATCACATACGAAAAACCTACGGAAAACTGACATGGTTTTTAAAATGGGTTAAAGAGGGGCACCTGGGTGGCTCAGTTGGTTAAGCATCTGACTTCGGCTCAGGTCATGATCTCACAGTTCACGGGTTTGAGCCCCACATTAGGCTCTGTGCTGACAACTCAGAGCCTGGAGTCAGCTTCAGATTCTGTGCCTCCCTCCCTCTCTGCCCCTCCGCCCCCCACACTTGGTCTCCCTAAAAAATAAACATTAAAATAAAATAAAAATAAAATAAAATGGGTGAGAGAATGAATTGCTGGTTGAATGAATGACACATATAAAAGCCCCTACCTCACTGGTGGGCATTCAATATTAATATGATTAACAGCAACTGCTTTCTTATTAATTGGGAAGATTGGGCTCTAACTCCTATAGTCCAATATCAGGAATAAAAGAAGTACATGGTAATCAGACCCTTCACACCTCCAGGCATTTAAGAGAAGCAACAGCAAGAACAAGGTAAGCCACTTTGGAAATTAGGAAAGGCTTCAGAGAAGATACGGCAAACTGGGTCTGGAGTGGTACCAAAACTCGGTGGATGGATGGTGGTGGTGGAATTTTGGAAGGCACGCATTTCGGGGCCCCAGGTGAGAAAGCAGGAGAGGACAGGCACATGCTAAGTGACCTTACATGCCTCAACCCTTCAGCTGCCTGGTTGCTATCAGTGTGAGAACCTCCTGCTCCCTGTGCCCTCGCTTGTGGGGTGAGAGTGGGTGGAGGTCACTGCAGGTGTCGAGATCCATGTCCTTCCTCACCTGCTCTGCTGTCTGTCACAGAGAAACGCTTTTCCCAGGCTCTCCTGACCTCTGCCCTCGGGGGTTGGTGCGGCCAGTGGAGGACATGGGCAGAGATCTGGAGGGGAGGGTAAAGCTCAGCTTCAACCCTGAGCCAACAATGACCTATTTGAGTGCCTGAAGTCCTTCATTCTCGAAGTTCTTAACCTAGCTTTGAACAGTTTTAAAATGAAAAATCCTGTGATCTCACCAATATTTTATCGATGTAGCTTTTTTCTTTTTTTTTTTTTTAATTTTATTTTTGGGGCACCTGGGTGGCTCAGTCAGTTGAGCATCCAACTTCGACTCAGGTCACGAACTCGCAGTTCATGAGTTTGAGTCCCATGTCGGGCTCTGTGCTGACAGCTCAGAGACTGGAGCCTGCTTTGGATTCTGTGTCTCCCTCTCTCTCTGCCCCTCCCCCACTTGGATGTACCCTCCCTCCCTCCCTCTCTCTCTCAAATAAAGATTTTTTAAAAATTAAAAAAAATTTTTTTAAGTAATCTCTATATTCAACATGGGGCTTAAACTCATGACCCTGAGATCAAGAGTTGCATGCTCCACATTCTGAGCCAGCCAGGTGCTCCCATCAATGTAGCTCTTAATTTCCAAATCTATTCTCATCAATTTGTACTCCTGTGGTTTGAGTCTTCCTTCTTTTTTCTAAGTTTATTTTATTTGTTTTGAGAGAGAGAGAGACAGAGGGGCGGGGGGGGGGGGGGAGAAAATCCCAAGCAGGCTCCCCAACACAGAGCCCCACTAGGGGCTTGATCTCACAAACCAAACTGTGAGATCATGACCTGAGCCAAAATCAGGAGTCAGATGCTTAACCGACTGAGCCACCTAGGCACCTCCAAGTCTTCCTTCTAAAGCATAATTTTGCACTAAGGTCTGTTCAGCTTTAACGTATAACAGTATTTCTCTTTAAAACCACTGTGTATTATGTTACCTCATTTTAAGCCCAAAGTTGCCATTTTATTTTGTGCACCAGCATTATGGATACATATATGTACATGTGTGTATGCTGGGGGTGGGAGAGGGGGAACCACCGGGGCCCCCTGGGCCTTCCTCAGCCGGCGTGGAACCTACTAGCACTGGGTAAAGCCCGCTGGGAAGTCATGGGTCAAGGGACCTGGGGTCTCACTGCAGACTGTCTAACACGGGAGTCTCGGTTTGGCTGGCCATTCGAATTACCTGAGTGCCTTATAAACCCCCTTACCCACACTACGCCCCCCGCCACCTACACAGATGTCTCCGAGGGTGACACCAGCATTTTTCAAAGTGGTCCAGGTGACTGTAACAGGATTCGGGTTAAGAACCACAGACCTAGTGTCAAGTGGGGTCCTGAACTGAAACCAGGATAAGTTCTGGACAAAGCGAAGGAAGCAATAACTATGGTGTCCTTGCTTTTCTCTTCTATTCATGCTGTGATCAAGACCCGTACTGTCCTCCTCACCCCCAGCCCCAGCCCTACCCTCCTCCCAACTCACTTTTCCAGGCCATCCTACATCACACCTCAGGCAGGAAGCGTTTCTTGGCTACTCCAGTGATTCACCATCTCCCTCCATCTTGAAACCCGTCTGGTTAGTATTTTATAATTCAGCACTTAATTATTCTCTGCTAGATGCTCTGCATTTTGTAGACAAAGGCAGTATTTCCTCCTCTTTCTGTGTATGCTTACAAGAGTCTGGAACATTTTTAAATGTTTTATTATTATTATTATTTTTAAGTTTATTTATTTTGAAAGAAAGAGAGAGAGAGTAGGTGCAAGAGGGACCAAGTGAGAGGAAGAGAGAGAGAAGCCCAAGCAGGCTCTGCCATGTCAGCACAGAGCCTGAGGCGGGGCTCGAACTCACAAACCATGAGATTGTGACCTGAGCCAAAGACTCAGACGCTTAACTGACCGAGCCACCTAGGCAGCCTCTGGAACATTTCAGATGCAGGGAAGGGAGCACCTCTCCACTGGCAGATTAATTAAACAAACACCTGGCTACATTTGCCAGGTAGGAAGAGAGGTTTTGTTGTCATCAAAAATCTACATGATGAAATGCAAAGTGGATATGCAACACGGCAACTATACCTTTCCGTTTATCTATCTGTCAAATACCAGCAGGTTTTAGGAAAGATGCGGGGTGATTCTGCTGGGAAGGAGGCTGCAATTACACATAAAATACGCAGGAGTTTTAGGTAAACTAATGTGGCAGTCCTACGCGAGATCTGGAAAACGCGGCCCGGACAGCAGGACTCAATTTCTAAAACTGAACGGCTATCCCCCTGCTCTGAGGAAACAGGAAAGGCGTGCAACCAGCCAGCAGAGAAGCCCCCTTACCGCCCTAATTTGCAGAATTCAGGGACTACCTCCCTGGTTTTATATTTAAGCTCCACAGACTCATTTAAAGACACTTGCATGAGTTTTTGTTTTCAAAACCAAAAAGGTCAGGTATCTGAAAAGTGGGCCATGTATGCAGACTGTGGGGGGGGGGGTGTGTGTTATGTGTGTTCACACGCGCGCCTGGGTGGTATGTCTTCAAACACTATCGTCCCAGCAGTGATGTTAGTCTCATTGTCCCTAAGACAAACATACATAACGTTAATTAAATGCACATCTACAAGTAGGGGGAAACATCTTGAAACAATTAGACTGTCCCGTGGTAAGAGGTTTTAGGGCAATAAGATCCTCCCACGTCCTTACCTCCACCAGGGAAAGCAAACAGATGGGCGAGGGAAGCCAAGCCTGACTCCACAGACACAGGCTGTAGCTCTGACTCTGTGCCTTGCTCTGTTTTGTTCTCTTCTGACCCAAGACAGCACTCTTCTCTTGCTTGCTCCTAAATGAAGCCCATTCAATTGCTTGTGCTTTCTTTTTTAACCCCTCTTCGATTAGTTTTAGAAGGGGAAATTTTTCAGACAAAGTTTCTTCTTTCCCTAAAGGAAATATGCCAGAAAGAAACGGAAAGTCTGAAGAATAACCAAACCACCCTCTGGTTATTGACCTTGGGTTATGGAGGCTTCTGGAGAATGTCCGCCAAGATGGCCTGCTGCCTTTGCCACTTCATTCTTGGGATTTTCTAGGTCATCTGGTTCTCTAGGTAGTAAAGGCTGAGTATTTACTTAAACTGCATTGGAAGTTGGGAGAAGTGTCAGGTTGTGACGTTCCCCAGGATGGCCCTTTTCTTCTTGAACCCCAACTCCATCCACTCCTAATTAATTTACCCAGGAGGTCTCATTAACAAAATGAGCGTTTTCTTCATGCTGAAAAAGTCACGTCCACAAATACCGACTGAATGCCTATCTTCTATGCCTGCAACTGTGGGAAAGACCAACACAACAACAAAAATCACATGATCCGGGTCTTCAGGGAGCTTGCTGTGTTGTAAGGGATTCAAGCCTTTCTTTCAGAAAACAAAGTTTTTCTTTTTTAAACTGTAGAGATGTTTCTGACATTGTTCTTATTCCTGGGCCTCTCCACAGAGTGTTTTCAAACAGGTGGGGTGGGAATGGCAGCAGTTGCCAGGATTGAGACCCGCTCATCCAGGATAAGAAGGAAAGGGAGCTGGCTTCATCAGTAAGGACTGTGGGCCACTGCTAGTGTTATGCCCAGATTTTAATATCGCCCCCCAAAACCAGAGACCCCCAGGGAGGCTGAATCACGCATGCAAAAGCAAAGGGCTTTATTACGAATTTAGGCCCAGCCAGCCTAAACTCGGGCTCACAGACTTCAACAACACACTGGATCCACGTGGAGCGAGCCCCGAACAAAGGCAGGGCAGGGCTTTTATGAGTTTGGGAAGGGGGAGTTACAGGAAATTGTGACATAGGCACAGTGATCCAACCATTATTATACAATATTATTGACAGCAGGTTTAACAATTCACATTGCCTAGAGCATTTGTTACTTTTGGCGGGACTCAATCACAACATTTAGAGTATTGACCAATCACAGAGTGGGCCCAGGACCCTCACATAGGGCGTGACTAGTCTTAGCCTCCATCTTTAGGCCTGCCCTTAGAAATGTTAAAGATGTTAGCTGGCCTTTCCTGATTGGGTGTTACAAGGGTGGTCCCCTAAGCCTTGAGCAATGTGTGCCCTTCTATTGTTTCATGGAGTCAGTTTCAGACCTGCATCCTTACACTAGCTCTTTACATACGGTATCTAGAGCTAGAACCCCTCTCATAACCTCCTGGGCTTGTTCTGCCCACGAGCTTTATGGCCTTGAAGGCCAGCACTCAACCTTGGAGGGACAAGTGACTGGGAACAGACACCCCAGTTTCCTTACCCCTGGGTAGGATAAGTAGTTCTGCAAGGGGCCAGAGAGTTAATGTTAGGATTTGGGAGCCACAGACTTTGTCTTAACTACTCCAATCTGCCTCTGCCGTTTAGAAGCAGCCATGGACAATGCTAAATAACTGGATTTGACTGCATCCCAATAAAGCTTTATTTACAAAGACAGACTGCGGGCCACAGTTGGCCAACCCTGCTGTGAGTCTAAAGAGACTCCCAGGGGTCTTCAGCAGGGTTGGGTTCCAGCTGCTACAGCAGTAACCTGTCAAACACATCATGCAGGTTTCAGTCCTTTCCTGCGTGCTCCTGGGATCGCTGGCTATCGAAACTACTTACATTCAAATCCTTGTCTCAGATCCTGCTTCTGGAAGTACTCAACCCAACCTGACATCTAGTTTTATATTCATAACTATCCTAGCGGTTAAATACTGTCATCCTAATTTAAATGGAATAAATTAAGATTAAAAGATGACACAATTTGGGGCAGCTGGGTGGCTGAGTAGGTTAAGCATCTTTTTTTAAAAAATTGTTTTTAATGTATATTTATTTTTGAGAGAGAGACAGAGTGTGAGCAGAGGAGGAGCAGAAAGAGGGAGACACTGAATCTGAAGCAGCCTCCAGGCTCTGAGCTGTAAGTACAGAGCCAGAAGTGGACCATGAGATCATGACCTGAGCTGAATTTGGATATTTAAGCGACTGAGCCACCCAGGCACTCCAAGCATCTGACTCTTGATTCCAGCTCAGGTCATGATCTCGGTTCAAGAGATCAAGCCCCACAACGGACTCCATGCACAGAGCACAGACCCTGCTTGAGATTCTCTCTATCTCTGCCCCTTCCCAACTCTTTCTCTCTCATTCTCTCAAAATAAATAAATCAAACTTAAAAACAAAAAAGACTACACAATCCATAAGTGATGAAGTCCAGATTAGAAGTCTATTTAGCTATAAAGTCACTGATCTCTCTACAATATGACCAGAGTAAGGATAGATACAAATAAATACACACATCCCCACACTCACACCCATACAACCATTAAATATGTAATTTTAATTATGATAGGCAAGATGACCACAAATGGCAAATTATAATCCAAAATTCACACTATTCATGTAATTACTGATCTACATTAAGGAAGGGGTTTTAAAAGAAATAATAACATCATGTAAATAGTAATATTTGAGGGTTATGGGACAAAAACACCCTCTCTTATGCCGCTTCTCATATAGGATAGAACTCCTTTTCCACCCATCAATGCGTGGCAATCCTCGTGCTATTTCTTCTCCCGTGTCATCTCCAGTTGTACCTGAAAACAAATGTAGCCATCCAAGGTAAAGCCCAATGTGTAACTTGACACTTTGGGAAATAGGAACCAAGTTAAAATAGGCTCTTCCACATTTTAACACGAGGGGTAGGAGAAGCAGGGGAGTTTCACAAAGTTCCCTTACACACACTTGCAAAGCTCCCCTGTGGATCCTCAGGCTTCCAGAAAACACTCTGAGAATCCATTACTGCTAAGGTTAGAAACCAATCTTTATAGCTTACGCGGTCTTGCCCTCGCTGTCCTGCTTGGTGGCACTGGCTCCCTTCTTGCCCAGCAGGGAGGCCACCTTCTCCGCATCTCCGTTCTCCACGGCCTGTAGCAGTCGGTCATCATTCTTGTTCCACTCGTTGGTCTGTGGAGCAAAGAGGAGACGCAGAACTAGTGAACAACAGTGGCTTCAGCCATACTGATCAGTGGGACCCACCCCAGTCCTGCTGTCACTAAAATCAGAATCTGCCCCCAGATCGGATACCTTCCCCTTCACCGTGGAGACACTCAGGAAGACGGGTTTCCCAAAAGAAAACATCAACAGTTCAGTGAAACAGCAGCTGGCCGACAAACTCTGAACTGAAGTCCCCTCTCTTCACTGGTGCTGGGAAAATGAAGCAGCTTAAAAAGACCTCGAGGCCAGTTTACACATTAGCTTGTTTCTAGCTAAACTCTGACAGCTGGCTCCTCAGAATATTGGCCTTTGACCTGGTCCACAGCTCAATGGGCCCGCAGTGTAGACAACCAAACTGGCCAGCAGCTCAAGGTTACTCAATGGTTTATTGACGCACAAAACTTCATCTGCGTTCACTGCTGGTTTTTCTGGCCTGTTCACTGGGCTCTGATACTCGAGCTGTATAATGATTTTAAGTAGTTTTCCAGGCTACGGACTCTATAAAGTCTCATCAGAAACAAAACTTCCTCCTGAGCAAGCTACTGGACATCAAACAGCTTTGAACCAAGCCTCCCCCGCTGCTAACCCCCAACCTCAACAGAATTAATTCTACAAACCACAGTACCAGGAAAGCTTTTATGAGCATAAAAGCTGGTTTTGACTCTTACAAAGGAAACGGGAAGATCTCCATAGAAGAGCAAATGGGCCTTGAGTATAAGACCAAGAAGTTTCATGTGTGAAAAGGTAGCAGTGACCCATTGAAGATTTTGGAGCAGAGAAGTGAGAGAATAAAATCAGTGACTGAAGAAGAGTCAGAGAGGTGTATGAGGCATACAAGATTAATGCAGGGACAAAAGATCCTGGGGGGCACATCAAAGGTCCTGGGTCAGGCTGCCTGCCCTCCAGACCTCTCCCATCTAATCCTACTTTCTGGAATCCTCCTGCTAGGGATACCAACACCCTTGAAGAGATTCCTTCTCCCTCCCCCAAACTTTCTACATTCAGCTCTATAGTTTCTCTGCTTCCTGTGGCCTCTGAAGATAAGAATCTCCAGGCATTTCATTTTACAGGCTTTGCCATGGACGACTGCATGGAGGGAGACAGAGGAGACACTGAAAATTTAAGTTACCAAGAGAACATTGTCCAGGACTACAGTCTTCCAAGGCCCAAGGAGCACGTTCCCAACCTCTCTGCACTGATGGAACTAGGAAACCCAACAGGGCTCCACCTTCTGCTACAGCAAGGGTAGATCTACAAGATGTCCTAGGTACCCCTCCACCCAGCGTAGAAGCAGGGCCTGAGAGAAAGCCAAAGGCCACGGAGGGGTAAAATAGACATGTACAGGGTTGAGGTAAGAAATTTACTTCTCTGAGAGTCTCCGGACTGGGTCACTCCCATTTCTCAGGACTCTATCCTGTCCCATGGCCACTACTGAGTATAAGAACACAGGAATGAGGAGCTAGGTTTAAACAAAAATCAGAAGTCTGTCCACTAGGCTGCATGACCAAGAATTCCAGAACTCTAGATTGACACCTCCATGCTTTAGACCTCAAGTCACTTAAAACCTCTCAGTGCCTCAATTGTTCAAGATTGGGCCACATGACCATTGTGATTCCTCCTCTAAAGCTCAAAATACATAATCTATAAAATGCCCCCCCCCCCAGCCAAACTCTGCTAGAGACTATTCTAGGACAGTATTGTCTTTTTAAAATAGAAGTGGTTTATATCTTCACTGGACAAACTAGTCAAGTTATCCTCAATCAGGGATGATTTTGTTCCTCAGGGGACATTTGGCAATGCGATCTCTGCAGATATTTTTGATTCTTGGGATGAGATGCTAGTGGTATCCAGTAGGTGGGGCCAGGGGTATTGCTGCTAAACATACAATGCATAGGACGGCCCCTCACCCCCACCCTCTGGCCCAAAAAGTTAATCTGGCCCAAAAGGTTAATATATTAGGCACATCTGGCTACTGAGCACTGGAAATGTGGCTTGTGTGACTGAGGAGCTGACTTCTTAATTTTAATTTTAGACTTCAAGTGCCAGTAGCTAGGGGCTGTCATATAGAATGGTGTAGCTCTACATGATGGCCCTGTAAATATTTTTAACAAGGTAAGCATGTGCCGAAGCCAATGTCATCCACGCTTCTACAATTATCAATACACTCACAAAGCTAGCATTAGGTTTATGTTCAAAGACAAATCAGGTTTCCTACTGCAGAAGAACACAATACACAGTAAATATACTACCCTAAGCACAAGCATTTGGTGGCAGAATAGGAAGCATTACTTAAGAACAAAATATAGCAAACACCAAGAAGCAGACTCAAGTTTATTTCCCCCAACAGCATTTTACAAGCCAAAACAAAACAAAAAATGTATAAAGTACTTTCAGGATGAATGATTCTACATGATTCCAAAGTTACACCATTAGTGTTGTCTTTAAATCCTTCCCTAATTTAAACTGACCGAATTAAAACTGGATAAAGATCAAAAGGATATTAAACCTCAGAGGATATGATCGAAAGTACTTAAGAAAAGCCACATGAAAGGATTTTCCTTTTCAGTGCTGCTAAGGCACTCAACTCTTGGGTAGAGAAAAATCTAGTCATAGGGGTTCCCTAAAATTAGTTACATGTAGATATTTAGGGAGTTCAATTTCTATAGGACACAGCAAGAAAGATCCCCTCTCCCCGCATTCTGAAGAACAAGGTCAATGGCACATTGAGGTCTAAAATTCTTCCCTTTTATCTAGTTTTTCTTCAGTGCAGGCCAGAAGTTACTTTTCTGTTAGAACAGATAAGGCAAAGAGAACAAGGCTACACACACACAAAGATTTAATGAATAATCTCTACCCCCATTCAACCTATATGCTGCAGACGGGATTCATAGCAGCAGGAAGGAAACGGATGGGCGCTATATACTGGCTTTAGAGTCTGAGCCAAGAGACCAGTTCAGAATACATGGGGAAGACAGAGGCACACCTGGGGGAGAAAGTAGATCATTGGTTGGGAAATGAGGAGAGAAAGTGAGAGTTTACTCTTAAAATTCTCACTCAAGTTATGCTAAAAGTGGAGGTAAGAGGTCTTCTCTCTAAGCCAAGAATCCAGATTCTGAAAATACATTACCCAGACTGCTGGCCAGCCCTCATAAGGAGGGGATGCTAATGTGACAGAGCTCTCTAGCCCTGGGCCAGCCAGCTGGGTATACTGTGGGTAGTTCTGATATGCACAATGGCCCATATCATGTTTCTTCCAGAAAGTTTGGCCTTCAAGGTGCCATCACTTTCCTCTCCTACACCTGTATTTTCTCCTACAAAACCATTCTACCCAGCACTACATTCCATACCAAAGATTCCATGGCCATCTGCAAAATGAAATAAAACAGATGTTTAATAAATACTTTTAATGTCACTGCTCTTGGGAATTTAGGAGCAAATTCTTCTCACCCGCCTCTATCCCCCTGCTGAGTGGTACTAAATTGAAACCAAGTACCAAAAGGAATCTTAAAAAATTACCTTGACCAATATACTGTCCAACGTAGTGTTGGTCAGATAAATAGGTTGTGATACTGAATCATAAGAATTATAGACTTGGTCCTTGTCCCTGATTCTTAGACTAGAGCTTCTAAAATCCATTAATTTCCTGAGAGACAGGGGTGAAGACTGTCTTTTGTTCTTCATAATAAGCTCCCCTACATGAGTTTATGTTAATGACATGACCCCCAACCCCCACCCCCATGCCCCTAGTAGGTAGCTTCAGTAAAGGGGCCGGTTGCCAGGGGAATCAACCATGTAAATAACCATAGAAGTAGCCCTCCAGGTTAGAAATTTCAGCCCCACCCCCACCTCCAGGGAGGGGAGAGGGTTTAGAGACTGAGTCAGTCACCAATGGCCAATGATTTAATCCACCATGCCTACATGATGGGACCTCCATAAAAAGCCCTAAACCACCCTGATCCCATAGGGTTCAGGAAGCTTCCAGGTTGATGAACACATGGAGATGCTAGAGGACGATGCTGGAGAGAGTAGAAGCTTTTCCCCTACGTACCCGCACACACGTCCCCGACCTTGCCCTGTGCATTTCTTCCATTTGGCTGTTCCTGATTTGTAATCTTTCATAGTAAACCGATAATAGTAAGAAACATGCCTTTCTGAGTTCTATGAGCCATTCTTGCAAATTACCAAACCTGATGAGCAGGCTGTGGGAACCTCCACCCTTGGATTCCGACTTTATAGCTAATTGGTCAGATGTGCCATTGGCCCAGGACTTGAAGATGGCATCTGAATGGGAGCAGTCTTGTGGGATGGAGTCCTTCACTGTGGGATCTGAGGCTACCTCCAGACCATTAGTGTCAAAACTGAACTGCATCACCGGACACCTAGTTGGTGCCAGAAGAGTTGGAGATTTGGTTGTGGGCATAAAGAAAACCATTTGGTGCCCGCAGTGTTTTGTGTAAGAAGTAGAACATGTGATAGGTGAAGCGTGAAGTTTGCCGTAACATCCCAAAGTAATTCAGTCAGACTCTGGAATTGGGGAAGACTTCTGGAGACCACCACCACGCAAACAATATCCATCCCCTCACCAATTCCCATGGAAATACCCACTTCTAAATGGCATTTCCTCTGTAGGGCAGCTTAGCTCTGCCCGAAACTGGGCTCCCTATCCCCTCAGAAGGGGATTTTCCACCTATGAGCAGGTGAATCCGACATTTAAAACAATGAATTAGAAAAAAATAAATAGCAAACATCAGATGCATCATATTTAATAAAGTTAAATGTTTTATGAAACTTTTGCTTAATGTATGTGTGTCCTGGGTGGTGATATAGAAGATGTATTTTTCCTGGGGAATCTCAATAACATACATTGGATGCCACTGCTTTAGAATGTTCTGTCGTCCAACCGCCTACGAAAAAGCTTCCTTCTAAAGCCTACCTCGAGCCCTGCAGGCTCGTTAACTTCCTCACGGTGACCTCTCTCTGCCTCTCTCCTCCACGGTGTCCCAGAGAGCCGCCTACTCCTCTGACTGAAGCCCACAGTCTAGACTTGATGAAATACTGCATCCAGGCTTTTGTTCCAGAGCCTGGTGTGTGCCTGGTTTGTTTCCTGGCCTTCAGCTCCCTAAAGGCACTGACAACAGCCTTTATTTCTCACCCTGCAGGGCCCAGCAAGTGCTGGTTCTTTTGCTGGTTTTAGAGAATTTTCCTCCCCCTGATCAACCTAAATCTCTCTTAACTTAGAAAACTTTTTTTTTCAATTATAAAACTTTCATTCTTTTACAAATAACTAATCATGTTTCCATTTTTTTATAGGCTAATAAATCCAACTCCCTTAACTTTTCTACTCCCTTAAATTTTCTGAGGCAAATCTTCCAGTATTGTAATAATGGGTACACTTTCTCTGAATCTCTTTATAACTACGGAGTCAGGTCTTATCAATTCATTGGCATGAATCCAGAGCCTCCCAGTCCCAAGGATCACCTGGTACATGTTAACTATTCAGGTGTCCATGCCTCATCTGGAGACTCTAATCCCAGTGATCTCTGGTGGCACCCTGGACTCAGGTTCAAGTGTGCTCTTTGATTCTTATTCCATGTTTGGGGATGACCGGAACATATGCAAAGGCTACCCACCGAAGCAGTAAGGCAAGGAGGTGAGAAAAGACAAAAATTCTTGGCTTTGTCCTTGTAGCACTAGGTATTTTGTTTCCGACAAAAGCTTAATCCATGTTATGCTTTCCTGGGGAGTTACATGTGAAACTCGTGTATAAGATGTGATTGAGAATGTTAACAAAGGCATTGCTCAGAATAGGCAAAAATTAAAATTAATCAAATATCCAATAATAGAAGGCAAATTACAGTATAATCAAGCAACAGAATGAACTACAACTGCATGCAACAGCAAGGGAACTAAAAACAATATTGCTGAAAGAACAAGACGCACAGGAACACAGCGTGCCTGCATGGACATGAGGTGAAAACAGGAAGATGGATCCCTACTGTGTAGGGATGCGTGCCTAGACGGTAAAACCATAAAGAAAAAGCAAGGACAAGGCTACCCTAAAAGTCGGGAAAGCGGTTGGGAGCGAGAATATGCCATTTGATGAGGGAGGGACACCTGGGAGTGCTGCAGGGTCCCGGGCTCTAGTTCATGACCTGGTTAGTGGCTCCGCAGAGGTTCCTTGTTAAACGCTACATTCTTGTTTTGTGCACTTTTCTCTGCACGTAATTTATGACACATGTACAGAGTTTAGAAAGAAGACTTGTGGTTCACTTTCTGGTCACATCAACAGCGCACCATGGGCAGTCTGTGTTCTCACTCACTCTTTCCTCACGCCTAAATGAAGGCAGCCTGGCGCCAGAATCGGCTTCTTTAGAAGCCACCCTTGGAGAATCTGCGACAGTTACAGACTCCTCAGAATAATGCACAAACGCATAAGAGCTTGCATACAATTTCCTAGGTGTCTCTAGCTTAACCCCCTCTCCCCAGTCCATCCACTGAGCTAAGAACTCCTGTGCAGAAAAAGAGACTGGATTCAGAGCGTAGAGTTTTTGAGTTGAAATTCGAGCTCATCACCTCCGAACCTAAGTGGTCTTGAGCAGGTTATGGGCATCTCTGAGACTCTATTTCTTTATCTGTAAAATAGGAGGGATCTCACATCCTTGCAAATTATCCTGAGAATTAAATACAATGTACATGAAGGGCCTAGAACATGGTAGGCACTCAAATACTGGTGACTATTATTATTGAATTGGATCTTCCACACTGTTCCCTCATGATTCATGCTCTATGAATCTCTTAATATTTACAACTTAGGACTGATGGCCCATTACCCTTCCAGAGGCAGATAATGCCTTCCTGCAAATTTAAATGTGCAAAATTTCTACTATAGGCCCTAAAAATAACATTTTAAAGGACTCTGGAGGAAACATTCACAGACATGAAATTAACTATTTTATTGCACACGGCTCAGCTTTCCAGGAGACTGTTTAAACAGATGCTATTTCAACAGAGCACATTGAAGCCACATTTCCAAGTTCAGGAAGCCATATGTTATGCTCCGGAGACATGTGTAATGTGTCAGCTATGAAGGGCAGCACGTGGGAAAGGCAGACTTTACCTTCAGTGTAGGTTCCAAACATTCCTGCTAATTTATCACAAATGAGATTTTCAATGGCTGGCCTGTTCATTTCCTATTCATCAAATCATTTCCAAATGACACTATTTGCTAAAGAGTTTTCCCTTGAAGCCTGGCCTTTGGAAAGACTTGCCTGCCCCCTGCAAGGGTGGCAGACACCATGTCAACCACACGATGAACTTGAGCTTTGGCAACTGGCAACGTCTGCTGTTGGCCAGACATGGCATCACCTTCTTTTATTTTGGTTTAATCACTGGGAACTGAAAAACCAGTGGAAACTCAGTGGTCACAGACATCTGGCTGGTAGGCAGGTTTGAGTTTTGGAATATACCAACCCAACCAAAATAATCCAGCGGCACAGAGCAATCTAGGAAGATAAAGAGTTTCTTTGACTTTCTTTAGGGAAGATGCTAAAACCCTAATCATCACCACTATGCTCCTGGCTTTGAGCAGCCCTCTGGAGGAGTCTATCTGAGAGATTATCTTTGGAAATGCTGCATTTCCCCCTCCAGTTGACAAAGTGCAGACTGTTTTGCCAATATAATTGGTAAGTCTAAGATGAAAGTTACAAGGTAGACAGTGTTTTCACTGGGAAGTTTTCAGACTCGTACCATCCAGAAAAAAACATATATATATATTTATTTTAAGACAGAGGACAAGAAACCATCAAGCTTCAGGCCCAAGTAATATTTTCCCCTGTGGACTATACAGAAGGACCAATAGCTAGTACATTCATTCACTCACCCGACAACTATTTACTTGGTGCTTTTTACATAGTTGGCATAGTCTTTCCTGAATTTTCCATATAGTTTACACATAAACAAGAGCAGTATGAGAAATATGCCAACAGTACAAAACAGGACAGTAGAATGATAAAGTGAGCCACGTGGTGAATCTGCACAAAAGAAGGGAGGGTCAACTTTTACCTAGCCAGAAAGGGAAGGTTTTATTGACCAGATAATGAACTAGACCATGCAATGAGTAATATTTAGGTTAATGGAGAAAAGACACAATGATTGGAAAAATACAAGATACATTTAGTAAACAGTGAGTTGATCCAAGAGAGGCCTTACAGTCCAGGGAAAACCAAGAAAATTACCAATACGTCATGAAATAAACATCGGGCCATTTTAACAAGCCCAGCAATTTCATAAAGGGCTTTCCAGTAATGTTAGTTCAGACCAATACTTAAGAAGTTCATCTAACATGAGTTCCCCTCTCCCTACACCTTTCAGGTTATTCCCATGGGCAGGTTACACGGCCTGCTATTCACTCTGACACCCAGCACCTCCCCCTTAACGGACTGTGTCTGTGATCCCTGAGGTCTTTCCACATAAACTCTAAATTCTGTGTCATGGACAAAATACATAATTATAAACACCTCCATCCAGAAACAGGCTGGCCTCGCTGCCCCTCCCACTTCACCCACATACTATACTCATTTTCCCCCTTGCCCCCTGCTTTCCCTGGCCACCTGGACCAGATTAGTTCCCCTTGTTAGGCTCTCTCATGCTTCTCTTCCGTAGCACTTGACACAAGTGTAATTAAATAGTATTTCTGAAGTATTTTTGAAGGTCTGTGGACCTCCCACTGGACTAGGAGTTCCAAGATATGGCCAATGGCCAGCAACTGCCTTGTTCACCACTAAACCCCTGTCCTCTTGCCCATGGCCTGCCAGATGGTGGGCGCTCAATTCAGAGCTTTCGTGGAACAGCTTTGTTTTCTTCCTACTTCTTGCAAGACACTGTTGATTAAACCCTTCTCTACTGACGTCTTTGTCTCAATCTACAAATGTACTTTAAAGTCTCCATAATCTTACCAAACTCCTTTCTTGGACTATGCCGATCAATGTTAAAACATTACGTTTAAAAATCATGTCATAAGAGGTAAAAGCAGAGGTGGAGCAGAGGTGAGTCTGGGAATAGGTCAAAGCAACTTTACCCCACAGGGGGGAAAAATAATTCCAACCAATCCAATGGAGTCAAAGCATTCATTTAGTGTCTCGGGTGGGGGAAGGGACAGAAGTGTACAGATAAAAAGATGGCTTTGAAGTAAGCTCAGCTCTTAGGGAGTTCACAACTGCTGAGAGCAGAAACACATCCAGTAAGTACTTAACAGTATTGCTTGTCAGTGCTAAACCAGTGCAGTGAATGAAGACCTATTTGAAAGCCCAGCAAGGATACGATTACTACTAAAAAATAGTGAACAATGTTCTAAGAACCATACTACATTGTAACTTAATCTTAAACAATAATCCTATGAGGTATGTACTATTAGTCCATTTTACAGATGAGGAAATGGACTTTCCTAACAAAGAGGTTAGGAAATATGTAGTTACTCACTATGCAGTATAGTTGGGTTCTTTCGGTGGGGCGGGGAGCTTAAGCAGTTAAATTTAAAGGAAACTGAAGGAACTTTTTAGGATGGGCAAGATTTCAGTCTGAGGCCAGCCAAGGAGCTAGCGGTGACAGAATGAAAAAAATAAGTGGTGAGGAGTGGAACTGAGGATTCAACCAGGCAGAAGGCTGATCTTTGTAAACCAGTCATGTTCTGCCTCTGAGCAGTAAAAGAGGAAGAGGAGGGTGCACAGAGGGAGAGAGGAAGGCAGGTTGTGTTTTATGGCTTCTGTTTCTTAGGAAAGCAAGGGTGCAGTGCAGGGTCTGTAGTGGCCTAAGAAGTGTGAACATCCAGGGGGAAATGAGAAAGGAAACCCACTTGCAATGAGTAAAGGGGTTTTCAAGCAGTCCCAGAAGTCCAGCCAACAGTAGGAATTGTTATCCACGTGCAAATCATTTGGTGATGGTGTGTGACATTGTACTGGAAGCACTGGGAAGGACTGGGAAGGACGGGAGTAGGAGGTGGTCAGCTTGATGACTGGAGACTGGAAACACAGGTAAAGCAGACACTCTGGGACCAAGAGCACAGTAGGTATCAACGAGCAGGTATTTGAAATGATGGTGGGATCAGGGAGAAGGAGGTCTAGGACACAGTCCTATGGATCAGGAGCAGGTTGTTAGAGGAGTGATCTGTATGAATGTTAGAGTGATGGCAAAAAGGAAAAACTGAGGTTATGAACCAAATTCCTGGAGAAATGTCAGGAAGCAGCCTAGAGGTCCCCAAATGACAGCAGAGAAAGCGAGATGAGCATGAGCCAGCATGGCCAAACAGCAGTGACAGTCAACTGAGAGTCATGATGCTGGAGGACAAAGGCGTCAAGCCTTATAAATGCCTTCCTGTGATGTGCCAATGTCTACTATGTGCTGGCCCCCTCCAGGTGCGATAAAGAACTGCCTGAAGTCACTGAACTCGCCTCCACTGGGTTGGATAGTTGCCCTCATAATATTCATGCCCTCCTTGAACCTCAGAATGCAACCCTATTTTTAAATAGGGTCTTTGCACATGTAATCAAGTTAAGATGTGGTCATACTGGGTTAGGGTGGGTCCCAAGTCTGGTGAAAGGCATCTTTATAAGGAGAGAGAGATGAAGACACGGAGGAGAGAGGGCAGAAGGCCGTGTGATGACGGAGGCACAGATCCGAGTTTGCTGCTATTAACCAAGGACAACGGGCAATTGCCAGGGGCCAGAAGAGGCAGGGAAGGAGTCTTCTCTAAGCTTTTGGAGGGAGTACGGCACTGCCACCACCTTGATTTTGGACTTCCATCCTCTAGATTGGTGAGAGAATACGTATCTCATAGTTATTTTAAGGCACTTCACTGCCAAGGAAACTGAGGCCCAGAAAACAGAAGTATCTCACCCAAAGTGACAAGGCCAGAAAGCAGAAGAGTCAAAATTCAAACCCCAGACCTTAGGGACCTTTTCAGTCCTGCCCCTCCTGAACCTTCCCCCCACCCATGAATGAGCACCACCACTGAGGAGACCTGAACAAAGCGCACAGCGTGGTGGGCCAGGTGGGCCAGAGGGCAAGCCTGGGGGCACCGAGACGAAGAACTCGGGGCTCTAAGTCCCTACTAAATGCAGGAACCACACCTAAAGCAGATTCATAATTATACAAGACATCTACAGTCCTACAAAAGCATTTAAAGCATGATTATTTACTTTTGCAAGTGCAGTCATAGAACAGTAAGCTCTTTTTATAAATTTAATCTAGTTTATTATATAATTATATAATATATATATGTGTATGTATTATACACACACATAAAAAGGAGATTTTATTTACTGAAAGACACATTCATTGCTTAAGGGGAGGTACATGTGCAGCAACGATCACCTCAAGGCCTGAGCCAGGCTTTCCTTGCACACAGCATGCGTGGAGACATGTGTGGCTAGAATTCAGGCATACAACGTAAGTACTTCTGGTGTGTATTTGAGCGTGATAAGCAGCCACAACCCTGAGCTGTGGTCTTTAGCCAAGTAGAACAAGACAGATTCCACGTGAAGTATCCAGATGAAATGATTTCACATGCAAAGTCTTAAGTCAAATGCCTAGGTGCACGTTAAGTGACTAAATGGTCAGGGTAGAGGACCAGTGTGGCCTCTTGCCCTGATCATGCCCAGGCTTCATGCCTACTTGGCTGCACATTGGAATCACCCAGGTCTCTTTGAAAAAGTATGAATGCAAACTTTCAAACTTCCCTAAGTGATTCTGTTCAGCCAGAATTATTCCTCCCTTGACAACAATCAAGATCACAAACCAGCCTGATATTAACCAAGTTTGTATCTGTTAAAATGCTACACTAGACAAGACAGTGTGAATCAACATGCAGACCTTTCTGCACATAAAGACTTAATAAGCACCAATAGGGAATCAAAAATGCCCCACAGAGAGATAGGGGCCTGAACCAAGCCCCCTGCACCCTCCTTCCAATGAGCCCCTCATCTTGATGCCCCTGCCTTGGTTAGTAGTGTGGTCACCCCAGCTCTCCTCCCTCCACCTCTGCAGTCAGTCAGCTGTTGATAGATCTCCCTGGTCCCCTTGCACTGACCTGGTTTCCATTCCTACGGTCAATGCCTTTATTTAATCCAGTTCAGGTCAACGCCTTTTCGATTTCTACTTTTGCCAAGCATCGTGCTAGATGCTTTGGGCTCTCCTCTTTACTGAGCTCCTAGGGTGCACTGACAGGTATAGACACTTAGAGAACCAGAAGAGAGGTTCTTACGTTATTCACTGTTTATCAGAGATACTTCAATAGCTTCTCTTTTTCCCCTCTCTCTTTTCCTTTAGGGCCTTTAGAACTGCTCACAAGTCAGTTCAGAAGATTATCCTACTGTTGAGGTGGTCCCACAGACTTCGAGTTAATAGAAAGTACTGGATCAAAGTTTAAGAGCAGGAGTGAAGCAAGGTCATTCCTGAATAAGTTCCCAGAAGAATACCATAAAAAGAAAACGAACATTTTTTTAATAGTCTTAAAATTTTTAAATTTCTGTTTAGACACCTTAGCTATTGGTGTTTTTAATAAAACATTTGTCTTTCTAATTCCAGCATTAAAATAAAAGTTCACATTTGATTCTGATTTTGGCTCAGGTTATGATCTTACTGGAGTTCAAGCCCCGAGACACTGTCAATGTGGAGCCTGTTTCGGATTCATTCATTCATTCATTCATTTATTCATCTCTCTCTCTCTCTCTCTCCCCTCTCCCCCTGCCCTCCCCCCTCCCCCTCTCCCTCCTTCTCTCACAGGCGCACTCTCTCTCTCTCTCTTTCCCCGCCCCCTGCCCCGTGCATGTGTGCACTCTGTCTCTCAAAATAAATAAACTTTAATTTTAAAAGAAGATAATTAAGGGAGGGGCGCCTGGGTGGCTCAGTCAGTTAAGCATCCGACTTCAGCTCAGGTCATGATCTCCCAGTTCGTGAGTTTGAGTCCCATGTTGGGCTCTTTGCTGACAACTCAGAGCCTGGAGCCTGCTTTGATACTGTGTCTGTCTCCCTCTCTCTCTGTCCCTCCCCTGTTCACGCTCTGTCCCTCTCTCAAAAATAAATAAACATGGAAGGAAGGAAGGAAGGAAGATAAGGGAGATTTTGTTGATTTACCTATTTATCTGCTAAGTGGCTGTGGAAAGCAGATTACTAATGCCAATACTTTGAGGTGGTATCCATGTCCCATCTCCTTGACTCTAAACTGATTTGCATGTAATAGAATGTAGCAAAGATGACGCTCTTTGACTCTCAGTGAAAAGGTCAGAAACGGCCATACAACTTCCAACTGGTTTTTTGGGAATCGCCACTCTCTGAATGCCAATCATCATGCTGTGAGCAGGCAAAGCCATGTTCAGGTGTCCCAGGCTGAGTGCACCATCTGACCTTCTCAGCCCTGCTGCCATATATGTGAATGAAGAAGTGTCCATTCAGATGACTCTAGTCCCCAAGATGTGAGTGACCTGCAGGCTTCAACCCTCCCGACTGAGTCCCTGACATCTTAAAGTACAGACAACCATTGCTGCCATTCATACTGCATCCTGTCCAAACACCTGACCCATCATCTATGAGCATAACACAAAGGATATTTCACACCATCAATTTCTTGGTTGTTTGTGATACAGCAATAGTAAATAGTAACCGAGACCATCTTTGTCCAATAGCCTTTCAAATCAAGTAAAAGGCGACTATTTATATGCCATCCATGCTGTGTTTTACTAAAATTGTGGTTTAATGCTTAAAACAGCTTTTGAACTCTTGTCCCGGTTCCTTAGTTCTCTGTAAGTTCTAAGTTTAATCATACTTTTGCTCCTACTAGGTTAATGATGTGAAATAAGTCCTTTTCCTACATTGGAGATACTTGACTATGTATTTGGTCTCCTACACTCTTTCCTATGTAGAAAGCAGACCAACAAACATAACTCCCAAACTTACTGATTATTGAAACCCTGTGCTGGCTGAGAGGCAGTCTCAGAGGTGGTTTTTGGTTTTGTTTTTTAATATATTTTTGAGAGAAAGAGAGAGAATGAGCAGGGGAGGGGCAGAAGGAGAGGGAGACACAGAATCCAAAGCACGCTCCAGGCTCTGAGCTGTCGGCACAGAGCCTGATGCTGGGCTCCAACTAGCAAGCTGCAAGATCATGACCTGAACCAAAAGATGGATGCTGCATGGGCTGAGCCACCCAGTGCCCCTCGGAGTTTTTATAAATAGGATAAAGTTCTCCAAAATCAGGATGCTAATCTGAGGGAACAAGGTCCACGTTTGACTTGTACTGCTCTTTTATCTTCATATTTATTCAAATATAAATGCCAATTTCTATAGATTACAGCAGATTCACAGTTTACATATTAGTTTAAAAATATTTAAATGAAGAAGGGTGCCTGGATGGCGCAGTCCGTTAAGCTTCCAGCTCTTGTTTCACGTCAGGTCATGATCTCATGGTTCATGAATTCGAGCCCCTCATCAGGCTCTGCACTGACAGTACGGCGCCTGCTTGAGATTCTCGCTCCTCCTCTCTCTGCCCCTTCCCCCACTTGTTCTCTCTCTCAAAAAAAAAAAATAAAAACTTAAAATGAAGAAACTATTTGGTGCTCAGCATATCTGCGAAGTTAATGAGCATGAAAAACGGAGAAGCAATGCAGAAGAGGAAAGTGGGGTGATGCGGCTCAGGAGTCCCGCCTTCCATTTTCCTTTCTTTAGCAAATCTACTACAAAAGAACGCACTGTGAGGTGGCAGCTTCCGCTGTGTGGTTTCAAGCCAACTCACTATGCTGGACTCTTTCCCATCCAGAAAATAGGAATAATGTGTGTTTGTTTAACGTGATAGAGTGGGAAAGTAAGCTTTGTTTTTTTTTTGGTTTTACTTTTTATTTTAAAAATGTGAGGGGCGCCTGGGTGGCTCAGTCGGTTAAGCGGCCGACTTTGGCTCAGGTCATGATCTCACGGTTCATGGGGTTGAGCCCTGCACTGGGCTCTGTGCTGACAGCTCAGAGCCTGGAGCCTGCTTCAGATTCTGTGTCTCCCTCTCTCTCGGCCCCTCCCCCATTCATGCTGTCTGTCTCTGTCTCAAAGATAAATAAGCTATTAAAAAAAATTTAAAAAAAATGTGAGGCACCTGGATGGCTCAGATGGTTGAGCATCTGACTTTGGCTCAGGTCATGATCTCGTGGTTCGTGGGTTTGAGCCTTGGATCAGGCTCTCTGCTGTCAGCACAGAGACTGCTTTGGATCCTTGGTCTCTCTGCCCCTGCCCCCTACCTCAAAAATAAATGTATGTTTAAAAAATGTATACCCCCTTTATTCATTGAGGGGTAGGAGAAATGGCTGAAGGGGGTATACATTTTTTAAACAGAAAATCAGTAATTCTTAACTGGCCTTTCTGCTTCTAGTTACTCCCACGTCCTTTCTCCCATGCCAACTTCCTGCTGGTTAAATACCCTTGCCTACCACTATAGCTCACTTTCCTATGCAACATCATCTATGTCCATGGCCAACAAGAGATCCTGTATTCTTTAATGCCCCTCTCCCTGACCACCTCCCCCAAACACACACAAACACAACTGAAGGCTTTTCTTAGCCTGGCATCAAACCTCAAATTCCACTCTGCTCACCTCTCCCGCTGGCCTCTGTCACATCCCACACTAAAGCTTAGAGCTCTGGCCAAGCTCTTGGCTCCAGAATCCAAGATAGGCTTTCCTATTCTAACACTTAACTACTCAAGTAATATTTCCTCTCATTTTTATCTTGCCATTTCTCTGCTAACACGGCCGAATGTTGTTTTCCGCCCTTCACTTCAACAAAGTTTTACACTCGCATTCAAAGTACATCGTCTTCCTGTTGTAGGTCTTCTTACAGATAGGAAATATAGTGCGGGGCCAAGAACTTACATACTCGGTGTCTGGGTCCAAACCCTGGCTCTACAACTTATTAGCTTTGTGACCCCGGAGAAGGTATTTATCTTTGCACATCTCCATTTCCTCGTTTGTACAATAGGAGATAACACACGTTTAAAAATATTGGGCTCCCTGAACAGTTCATACTTGATGGCAGAAACTTTCATATAATTCCATAATGACCCTCCTAATAAATCTCTGGATATTTTTTAATGACTCAATACATTAAAATAGAACTTTCTAGGGGCGCCTTCGTGGCTCAGTCGGTTGAGCATCTGACTCTTGATTTTGGCTCAGGTCAGGATCCCAGGGCCACAGGATCAAGCCCTCATCTCCATGCTGAGCACGGAGCCCACTTAAGATTCTTTTTCCCTCTGCCCTCTCCCCGCTTTGCAATCTCTAAAACAAAAAAGTAAATTAATAAATAAATTTAAAAAATTAAAAGTAAATAATATAGAACTTTCTCTAACTTGGAGGGGAAAGTCCACTGTTCCTACTCATCATTACTACTCCAAATTTCTAAAGCAACTTAAATAATCAAAATACTACACACATCTAAGCACACTGTCTAATATTATCAGAGGCTAATTTTAAGTAGTCTGGATATTTTAATATATTTGAGGCAAGAGACACCACTGATTTATTTATGCCAAAACTCATAGTTCTCAAGGAAGGGCATATCTGTTATAGCCTTTCTACACTCCAATAATAGCAAACCCAAAATAAACTCCAATATCCACCCACAGGGGAAAAAACTTGGTTCCAAGAAATTATTTCTGCCTGACATCTAAAGGCAGAGGGCAGCGTTTTTTAAGTGCACAAAATGAGGGGCTGTGATGTTTATCATCAGTCTGATTTTGCGGATGGCTGTCTTGCACTGTTATCTCCTCAGTCCCTGGAAGATAGAGGGCCCCAAAAGAAAGTCCAAGAAGGCTTAACTCTGTTACTGCATACTTCTTAGTAAGAGCAACAGAGAAACCAAAACCCAGGACACTAGCAAATACAGAGAACTTTGGAAAACTCATCAATGTTCCTATTTGTGAAGCCTCATTCATTGTTCTTTTGGAGCCCACAAGGGATTCTCCCAAAATGTCTTGCCTTAGAATTTTATGATGGAGATAGATGCCAAGTGAACACACAGAAAATTCACCAAAAGGGAGACACTTTAGTTAAGCATACTATATGGAACTCTAACACATCTTCTTAGGCTATGGATTTGGACTTTAACATATATTTCAGGAATCTGTAGTCTAAACACATACTGAAAATTAGGGCAACTGGGTGGCTTAACAGTTAAACATCCAACTCTTGGTTTCGGCCCAGGTCATGATCTTATGGTTTGTGAGTTCAAGCCCCTCATTGGGTTCTACACTGATGGTGCAGAGCCTGCTTGGGTTTCTCTCTCCCCTTCTCTCTCTCTTCCCTTCTCTCACTCACTCTTTCTCAAATAAACTTAAAAATTTTTAAACACATGCTGACAATGAATTATTCCATTTATTATTAAAACAATGAAATAATAATGAAAACATGGATGCTTTGGAAATTTTGAAAGCTACATTTTCCAGGATATGTTAGATACAACTTCTTACCAGTCAGAAATATGTTCTACTAAATGTCACTAGGTGTACATCTACTGCTCTATAGTCTACAGACTCTGAGTTCAAGGACAGGGACTGTGGTCTTTACATCTGCATCCTGGCCACCTAGCACAAGGGCTGCGTGGCCAGTGATAAATAAATAAATGTTTGTCAAGTGAATGAATATTTGCCAAAGTAAAAGACACCAGAGCAAAGCCCTAAGCTTTTTCAAAGATAATGTTGCCGGTAAAAGTATTAAGGAAGTAGCCAGCCCTCATGGTTCTCCCAAGATGGTCTTCCCTCTTCTCCACGGCAACAATTTGAATATGATCTTGACATTTTCATCTTGACACCTACCTGCACTGCTAGGCATCATCTGGTTCCCTTCTGTCCATTCGAACAAATCCGAATTCCTTACGCTATCACATCTCCGACCTGAGTCCCACTCTTTGAAATGCAGTATAATATAGCAATTTAATACATGGACCCAGAAACCAGACTGACTCCACTCACAGCCCAGCGCCACCACTGAGAGCTTGGCCAAGCGACTTAATTCCTGTGTGCCTCAACCGTAAGATAAGGAGTCGTAAGACTGACCTCTCTCGTAGAGTTGTTGTGAGAGTAGAAGGAACCAAATATTTGCTAAACATTTAGAACACTGTCTGGCACAGAGTAAGCATTCGGTGAGTGTTAGCTCACACGGTTATTATCCACGCTCCTGAGGGAATGCCCATCCTGCTATTTTGAATAGTGGCTCTCTGCCTCCAGGATTGGCTGATGTTCACATCTACAATGTACACCCCACAGGCAAACCCTGGGCTGCAGCACGGATGAGACATGCTGCAGACTGCGTGCAAGTCCAGGAGTTCCAGCTGCAATGCTCCTCTGAGCCAAGCTACTAAAGTGGTTTGGACCCCGGGAAAATTCATCAATGTCTTAAGTATCTTGGACGATTTATCAGTGTCCCATTAAAATGACCTGCAGGCTATAAAATTAAGGGAAAGTTTGTATCTGCACAGGAAACCATGGAAAGATGATATCCACAAGCCAGAAACTTCGGGGAATTTCTTGTAGTTTTAGGTCAGATGGGACAAGTTTGAAGAAAGGCCAAATGGACCAATGACAATGACAAGCTGCCACTTACCCTCAGAAAAATGCCCAGAAGATATCCCAACAAAACTCCATTCGCCTAACTCAAACAGATAAATGGTGAGGGTCAGTCACTATAAGTGTGCCACAGGCCAAGAGGACAATGGAAAACCATGAGACCAGGGCGCCTGGGTGGCTCAGCCGGTTAAGCATCTGGCTTTGGCTCAAGTCATGATCTAGCGGTTCGTGGGTTGAGCCCCGCATCAGGCTCTGGGCTGGCAGCTAGCTCAGAGCCTGGAGCCTGCTTCAGATTCTGTGTCTCCCTCTCTCTCTGACCCTCCCCTACTCATGCTGCCTCTGTCTCTCAAAAATAAATAAAAAACATAAAAAAATTAAAACATCAAAAAAACAAAAAAGAAAAAAAGAAAACCATGAGACCAGCAGTGCGGGCACGTGTGGCCAGTGCCTAAGGAAGGCAACTGCACCCAGCCAAGAAGGGGACATTGCCCCCAGTGAATTTGAAGTCACTCACTGCCACTGAACTCTGGCACAGACAACTGCCCGCTGTAATCGCCTCAGATTTATACTCTCCTCAGGCTGCCAGACTTCTGGAATGGCAAAATGTAGATTGACAAAGGTAGGTATCCCTTCTACATTTTTTCCTTTTTTTTTTTTGTCTTGGCTGGAAATATTTGAATAGGAATCTTAAAATATCTGATAGAACCCATCTCCTTCCTCAGTTCCAAATGATCACAGCCTTCCCCTCTATAAATGTTAGCTGAGAGAAACAGTATTATAGGTCCTAAGAAAAGCTCCTGGAGTCCAAAGGAAGAGGACATCTTTGAGAATCAGAGCACATTTCTTCATGTAACAGAATTAGTCTTCAAGAAACCAGAGAGGTTTCCTAATGTGTGCTTTCAACTAGATTCAGGAGAAAAATAGGTCTATAAAACTTCTCTATAGAACAATCTGGAATCAAAAAAGACTACATGGAGATGCCAAATTTAAAATGTGTTGGAAATGGTGAATAGAAGACTGAAGATTCTAGGAAATTTGAAATTAAAGTAAAAGACAAATTTGACTCAAAGGAAAAGAAAAAAGACAGTAAGAAGGAAAGGAAAAAAGATATTAAAAAGGGATCCAAGCAACATAATACATGATGTAGAAATCTGAGCAAAATTAATAATTAAGAAAATAAAAGCAAACTACCATGAAATTAGAAAAGACTTATCTACAAAATTAAGTGAGTCTCTAAGTAGCAGCTAGAATTAGTGAAGGAGAGGGTGGAAGACAAGAGACCAGTATCTTGAGACACATTTTATCACTATTTTTTTAATTTGAAGGATCAAGGGAAAAACTCTATTGGTATTGAGATAGAAAACAGGTTATTTTCAAAGGGTCCCCAAATCAGGGTGCTCAGATTTCTCCAATACTTTGAATACCAGAAGACCATGGGCTGCCCCCACCAGAGTTCGGAGAGGAATCCAGCAACATACAGAATTTTATCTGACCAACAGTCCTTCGGCTGTGTGGAAAACATTCACCGAAGATGGCCTTACTTAAAGACTTTTCAAAGACATGGTCCCATTAACTAAGACATCAATAAAATAAAACAAGAACCTAGAAATTTTGGTTGATACACATTATATATCAAAGAGAAAAGTTGTTAATATGGCTATCAAACAATGAAGATATAAAATACACACTTGGAACTGGAAAGCAAGAATTCAAGGTTGACTGCCGGCATTCTATACTAAATATTTACTATTTGTTTAAGATTGAGAGAAAGCACAGCAAGCACCGGGGGGGGGGGGGGGGGGGGGAAATCCCAGGCAGGCTCCATGCTCAGTGTGGAGCCCAATGCGGGGCTCCATCCCACGAACCTGGGATCACGACCTGAGTTGAAATTAAAGAGTCGGGCACTCAACCAACTAAGCCAACCAGACGCCCCTAAACTAAACTTTTATACTCAAAGTTTCAAAATGTAAGATCCCATATGTTCCTTTGATATAGTCACCTTCCATAAAGTGCATTCTGCTGGAAGGTGGTGATCTTCTTGGAATGAAAGAATGACAGGTATTAATTCAGATAACCCCATGACTCCCCCTAGCATTTATAAAAACCAAACCATTCTCAGGACCTGCCTCCAAAACATTAGGCTAGCTCTACTTTTCCTAATTTGTCAAAAATCCTTCAAGACCAGCTGACCTGCCAGCACACCTACCGCAGCACATCCTGCACTGTGCGAATGATTTCTGGGCTTACCCTACCTCTGAATTGTTCCGTTTAGTATTCTGAGCATATCACTTACAAGACTCAGAACATAAATGCGATTCTACAGATTTTATACAATAAAGATGTGACCGATGTTAAAAAATTCTTATTAGGAAAAACTTTCATGTAACACTAGAGAGCTTTTGTGCCAAACTCACCCTGTACAGAGCTTCATGAATATACTGTAATTTAACCTGAATTTCAATCTACCTAATCAAAAGGCTCTCCAAAGTGAATCCATAACTATGGCATTTTAGGCCAGCTTAGTATCAAAAATACTTACATTTCTAACACATGAGGACGCATGCTCCAGCTCTGTCCCTGTCCCTTCAAAAGACATGAAAAGCCGCCTATCACAGAGTGTCGTGTGGGTAAAACAAGGTAGGGTGTGAAAACCACATAGGGTGTGCCTTGCACATAGTAAGTGCTAAGTAAATGTCTGCTGCCGTTGTGATCACCTGTACCATGCACCCTGCTCCATGCTAGGCCTGGAGGGGTCACAGGAAGTCAGACCCCATGGCAGGTTCCTAACCCACAGAGCTTCTAGGCTGATACTCAACTGTAGAGACTGAGACACAGATCTGCGATGCCACCATTTCTTTGCCTGCTAAGCCTCCATTCTGATTTATGGAGCTATAGGCACTTCAACCCTGTGGAAATAATTTTCCTGAAATACTTTAGTGATTCTATTAAATTACAAACTAGTCAGGATAGAAGACAGATAGCCTTTGGAAGCTCTTTCTCTGAGTTAAGAGTATTCACATTTTCTAACCTTCAAACTGAAGGCTCGATTTTTAAAGTTACTCGGAAGATTTACATTTAACAAAGGCATTTTTCCAAATTACCACATGCATTTATAAATGCCAAATAATATTTAGGACATTCAGTTGTTGGAACATAAGCCAGATTGTGAAATGAAGTAATACTTGGTAGGCCAAGTAAGGGGGGAAAAAACTAGATGCTTTACTGTTTGGAAAATATGAAATGTTAAAAAAGAAATCATCAGTAATTAAGGACATAAGACACCTGAAAGACAAAAGGGCTCATACAAGTATATATTCAAACTTTTCATTAAGCATACAATTCTTTTAAAACATTATTTTTACATATGTATAAAGGATTCCTTATTTTAAAAGTTTACAATCTACAGAAAAGCAAAAGTGGAACAGAATTGCTTTCAATTCAAGAATAACAACCCTATTAGTTTTTTGTATTTGCCCAATTTTCTTCCTATGCATACAGCAGAAGTTATGCTCTATACGCTACTTTTCTTACCAGGTAATATACGCTGAACATTTCCCTGTATCAGTGAAGAGCTCCATTAAAAGTTTTTACAGCGAGAATGGTAATGGTGTTAGCAGGTTTACATGGTTATAAACAGCTGTGTCCTGAACATCTCTGAACATCTGTGTTCATATAGGACAGTGTATGTTTAAGAATAAGTGAGATAATGCACAAATGCTGCCGGAATATTCCTAGCCTACCAGGTCACCTTCACAATTCATAAAATTATAATTTTTTTTAATCCTTCAGATAACTTATGATGTAACTCGACATACATGCTTTTCCTTCTACTAAAATGCCTTTGGGATCTAAGTGTCTATGATAAAATCTTGGTGTAGGTTCTCCTGCCGCCTCAGCATTAGAGACCAAAGCCCACTGCTGAGGACAGAGAACCTCAAAGTGACCCAACTTCTAATAAAACGGGCCCTCTACTTCCTCCAAGGTAACAGAGCCAGCCCGGTTAATACCAGCTTCCAAGTCTCCACCTGAACACTGGAGAGGGGAGAGGAAGAGTCCCTTGAGGAGAGGGCAGTGCCTTATCTTCCAGGTACACAGACTTTCCAGCTCACTCCCCACTCACCAATTGGTAGGGTTATCAAGTGATCACACAGAGAGACCGGGGGTGCCTGCAAGAAGAAAGGCCAACATCTCTTTCATTGGTTGCCATTTACTGAGACAGGGGATTGGCTCATTTCCCCCATGCCCTTCTGAACAGGAGAAAAGAGAACTGCAGAGAAAGGAGGGAAGGTAGAAGAGGAGGGAGGGGACATCAGGGAAGAAATCAACACACCCACAGTTTGGAGACGCAAGGTCAAGTAAGCTTCCTGGGACTGAAATGAACACCATGCTATGAAGCCTGATTTCAACCATCTTGCTGATACCTAACCTAGATGGCCGCCATGGGGTAAGAGGTCCCCACCAGCAAGAGGGTAGAGAGAAGGGTTTAGGAAAGGTCCAGCCAGAGGCAGAGCCCCTCCCTGAGCCAGGGAGCAGATGCACTGAGCCGGCTGATAGCCAGAGACACAGCCTCAACCAGCATGAAGAAGACGGCATCTGTATGCAGCAAAGTGTAGAGATGCTTGCTTTCCCTGCCTTACCTCCAGTGCTTCTTTTCTGTTCCCAACCTGGGGGAGGGGTGCTAGACCCCAGATGACCAAGGTGAAGCAAGAGTGAGAGAGCAAGATACCCCAACTCTCCCTTCTCTTCAAGAACTTTGAGTCAGGGTCAAGTGGCACTGGGGAAAAGGGGGATTTAAATCAAGCTGGATTCATCTCTAGAAATTTATGGAGTCTGCACGCCATGAAGGGACAGAAATGGAACAGTCAGCTGGCATGGCTGAAGGTAAAGACTGAAGAAATAAAGACCCTTTCCAAGTCATACCTCATGGACTTGAGACAGTTCAATCAATAGCTCAACTGCATCTTGAATATAGTTAAATACATGAGTTCAACGGGGGCATTACAGTGCTGAGTTAGGCCTGGGCTCAGAATCTGGCTTGGCCCATTCTTTCATTCAGTCAGTAGATATTTACTGAGCAATCTGTCTGCACTGGACAGAGCTATGCACAAGAGTAACAAAGGCCCTGTGCTCAGGAAAGTTAAATTCGGGGTGCCTGTGTGATTCATGCCACCTCGTTCTCATATTAGACCCTCCCCCCACCCAACTGACTTCTAAGAGTCCCGGAAATTAAGTATAATAAAACAAGCAGGGTTTTAGTTGTTGTTCTGTTTTGTTTTAAGCAACACACACTTCAGACAACTAAACTGAGATGAACAGCTTGGGTTTCAGAAATGCAAGTACAAGCCACACGGAAGCTTCCAAAGACAGAGGAGTTACTGCAGGCTCCTGAGCACAGGAGGGTAAGCAGCTGTAGAGGAAGCCAACCCAGGGTCTAGCTGTTAGTTACTGCCTTGTTATCATTGCTCCTACACAGCTGGGAGAAAACTCCTGCAGTGCCAAAGAAGGCTTTATTAATGACTTTCAACTATAAAGCTGGGTAAGTATTTTGCAAAATTAATGGTAAGTGCGGGTACTTTGTCTGGTGAGAGAGACTCAGAAGAACTGTGTCAATAAAAGTTGCAATAGTCATTCAACACACCCAGGACCACCGCTGTATCGACATATGCCATCAAATCCATGGGCCAGACTTTTCTAGTTACTTGTGGAGAGGAAGACCCGTCCTGGTCACTGGTCCATGGGCTAGAGCTGAGCATCACTGTGGAGTAGACGGAGAGCCCCCATCCTCCAGGCCTAGACACGGCCTTCGCGCACTACAGGCCTCTGGGGCAGTCCTGGGAAGGCCGACCATCCCTGAGCACACGATGCTGGACCTGCACTTTTCTTACCAAGGCAGCTCCAAGGGCCACCTCCACCTTGGGGCCTGTGTTCTCTCCTTGCCACAAAGTGAAGAGATAGAAAACAGTGGATGAGGCACTCACTCCACTATTCATACCCCCCACCCCGACTTTTAGTCCTATAGCACAACATGCCACTCTGGTCATGTCTGGACTCCTGGACTTCAGGCCATTCATCACTAGGGTTAATCCTCAACTTTCTTGCCTTGAACCTATGCAAACGTCACCTAACATGTGATCCTAGTGCCTTCAAGTGCCTTCTGTCAACACAGAAGACAAAGTTCACAAAGATAGGTGACCAGAGCATCTGCGACTTAACTAGTCGTTTCCTTAACTTCATTTTCCCCAACTGTTCGTAAGATGTTGCTGGCTATTTCTTTCTTTTTCTTTCTTCCTTTTTCATTTTAATCCTGTGAGGGGGGGGTGCCTGGGTGACTCAGTCAGCTAAGCATCCACTTCAGCTTAGGTCATGATCTCACAGTTACTGGGTTCAATCAAGCCCCTGATCTCACAGTTTGTGGGTTCGAGCCCCGTCAGGCTCTGTGCTGACAGCTCAGAGCCTGGAACCTGCTTCTGATTCTGTGTTTCCCTCTCTCTCTCTGCCCCTCCCGTACTCGTGCTCTGTCTCTGTCTTTCTCCCAAAACGAAATATTTTAAAATATATATATATTTTTTAAATCCTGCAAGAGTGAAGCACTTAGGCAGTTCAGTCCCCAGAGACTGCAAAACAGAATAGGAGTACACTAAGACAACTCTGCTAACCTCTGTGTAGACAGGTCAGAAAACGCAAAACCTCCCACAGGTCAAAAGCACCGGGCTATTTTCTCTCACCTGTTCTAAAATAAACAAGTATGGAGCACCTGGGTGGCTCAGTTGGTTGAATGTCTGGCTTCAGCTCAAGTCATGATCTCACGGTTCATGGGTTTGAGCCCCACATCGGGCTCTGTGCTGACAGCTCAGAGCCTGGAGCTTGCTTCAGATTCTGGGTCTTCCTCTCTTTCTGACCCTCCCCCCTCTGACACCCCCCACCCCAGCTCACGCTGTCTCTCTTGGTCTCTCAAAAAAAAATTAAAATAAATAAGTAAATGTATAAATATGCAAATAAAGAACTGTCTCCTACAAGAGTTTACCTGGTGCACACAATTGCAAAAAACTGACCATTCACTTAAGATACAAAATAACCCCCCAAATATTACTCTAATAAAATATGCTTGTTTTAGGTGACGATAAATAATGTAGTTTAAACATATGTGGGTATATTTTCTCAATTTACAACATTACATATTGGTATGTTTAAGATTTTAAAAACAAAATATAACAACAGAAAACTACAGAAAGAGATGAGGAGCATCGTACCCATAATCTGATACTCTCCTAAAAACAAAGTTCAACACTGAGCTTTATTTCCTTTTGGTCCACATTCCGAAGTGCCTCTTTTCCAGTAAACTCACTTTTGTCCTGTTTTCTTTCACTCACATAATTAAAAGCAACTTGGTGGGGCAATAACTTGTTCTTTTATAGGACATATAAAATTCCATAAGCTATTTTGAAAAAATTAACATTCTTTTGTTGCTTAGCATTTAGGTTATTTTCAGGAAGGAGCTATAAAGCACACACATATTTGTGCAAATCATGTTCAAAACTATCTTCGATAAAATTGTTTTCCATAAAGGACACTAGAAAAGTGCAAGGGCATCGGGTATCATCTGGTAGAAAATGTTCACAGTAATATAACAATGGGCAAAAATGTGCAGTTTACTTTAATATTATGGAAATATTTAAACATATCCAAGAGTAAAGAAAGTCACTTATCATCCTCTTCAATGACTACCAACTGGTGGCTGTCTCGTTTCATTTCTATTCCCACTCTAAATTCCTCCCTCCCCAGCTCTTGTGCAGTCAATCCCGGACCACAGAACACAGCTCCGACAGACACTTCAGCATGTCTCTACACAGTAAGAACTTTTCTTTGTTTATTTATGTATTTATTTTAACACTTACCTATTTTTGAAAGACAGAGCAAAAGTGGGGGCGGGGGAGACAGAGACGAGACACAGAATCTGAAGCAGGCTCCAGGCTCTGAGCTGTCAGCACAGAGCCCAATACAGGGCTCAAACCCACCAACGATGAGATCATGACCTGAGCTGAAGTTGTATGCTCAACTGGCTGAGCCACCCAGCTGCCCTACGAACTTTTTTTTAAGAATATGAACACAATATCATATCTTAGAAAATTAGGGCAATGCTTAAACACATCATCTAGTCAATGTCCAAAATTTCCCTATCATCTCAAATTTTTTTTTTTTTGGTTTCTTGGAATCCTAACACAAACAAGTTTTCTGCATTATAAATGGTGGTTCTATCCCTTCACATCTCTTAATTTGTAAATCCTCCTCTGCTCCTATCATGTTTTTCTTTAATTTACTTGCTGAAGAAATGAGGTCACTGTCTTACAGCATTTATACTGACTGAATATCATAAGAACACGCAACCTGTTCCTCTATGTCCTTTATTTCCTCTAAATTCAATTTTTGGGCAGCAATAAGTACTTGTTGGGAAGTGCTGGGTACTTCCATTAGCAAGCACATAATGTGTGGTTTCCCCGTTTGTCTCAAGTTAGTGAGACCTTTGGGTTTTTTAACTTTGTATTAGAAAAAATTGCAATATTTTTTTAATTCAAACCAAAAAAGAGAAAAGAACATAATGAATCTCCATTTAAACGTCACCCAGTCTAACAAATATTAAGTCATGTCCTTCTCCCTTGTTTTACCATATCTATTCCTTCATTCATTTCCCTTCCTTCACAACCTGGACTACTTTGAAGTGTAAGGATGCAGGCCTGAATCAAACTGACTCCATGAAAGGGTTCAAGTTTTCCCTCTGACCTTGGACGCCTAGGTGTCCATTTCTCAGAATCATTAGACAATAGAAGGGTACACATTGCCCCAGGAAGGAGGGACCACCCTTGTAACACCCAATCAGGAAAGGCCAGCTAACACCTTTAACATTCCTAAGGGCAGGCCTAAAGATGCAGGCTATAGGTAATCACCTATTGCTTAAGACTAGTCACGCCCTATGTGAGGGTCCTGGGTCCACTCTGTGATTGGTCAATACTCTAAATATTGTAACAATGGTAAAGGTAACAATGTATATGGTTAAAGTTACTGCCAATAATCATAGGCGATAGTGATTGGGTCACTACCTGTGTCACAATTTCCTGTAACTCCCTCTTCCCAAACCCATAAAGGCCCTGCCTCCTCTTTGTTCAGGGCTCTCAGCATGGATCCACCACACCGGTAAAGTCTGTGAGCCCAGCCTAAGCCCCTAATAATAAAGCCCTTTGCTTTTATATGCGTGACTCGGTCTCCCTGGCGGTCTCTGGTTTTTGGGGATGATATTGAAACTTGGGCATAACATACGCAAATCCCAGACATCATATAATTTCATCTCTCAATATATCTCTAAAAGAATGATTTTTAAAAATACTATTATTACACCTAAGGCTTTCAGGAATAATTTCTTAATACCATTGAATATCTGACAGATCTCACATTTCTCTGGCCATATTAGAAGATGTTTTTGGCATTTGATTCTCATCTACAGGGTTTGATTATCGGCAAGGTGAGAACACATTCAACGTGTTCAGCTACCGGCTGTGAATTGTTTTCTGGTATCCTCTGCTTGTTCTGAATTGAGTTGATGGGTTGACAATAATAAAGACTGATGGCCATTTTTGCCACAAATACTTTCTGGGTCTGTTCTTTGCCTACTAATAGGAGGTGAAGAGGGGCAGTGTGCCCTCCTGTCCATCTAATACCCAATGAATTTAAGCTAATTTAAATGTACTTTGTGATTCTTTCTATGCTCAGAATGCCTTCCTTCTTTCAAAGATATAATGAATATTCAATTCCATTTTCTTCTAGTAATCTGCTTTAAGGACATTCAGGCCTTATATCCTCAGGAAGCTACTAGGTTTATATAAACTCCAAATTTATTTCCATGATCCCTAAATCACAGACACCAATAGGAAACAAAGAGTTTCCCAAAAAAGTGGTGTATTTCTAAGTGATTTGAATCCTTTTGCAAACTACCCATACATATATTTCCATCTGTTCCTAAAGAAAAATGTCAATCCCTTCTAGGGAAAGGCGAGCCCTGTCACCTGGTTTTAAAGCACTTTAAATAATTAGGGTGTTAATTAGTTTTGCGCCAGAATGAAAAGTAGGGATTGATTTAAATCACAATGAAGATGGTCGGGGGAGGGGTGGTTTAATGGTTTCTTCTTTAACAGTTACCAACACGTTTTAAATAGACCCTGGCCCTTTTAAAAGGAGGGCATTTGTGCTGCCTAAGTTTAGTTACCTAGGAGACCCCCACCTCTCCATTCTACCAAAGCCTCCTGCCTCAGAAAGGCAGCTTCAATTTAATAGATGGCTACTTTTAAGCTTCAGTCGAATGGACAGTAGAAGTAACAGAAGAAAAGTAAAATTCAAACATCACCTCAACTACAGTCCAAGATTTTTATGCAGTAATTTCAATGGTAGCAAAGTAGGATTCTGATGCAAAATCCGCCCCCCCCCACCTATATAAACTAAGCTACACGTCTCATCGTTTTTCTATATTCTGCTTAAGATACCTAGGCAAAAAAGAACAGACTAAGTGATTTATGAAGCAAGTATAGCAAGTGTTGAAATTCTGAAGCATTGTGTAAATACAATGGAGTCCACAGTTGACGTCACACTTAATGCCTGTGTCATCAACAGAAACACAGAGGTAATGAGTGCACTGTGATTGAATGTGTGGTCAACTCATTCATATTAAAACAAAAGGTCGGCTGAAAGAATTAAGTGAGGCTATACATGTAAAAGTACATGATTATTAATACCACCACTTGGAAGTGAGCTTGTATCAAATCACCTTCTGAAATCCCACTGTTTTTACTTACAGCTTGAGACCAGGCTACCACATTTGCCTTAGCACCACGTGATGGTTAACTTTGCGTGTCAAATTGGCTAGGCTCTGGTGCCCACATATTTGGTCAAATACCAGCCTAGATATTGCTGTGAAGGTATTTCTTGGATGTGATCGATATTTAAATCAGCAGATTTTGAAGAAGATTACTCTCCAGAATACGGATGGGCCTCATCCAATCAGTTGAAGACCACAAAAGACTGGGATGCCCCCCAAAAAGAATTCTGACATCAGACTTGAAGATGGACTAACTCCATGGGGGGCCTGGGGGGCTCAGTCAGTTGAGCATCCAACTTTAGCCCTGGTCATGATCTCAAAGTTCGTGAGTTCAAGCCCCACATCAGGCTCAAGCCCTGCATCAGGCTCCGTGCTGACAACTCAGAGCCTGGAGCCTGCTTCAGATTCTGTGTCTCCCTCTCTCTGCCCCTCCCCAACTCATGCTCTGACTCAAAAAATAAACATTAAAAAAATTTTTTTTAAATGTAATAACTCTTGGGGCACCTGAGTGGCTCAGTCAGTTAAGCGTCCAACTTAGGCTCAGGTCATGATTTCATCACTCGTGAGTTCAAGCCCCACGTCAGGCTCTGTGTTGACAGGTCGGAGTCTGGAGCCTGCTTCAGATTCTGTGTCTGCCTCTCTCTCTATCCCTCCTCCACTCACACTCTGTCTCTCACTCTCTATTTCTCTCTCTGTCTCCCCTCTCTCTCAAAAATAAACAAACATTTAGAGAAATTTTAATAGAAAAAAATAACAAGAGTCTCTAGATAGGCAGAGAGGAAGGGGTGTGATTGGTTCCGGGTCTCTAGAGAGCTCTAACAACTGCAGACCATCGCCACCCTGTAGAGCTGACCTATAAAAGTAAAATTAAGTTTGTATTTATCTGGTTGTTTCTACATCACATAAACACGGCTTTACACACTTTCATTAAAATTCGAGGGCATGTTTACTAAAGCTGCCCTAAATACCATAGACTGGGGGGCTTAACCAACAGAAATTTCCTCACAGTTCTCGAGGCTGGAAAGCCCAAGATTAAGGAGCCAGCAGGTTTGGCTTCTTCTGAGGCCCCACTCCTTGGCTTGCCATGGCCACCCTTTCACCGTGTCCTCCACGGTCTTTTCTGCACGCCTCCGTATCCCTGCCGTCTCTGTGTGTCCAAACGTCTGAAACCGGTCAGACCGGGTTAGGGCCCAGGCTAAAGGTTTCATTTTAACCTACTCACCCTTTCAAAGGTCCTAATACAGTCACCTTCAGACCTACTGGGGTGGGCTCCAACATATGAATTGGCAAGGGGGTGTCAAATTTAGCCCATAACAGAGGGTCTGGTTGGAAAAATCTGCTTTACGATATATGCTGTATGGCATTCATGAAACTCACTTTTGGGGGGAGGCACTCAAGGTGCTCTAGCTTTCCTCTAGGGCAGCCAGACGTGTCCAGGAGAGGGACGCCTGGGTGGCTCAGCCGGGTAAGCATCTGAGTTCTTGATTTCAACTCCAGTCATGATCTCAGTCTGTGAGATCAAGACCACATTGGGCTCTGCTATAACAGCATCGGGCCTGCTAGGGATGCACTCACATGCGTGCGCATGCTCTCTGTCTCAAAATAAATAAACAATAAAAGTGTCCAGGGGCGCCTGAGTGGTTTAGTCGGTTAAGCGTCCGACTTTGGCTCAGGTCATGATCTCATGGTTCGTGGGTACCATTCCTACATCAGGCTCTGTGCTGACAGCTCAGAGCCTGGAGGCTGCTTCTGATTCTGTCTCCCTCTCTCTCTCTGCCCTTTCCCCATTCATTCTCTCTGTCTCTTAAAAATAAATGTTTGAAACAAAAAATAGTGTCAAGAAAAACACACAAAGATACTTAGATTGACAAAGAAAATAAGAGACGATTAAATAACAGCCACAAATCCAAGGCATACAGACATTTTGAATATAAGGCACTGATTTGTCACATGAGCAATAGTTTGTGTCCTGCTCAGGTGTCCTATTTGAGCCTGCTTAATGGTCTGTCCCCCAGGCTGGTTAGTAATAATGGAATCAGCTGCCAAAGCCCTCTTTAAGCCCAGAGCTAGCTGGGCATGATGTAAAATCCTTGTAAATACAGATTAAAAATGTAGTTTTGACCACAAGCTATCCAGTTCTCCAGATCTGACAGGCAATTATCTGCAGGAATGCAAGGGACACTGCAGGCCTTAGGAAAGACAGAGGAAAAAAGGCAAGGCATTGGGAAGACAAAGAAAAAAACAGAAAGGAGGTGAGAGAAAGGACAGAAGAAAATGACAAGAAATAGAAAGTCTGGGAAGGCAGGTCTCCGTCCCTTCTCTCAGTGACACTGTACCGTGTCAGAGTCCTACGTCTAATAACAAAAATGCCAGAACAACATGTGAATGACACATGGATACTTCCAAAGACTCTTCACCTGTTACCCCTCATGCACCCCAAACAGCCTGGTGAGACCTCATAGAAGGACTATCAGTTTTATTTGACAGATTTACAATCTGAGACAGTCATTCAAGTGTCTTGCAGAGTCTGGAAGCGATGAACGTGTAAGAGGCTAACCCTATTCCGTATTAATGACCAACAACTAGAGCTTATCACTCCACCATCCGTCCCCTAAACAGCTGCTTCACACATAACTGAACTATGTGATACATATGTATTTTTTAAATTCTGTGTTCACTCTTTCTCTACAACATTTCTTTTTTGGTCCATCCTCCCAAGAGCTTAGTTTGTTCAGCTTCATGGAGATCTCACTACAAACCAGCTGCAGGAGAAGTGGCAGAGAAAGGATTATTTACTGGGAGAAAATGAGGGGGATGCTACCAGAAGAACTCTGATCCCGGAGAAGTCAGCTGTTCTTCCCCAGAGTTGACCTTCCAAACACTACAATGTTCTGGAACAATCAGAGTTAAAAATGAATCTCAGGAAAAAATAGAATTGGTGACGTTTTATTAACGGAGGTGAGGTGGGACAGAGCTTTTTGTCATGAAAGAAGATTCTAGCACTAGAGGAAGAAAAGAGCCAGTCCTTGGCTTCCTGTGTGTATCCTGCACCTTTGAGTTCAGTTACCAACAAGCCACTGACAACCAGACATTTCGGTGACTTTTAGATAAAAACCCAGGCTCACGTTCAAAGCTGCAAAATGATACCTTTCCTGGGACAGAGTTCAAAGTCCTGTATCCCAGGCCTTTTGGGTAAGGTCTTAGATTTTGGTAAGCACACCTCCTGGCGTGCTACTGCAATAACCCAGGGAACACTAGTGCTAGAACATTCTAGAGGCTCCTATAAACTTATGGACCGCTCATATACTATGTCACATTATACTTTCCAAAAATGGCCCAGCAAGATTTCTGGTCCCATCTGCTCTTCCAGAACTTTGCCACCTGCATCAAGAGGCATAGTGCATTTCTCCTCAGCTGGCAGGACTTTATGATAGTTTTAAGTGATGGAATCTGGCAGAAGTGACACCATGTAACTTCCAGATTCAGTCAAAAAGAGTGACACAGTTTCTGGTTTGTTCTCTCTCAAGATGATTCCCTTAGAACCCAGTTACCACACTGCAAGGAAGCCCAGGCCACATATCAATGTTTTGGCCAAAAGCTTCAGCTAAGGTCTTAGACATGGGCTAGGGCATGCATCAACCCCCAGACGTTGGTGCAGTGAACCACCAGGTGATTCCCACCCCCAGCCCTCAAGGCTTCCCAGCTGAAGTCCCGCATCATGGATCAAGAGACAAGCTGTCCCCGTGTAATAAATGTTTGTTTTATGTCACTAACTTTGTCATCAGTTAAACAGACCTAGTAACTAGAACGTACATTACAGCCCAAGTTAATACCCAGAGGCAGAAAAAATTACGTGGTTTTATGCATTTTTGGCCTTGGATCTGTCCTAGAGATAAGGAGGAACAGGTAGGAGGGGGCATACAAACATTTAAGTGCCACCTTCCCCATGCCAGATACCCTGTGAGGCACAAGAAAACTTCGAAACTTCAATTCCTCCAAAGTCCTATGAGATTTAAGTGTGATATCCATTTAAAGATGAAGGAGCAGAGGCACTGAAAGTTTTAATAACTTATCCAGGATCATACAGAAAGTAGTAGAGTTGGAGGGTGAACCCATTATCTGATACCTGACTCTAAAACTCAATCTTTCTGCTGTCCCAGTAGAGTCCAAACTGGGGGCATTGGCCCTAGTGTTTGCGGGGGTGGGGGTGGGGGGGTAGTACTTAAATTTGGTGAGGAATGAAAAAAATTCCCTTAATCCCTGAGCACTAATCACTATGTGTACTATGCCCCCTGCCACACACAATTTTCAATACAGTAAATTCCATAATGATAATTCAAATTCATTTCACTTGATCTTGGTTTTGATTATGATCTTGGTATTGATTATATATCTTTGGAACCACAGATAATAATAAAATAGTCCCTAGAAGTTAAAGGTCCATGAAATTTCCATATGTATATTAGAACAGGGTTTTCATGGGGTACCTGGGTGGCTCAGTCAGTTTGGTGTCTGACTTTGGCTCAGGTCATGATCTCGCAGTTTGTGGGAGCGAGCCCTATGTCGGGCTCTGTGCTGACAGCTAGCTCAGAGCCTGGAGCCTTCTTCAGATTCTGTGTCTCCCCCTCTCTCTGCCCCTCCCATGTTCATGCTCTCTGTCTCTCAATAATAAATAAAAAAATGTTAAAAAAAAAAAAAAGAACAGGGTTTTCATGCTTAAAAATGTTGGGAACTACCAACTACACACCTCCTTGTGTGTGTTTACCATTCTGCCTGGTAAGCTGGATAACTGTTACCACAGGAAAACACTCGTGAATGACCAGCATTCCATCTGGGTGTATTTATTCAGTAAAGGTGGTTACCAAGGGATCACTCTTAAAATAGTCGGCTTTGAGAAGAGAGGTCTTGGGGCGCCTGGGTGGCTCAGTTGGTTAAGCACCCGACTTCAGCTCAGGTCATGATCTCACGGTTTGTGGGCTTGAGGCCCAACGTCGGGCTCTGTGCAGACAGCTCGGGGCCTGGAGCCTGTTTCAGGTTCTGTGTCTCCCTCTCTCTCTGCCCCTTCCCCACTCATGCTCTGTTTCTCTCTGTATTAATAATAAACACTAAAAAAAAAAAAAAAGACAGAACAGAGGTCCCCTCAGCCATTACTCATTAATTGCTAATTGCTCTTCCCAGTGAGCCCAAGCCAGCATTTGTCTTTGGCTAATGGTGATGTATGTGCCTCTCCATTCTGCACACGTGGCAGCAAGGACAGGGATGAAGGCAAGGAAGCATGAGCCTCTGTCCTCTCCCTGCCCTGCCTCTGTCTTTCAGGATATCCTCCTAAGCAAGCATTCACTTCCCCCAGGGTGGGAAGGAAGTGGTGATAGATTTGGGAACAACTTCATTACCCATCAGGAATGCAGAGCAAGTTCACTGCCCTCCCTGAGAAATGGGAACCAGTGCCGCTCAGATCTGGGCTCAAGAGGCAAGAATGCTGGTACTTAACGCTCCCTAGAAAAGCCTCCTTCAACAAAAGACTGAAAACTTCACCGGAGTCCTTTGCTCTCACATTCACAGTGGGGGCCTTGCTTGGGGACGCACGTCCCACCATGTGACCACCCCCAGGCTCCTCTCCTGCCACCATCAAGCTCTCAAATCACTGCATTCCACAAGGATTTTTTTCTTCCCCAAATGAGGGGAGAAAACGGAAGGAAAATACAATGTCTACTAAAGTTGGTTTATGTCAAAACAACTAAGAAATTCCCACTCACAAAACTACAGTGAAATTGCATCTAGATCTTTTAAGTCTATGTTTTTTACTTGTAAGCTCTTCAACTCTGGTTAAATGGGGAAAGAAGAAAAGTGCTCTTAAAACTCTTGAGTCTTACTCATTTTAGGCATGTGAACAATGGTAAGATATTCTTTTTTGGTAATTCTAAAATATATAGTGCCAAAATGACCCACCAATTAACCACGGTTTAATTCATAAGTGAAGGAAAGGTCTTTCGTCTTATAAAGTGCACAAAAAGAATCCATTACACCAACACAGTAGATGTACGACTTTAAGAGGCACATAGTGGCCACGGGCAGTCCGAGAACATTTCTCCCAACCTTAGAGGGGAAACATTGCACCCGTTACAAGAAATGCATGGTTGGACTCAGGAGGAGGAGGAGGAGGCTTTAGCCTGGCGGTCCCCCATTCTTCCCTAAACGTCACTAGATCTCCCGACCTTGGAGGAAGGCTGAAGAGAACAGCTTTCATGGACATCCAGTCTCACCAGGCTTCTCTCTTTCCTTTTAAAGAAAAAGGACGTAGAAACCCAGAGGAGGAAGCAGAGGGTACTAAAAGTGGGAGAAAAGATATGTTAAGAAATTAACCCCAAATTTATAATTAGCTATCCACATGAGAAAAACTGCTGACCTTCCTCGGAGTCTTTTCTGAATGGAAGCAGAGATGCTAGCCCAGAGCAGACAACGGGATGTTCCCAAGGGTAGTGGTCCCGGCCAAGGAGCCTCTGCCTCACCTGCATTATGCAACCCAATTCCCACTTCTCTCACAAGATGGGGGCATGTACCCAAACTTATCCTCTAAAAGCTTTGCCTTTTCTATAACACAGAAGAGCTGCCTAGTGGTCTCCTCTTTTGCCACCAACAACTCCAGATGTATGTTATCAGGCCTCTCCAAGGTCAGGCTTCTTCATGGATTTCAAATTCCTAGAGGACAGGAAATATGGTTGTTTTTTTTGTACAGCATTACAACTACCCAAATACTGCATATAGATACATAAATTTCTATCAGGAAGTCCTCTTTAAAAAAAAAAAAACTCATTTCCTTTAAAGTTTCTGGCCTCATAAGAATTAGGGGAGACTGATGAATCCATCCTTAATGTATTAAGTGAGGTAACTGGGGGTCATTCATTCATTTACTCATTCATTCAACAAGGATTTACTGAGCATGGCTTATGTGCTAGGCCAGGGATTTGGCAGTGAACTTGCCAACGCCTATGTCCTTGTAGGGCGGCTGCTCTAGGGGAAGAAACAGGAAGGCCATAAACAAATATATTATAAATAGACAGGTATTATATTGAAAGTGATACACATTTAAGAAGTTAAAGTGAGGGGTGCCTGGGTGGCTCAGTGGGTTGAGCATCCGACTTCGGCTCAAGTCATGATCTCAGGGTTCGTGGGTTCAAGCCTCACATCGGGCTCTGTCTGACAGCTCAGAGCCTTGAGCCTGCCTTCAGATTCTGTGTCTCCCTCTCTCTCTGACCCTCCCCTGCTCACGCTGTTTCTCTCTCAAAAATAAATAAAACATTAAGAAAATTTAATAAATTAAAATGAGAATAAGAAGGGACAGGAGAATTTTATGTGGGGATGCTGAGGCATCAAGGAAGACTTCTTTAGAATCTGAGGAAAGGAGGCGGGAAGTGTGGGGAAGAGCCTTCCAGGCTGGGAAAAGCCAGGAAAGGCCCTGAGGCTCTGAGAAGGTCAGGGTGGGCTCGGAAATGCAAATGAGTATGTTTACCCAACAAACACACCACCTGAGGCCAGAGGGGGCTTAATTGGAGGGGGGACACCTTTGGACCAGGGCTGCGGGCCATAACACTGACCCGAAAGGATCAGAGCCACAGGGAGCAAGAGAAACAGAAAGCTGAATGCTGGCAAGAGACGGGCGTTGCCCGGACCAACGGCTAACAGGACAGTGAGAGACATCTGTGGACCTATTCTGAAGATAAAACTAGTAGGCTTTGCTGATGTGACAGCTATTAGGCATCTGAAATAGACAGGGTGGGGTCAAGTCCCAGCTCTGCCACCTCCAGGAGCTGTGTGACCTTGAAGGAAAGACTTAACTTCTCCCAGTCTCAGTTCCTTCCGTAAAATGGGAGAACACCACTTCCGGGCAAAGTTATAGAACTGCTAGACAAAAGCACCTATTAGAATACCTGAGTATTACTTAAAAAAAATAAATTCTTCTTTATCCCTGGTTAACCCAAATAGCCCCTGACCCCAACAAAATAGCATTCTTGCAGGAAGATGTGAGGAGAGTTTTCATGGTCCTAAGGTCCCCTTCTTGGATCCACCTTTTCTTTGATGGTCAGAGCTGACTTTCATGACGTGTTTACACTTTCAGCCCAGCTGTTGTTTTCAAAGTTGGGTTACTGCACTTCTAATCTTAATAGAATCAGGAACCACCATCTCACCCCTTATCGGAGAGTAGGACAGAAACATTAAGTGAAAAACAGAATCCTGGGGCTAAGAATTCCTGACAATGCCAGAAAGGTATTTGGAATAGTGTTTCCAATTGCATATTCAAAACCTCTGCTCTTGTACTCAACAGAAGAGGGTTAATTATTATTATATATTACTGGCTTTTAAAGCTGGGAGCTCTTGCCTCCTTTCCTGTCCAATAATTACAGTTAGGCCAGTATTTCTAACTTATGTCAACATATGATCAAGATCATATTGACCTTGAGTCCAGCGAGAAGTGAAACCACTCAGCCCTGAAAACCAAACAGAAAATCACTCTCTCCTCCTGGCTGGAATGCCCACTAGAAGGTACATACACTTAACTGTGTTGCCTCCACTTTCCCATTTCAATCCACTGCCACATTTGCATGGTTTCCTCCCTAAAAACATGCAATTATTTTGCAAATCTCATTTGTGATTAATGTGACTTAACAGCTATTCTAAATAACAATGGCTTGAGGAACAGAAACCATAAAGTGGAGGTCTAAAGTGACATTAATAGATGGTTTAAAATGATAGAGAAATCTAATAGCATCTTTATAGTTGAAACTTAGAAACCCATTTGAAGAATTCAAACAGTTCTAATAGAACTATTGTAAGGACTCAGGTCTGAATCAAACTGACTCCATGACAGGCTTCCAGTTTCCTTTCTGTCCCTGGAGGCCTAGGTGTTGAGTTTCTCAGAATCATTAGACAATAAAAGGGCACACATTGCCCAAGGCAGGAGGGACCACCCTTAACATTTCTAAGGGCAGGCCTATAAATAGAAGCTATAGGTAATCACTTATTGCTTAAGGCTAGTTACACCCTACCTGAGGGTCCTGGGTCCTGGGTCCACTCTGTAATTGGTTAATACTCTAAATGTTGTGATTGGATCACTGTACCTGTGTCACAATTTCCTGTAACACCCCCTTCCCAAACCCATAAAGGCCCTACCCCCGCTTTGTTCGGGGCTCTCAGCACGGATCCACTGTGCTGGTGAAGTCTGTGAGCCCGAGCTTATAAGCCCGTAATAATAATAAAGCCCTTTGCCTTTGCATGCGTGACTCAGTCTCCCTGGCAGTCTCTGGTTTTTGGGGATGACAATGAAATCTTGGGCATAACACTATAACTCATTGTTCAAAAAGAAAATAAGGGGCACCAGGGTGGCTCACTCGGTCAAGCATCTGACTCTTGATTTCTGCTCAGGTCAGGATGTCATGGTTTGTGAGTTTGAGCCCCCGATTGGGCTGTGCACTGACAATGTGGAGTCTGCTTAGGATATTCTCTCTCTCTCTCTGTTCCTCTCCTGCTTATGTGTATGCTCAGAGAAGAGGAGAGAAGAGAAGAGAAGAGAATGAAGTGAGGAGAAAAGAAGTGAAGTGAAGAGAAGAGAAAAAAACTTGAGGTGCCTGGGTGGTTCAGTCGCTTAAGGGTCTGACATGCGCTCAGGTCATGATCTCATGGTTCGTTGGTTTGAGCCTTGTGTCCGGCTCTGTGCTGACAGCTCAGAGCCTGGAGCCTGTTTCATATTCTGTGTCTCCCTCCCCTGCTCATGACCTGTCTGTCTCTTTCTCTCTTTTCTCTTTCAAACGTTAAAAAAAAAAAAGAGAGAGAGAGAAAACCTCAAATAGGGCAATGTAGATCCGAAAAGGATTATCTCAGGAAATTATACCCAGAGAAGATGAAAATATTAAACAGTTAATTGGTGAAAAAAGAAGTCAAGCTTGAGGATCTTCCTTTTTAAAAGTTTTATTTTGGTAGCTCCTGATAGCCAGCCTCGAGGTTCTCGCGAGATCCGTCGCCTCAATACCAAGCGCCTGTGTCTGGCAGAGCCGGTGTGAGAGAGGAAGAGACCATCCTTCCCTGCTGCCCGGATAACCAAGGGTTTTGGCCGGACCTTGGAGCACACACCGAGAGAGTGAGGAGCCAGGCGAAAAGCACAGACTATGGCGCTGAAACGGATTAATAAGGAACTTAGTGATTTGGCCCGTGACCCTCCAGCACAATGTTCTGCAGGTCCAGTTGGGGATGATATGTTTCATTGGCAAGCCACAATTATGGGACCTAATGACAGCCCATATCAAGGTGGTGTATTCTTTCTGACAATTCATTTTCCTACAGACTACCCCT
>NC_043705.1:121822562-121824628 GCF_006229205.1 Suricata suricatta
CATGTCAATAAAGGAATGACCTGTTCTTGTTCTACAGAGAATGGAAATTGGAAGTCAAACACCCTTTGTATTCCAAAATAGGGTCTCAAACATTTTGTAACTCTCATTCAAATTGTTAGGAGGCTTGGAGCTATTAGTTAATCTATCTTCCAATACACTGTTTAATATAGCACTGAATAAATGATGTAAGTTGTCAATGGATGAGTGATCAACTAATAGCTCTGCTAGTAACTGATTTATTTTTCTTCAATAAAGTTGCATAAACCAAAAAAAAAAAAATAAAAAAACATAAAAGTTTTATTTTTTAATGCCAGTGTTACCAAGTCATTCTTTGCAGATGCCCCCTTTTCTTATGAATAGAAACAAATAGAAATCAGTAGCCAAAGTTCACACACACCAAAATCCATGGGTCATGTCTTTTAATCCTCATGATGACCCAACCCAAAAGGCAGGCACAGAGATGTTAAGTCACAAAGCCAAGGGCGCTACAGGACTTGGGGCCAAAATCTATCAGCCTCAATTGCTGCACTCACTGCCCCTTCTTTAAGGCATGAACCATAGCCAAACCTTCAACTGCCATCCCTAACTTACCAAAAGAATTAACTTTTCCTCCTCTTGAGTCTTATCCTTCACCCCCATCTAGTAGAATGGAAATACCCATCGTCTTTTCTTTCTCTCTCATGTGCATGTCCAAAAAGTTTGAACATGCCTCTTGAATCTACCAGATCCTTTCTGTCCATGCGTGGCCTTCTTTTCCCTTTTTTTAATCCCTTCTCACCTAAATAACCACCACCTAGCCCATTCTCCCATGGCCAGACCTCACACACTCCAAGTCACCTGCATAGCCCTCAAACTTCCTAGAGGAAAGCACCCAGGCAGGTTACTTTAAGGCCTTAATGACCCCCTAAAGAAACTAAATATAATCACTTCATCCCAGGAGTCATGGACCTAGATAATCCCAAATTAGTTTTCACCCCTATTTTCCCACAAGGCCACGTCATTAGAGATAGAGCAGGACCACAAGTGGCACCTCTCACACGTTTCACCTCCACACCTTTGGGAAGGCTAGACCTGACGATCAAGAATGACCTCAGCCACATCTCTCTCAGAATTCTGCCCATCTTGCAAGATTCTTCCTTCAGCGAGTCTGTCCTTCCCCTCCCTAACCCCTTATTTTCTCGGAACCTCTTCACCGCTGCCTCTTTCTCCAATTTCACTCCATGTAATCATTTCCCTCATCCTGACCTACCACCATCACTGCCTACATTACAGCCTCTCAGAAAACACGGATGGGGCTTACTCACCTTAGCATCTTCTGGCGGACTCACTAAAGACACGCAAAAATGCTTACTCAATTTATCTGAAAATCTATTTTGCAGAGATTATGCTTTCCTCTGAACCTTTATTTTATTTTTTTTTAATTTATTTATTTTGAGAGAGACAGAATCCCAAGCAGGCTCTGCACTGTCAGTGGGGCTGACACTCATGAAAAGTGAGATCATGACCTGAGCCAAAACCAAGAGTTGGATCCTTAACCAACTGAGCCACCCAAGGTGCTGCTCCTCTGAACCTTTAAAGAGTGTACTTTCTATCACTTATACAGCACTTGGATTCTGTCCTGAATATTAATTCTTCCACATGCAAATGTCCTGTATCCCCAGCAAAAAATACAATTTCTTTGAAGGCAAGGACCACGTCTCCCTTTTTATGTATGGATCCAAGAACTTGCATCTAATAGGTATTGAATATGTATTCTTATTTATGTGTTTTCCCCCAACAAAGCTGCATTTCTCCAAGGTTTTCCTCAAAGTACACACACACCAGGGTTTTACAGTAAAAAATATACCACCCTCCCAACTCACAATCTTTATCCTTTCTCAGACATTTACAAGGTACATTAACACCTCAAATGCACTGAGCAGTCCTATCATAAAGAAACCTAAGCATGACATTTTCAAAACTTATCTGACACAAGGAAATTTTTCTTGATTATAAATCTGTTAACATCCAGCGGTGCTACTTAAAGAGATCAACCTAAAGTATCTGAAGCAACACCCTATGTATAA
>NC_043705.1:121824728-121826764 GCF_006229205.1 Suricata suricatta
CATGTCAATAAAGGAATGACCTGTTCTTGTTCTACAGAGAATGGAAATTGGAAGTCAAACACCCTTTGTATTCCAAAATAGGGTCTCAAACATTTTGTAATTCTCATTCAAATTGTTAGGAGCCTTGGAGCTATTAGTTAATCTATCTCCCAATACACTGTTTAATATAGCACTGAATAAATGATGTAAGTTGTCAATGGATGAGTGATCAACTAATAGCTCTGCTAGTAATTGATTTATTTTTCTTCAATAAAGTTGCATAAACCAAAAAATAAAAGTTTTATTTTTTAATGCCAGTGTTACCAAGTCATTCTTTGCAGATGCCCCCTTTTCTTATGAATAGAAACAAAGAGAAATCAGTAGCCAAAGTTCACACACACCAAAATCCATGGGTCATGTCTTTTAATCCTCATGATGACCCAACCCAAAAGGCAGGCACAGAGATGTTAAGTCACAAAGCCAAGGGCGCTACAGGACTTGGGGCCAAAATCTATCAGCCTCAATTGCTGCACTCACTGCCCCTTCTTTAAGGCATGAACCATAGCCAAACCTTCAACTGCCATCCCTAACTTACCAAAAGAATTAACTTTTCCTCCTCTTGAGTCTTATCCTTCACCCCCATCTAGTAGAATGGAACTACCCATCGTCTTTTCTTTCTTTCTCATGTGCATGTCCAAAAAGTTTGAACATGCCTCTTGAATCTACCAGATCCTTTCTGTCCATGCGTGGCCTTCTTTTCCCTTATTTTTTTTAATCCCTTCTCAGCAAAATAACCACCACCTAGCCCATTCTCCCATGGCCAGACCTCACACACTCCAAGTCACCTGCATAGCCCTCAAACTTCCAGGCAGGTTACTTTAAGGCCTTAATGACCCCCTAAAGAAACTAAATATAATCACTTCATCCCAGGAGTCATGGACCTAGATGATCCCAAATTAGTTTTCACCCCTATTTTCCCACAAGGCCACATCATTAGAGATAGAGCGGGACCACAAGTGGCACCTCTCACACGTTTCACCTCCACACCTTTGGGAAGGCTAGACCTGACGATCAAGAATGACCTCAGCCACATCTCTCTCAGAATTCTGCCCATCTTGCAAGATTCTTCCTTCAGCGAGTCTGTCCTTCCCCTCCCTAACCCCTTATTTTCTCAGAACCTCTTCACCGCTGCCTCTTTCTCCAATTTCACTCCATGTAATCATTTCCCTCATCCTGACCTACCACCATCACTGCCTACATTACAGCCTCTCAGAAAACACGGATGGGGCTTACTCACCTTAGCATCTTCTGGCATACTCACTAAAGACACGCAAAAATGCTTACTCAATTTATCTGAAAATCTATTTTGCAGAGATTATGCTTTCCTCTGAACCTTTATTTTATTTTTTTTTATTTATTTATTTTGAGAGAGACAGAATCCCAAGCAGGCTCTGCACTGTCAGTGGGGCTGACACTCATGAAAAGTGAGATCATGACCTGAGCCAAAACCAAGAGTTGGATCCTTAACCAACTGAGCCACCCAAGGTGCTGCTCCGCTGAACCTTTAAAGAGTGTACTTTCTATCACTTATACAGCACTTGGATTGTGTCCTGAATATTAATTCTTCCACATGCAAATGTCCTGTATCCCCAGCGAAAAATACAAGTTCTCTGAAGGCAAGAACCACGTCTCCCTTTTTATGTATGGATCCAAGAACTTCCATCTAATAGGTATTGAATATGTATTCTTATTTATGTGTTTTCCCCCAACAAAGCTGCATTTCTCCAAGGTTTTCCTCAAAGTACACACACACCAGGGGTTTACAGTAAAAAATATACCACCCCCCCAACTCACAATCTTATCCTTTCTCAGACATTTACAAGGTACATTAACACCTCAAATGCACTGAGCAGTCCTATCATAAAGAAACCTAAGCATGACATTTTCAAAACTTATCTGACACAAGGAAATTTTTCTTGATTATAAATCTGTTAACATCCAGCGGTGCTACTTAAAGAGATCAACCTAAAGTATCTGAAGCAACACCCTATGTATAA
>NC_043705.1:121826864-121871153 GCF_006229205.1 Suricata suricatta
TTATCCTTTCTCAGACATTTACAAGGTACATTAACACCTCAAATGCACTGAGCAGTCCTATCATAAAGAAACCTAAGCATGACATTTTCAAAACTTATCTGACACAAGGAAATTTTTCTTGATTATAAATCTGTTAACATCCAGCGGTGCTACTTAAAGAGATCAACCTAAAGTATCTGAAGCAACACCCTATGTATAACTAAGTGCACAGCAAATACCATACATAAGACATTTTCTATTTTTTATAGTATATATACAACACATCATTACAACTGCACTCCCTCAATACACAGACTTGTGAGTAGGAAATTGTAAAGAAGGGAAAATCTCACAGTCTTGCTTGCCTCCAATCCCCTCTACTTGCTACTCAACATTCCTTCCTTTGTGCATGAAATCAACTGAAATCTCCTTTTCTTCAGTTGCTGTGAGACACTAAGGATACAAGAGGACTCCATTTATTCTTCTCATTAAGGGACCTACTTGTCCCAGCTTCTCAGAAATGAGAAGGTCCTTAGGTATAAACTCCAAATTGTACTCTTGGAGGAAGGAAGGTAGGTTTTAGGGTCAGGAAATCTACCTTGAAGACACAGAGAAATTAGGTGACTTGATTAATAACAAAAGCTTAGATTAAAGGAAATGTAAAGTTCCAAATGTAAAGTTGTATCAATAAGGATTAAGTCTGTACCTGAAAGAAAACCCAAAATAATGGTGGCTTAAATAAGATAAAAGTCTCTACATATAAACAGTTTGAGAGGAGCCCAGAGCTGACAGGACAGCCCCAAGAACACCTAAGATCCGGGCTCCCTCTATCTGTTCCATCAACCTAATACAAGGCTTCCATCTTTAAGATCACCTCAGAGCCCAGGGGCACCTGGGTGGCTCAGTCAGTTCAGTGTCTGACTTGGGCTCCGGTCATGATCTCTTGGTTCATGACTTTGAACCCTGTATTGGACTCCCACTGTCAGTGTAGAGCCTGCTTGGAATTCTCTCTCTCCTCTCTCTCTCTCTGCCCCTCCCCTGCTTGCACTTGCATGCAAGCTCTCTTTCAAAATAAATAAACTTTAAAAAAAAATCACCTTAGGGCCCAAAATGACAGCTAGAATGCTAAGCATCAAGTACTCATCCTAGGAGGGGTAAAAAAAAAAAAATGATGAAGAGATGGGCAAAAAATGTTTTGCTTTCAGCAGAGTGATAAGGGCCTTTCTAGAACCCTTCTTCAGCCCAGGTCGCTTCCCATTGATGAGGACCTGGTCACACAGCCGAAACCAGCTCAGGGGAGACTGGGAAGTGTGGTCTTTTAGCTGGGTATGCTGCTTCTCCAATTTTTTAAATGGAGTTCTATCACTAAGAAAGAACAAGAGGAAGGATACTGGGTAGTCTACTAGTAATCTCTGCCATAAGGAAGGAAACAGACATTAGACTCCGACTCCCTTCAAATGCTGGTGAGAAGTTATTTAGCTCCCTGTCTCTCAAGCCCACTCATTGATAAGAATCACCTGCAAGAGATGGGTGGTGAAAGGGTGGGAGGAGATTCTCACTGAAATATGGATTCCCACGCTCCACCCAGACCTACTCAACTAGAATGGCCAGGGAGAGGACCTGGGGATCCCTGTTTTTAGCAAGCACCCTAGGTGATTCTTATCATCAAGCAAGTATCAGAAACACTGAAATCTAATCTTCCAGCCAACTTGGCTGCCTCAGCAAATTCCTGAGCCTTGGGGCCTCAGAGGCAGTCAGTCAGAGGCATTTCAGTTCTTTTTCATACTGAGGCAACTTCTGTCGAGGGCCTACCCTATGGGAAGAGACCAAGAGTGCTTCATCATAAAGGAATTACAAAAACAACTATGAATCAAGTAACCAAGTGCTTTAACCAGCCATCTCTGTCACATGAACAAATGTGATCATGTAAAGTCAGCCCATTTCCTTACAGAAAGCTTTAGGATATTACTATTATTATAATATTATCATTATTATTATTATTTGAGAGAACACCTGGGCAGGATAGAGGCAGAGAGGAGGGAGGAGGGAGGAGAGAATATCTTAAGCAGGTTCCATGCTCAGCATCTCCAACTCGACCCTGGAATCATGACCTACACTGAAATCAAGAGTCAGATGCTCGACTGACTGAGCCACCCAGGCACCCAGGATGATTGTTCTCTAATTTTTCAATCTTACTTTCCCAAGTAGGATAGGAGTCTGACAAGTGTTGGAGTCTCTCAGGTTCCTTAGCACGCCATGGTGCATCAGGGAGCAGTCCAGTCAGGGCTGCCTGAAGTTGGCTGAAGGCCGTTAGCCTATGGGCAGGTGGGTTTCTCTCTGAGGCTTAAAGTAAAACCATAGACAAGAAGATGCGGTGGACTTGGCAACATTAGAAATCCACTGTGTTGTACTGTCCATTGCAATGTTCTTCCTCCAAACTAAGGAGCTGAGGACGTGTTAGTTACTTGTATTCTAACCATCCTAGCAGCTTTGAAACCCAGGGGACCTAAGGACAAATGTGATGGATGAACTCTAGGACTGCAGGGGATTTTGACTTCATCTGCTCCCTCGCTCAGGCTAATACTGAGAAAATCGGGGAGAGGGGGCGGGAGGGGAGGGCTTAGTGGTACCAGAAACTGCTTATATCTGGCATGACCTTTCCACAAAAGAAAAAGATTCCAAACTTATATTTAGTCTGATGTCTCCTTATGAGTGAGGAATTGAACTCTTGGAATGTCACGAATAAAAGTATACAATGTATTAAAGGGAGATTCTTTTTCACCTACCAAGGTTATGTTTTGAATTGTGTTATCCAAAAAGGATAAGAAGTCCTAACCTCCAGTACCTCAGAAAGTGATCTTATATGGAAATAGGGTCTTTGCAGAGGAAATAAAGTTAAAATGAGGTCAAGAGGGAGGCTTCAATCTAATGACTGGTGTCCTTCTTAAAATGGGAAATTTGGACAGAGACAGCCAGGCATGAGGGAAGCCGGCCTGGTGAAGATGAGGAGTGGGGCCCTAGCACTGTAAACCAGGCTGCTGGATACGGCTGCAGACTACCGGAAATGGGGGGGGGGGAGCAAGGAGGACAGGTTTCAGAGGGAACATGGCCCTGCGGCCATCTTGACTTTGGATGTCTAGCCTCCACAACTGTGAGGCAAAACACTTTTCTTGCATCTATGCCATGACCCAGTTTACGGTACTTTGTTATTTCAGCCCTAGTCAATGAACAGTTGGTTAGTGGGGATGCATTTCCTCACCAAGGTCAAATTCAATCGTCTCGGTTTAAAACTGAAGCTATCGGCCTACACAACTCTGAATGGAGAACAAAAGAACTACAAATGCAGGACCACATGAAAATGATTTAAATTGCCCTCAAACCAGACTTTAAATCGCACTTACTTTCTCCAGGATGGTCTGAAACCCAGGTTCCTCCACTTACTAATGACAAGCACGGGTATTCTGATGCCTCGTAGAGCAGGGTATCTACAACGATGCTTCCTTACTACATGACTGCTTGTTAGCCAGATTCTAAACACTTTCTGCTCAGGATAGTCTTCAAGCCTTAAAAATACCCAGGCCAGGCTCCTCTCCAGAAATTTGGATTCAGCTGTTTTGGGAGTAGGTGGGAGTTTGGGGGGAGATAGAATGAAGAACAGTAATAGTTGGTTGTTGTTTTAACTCCCCAGGTAATTTTAATGTGCAGAGGAAGTTAAGATCAACTGCCCACGTTTATAGAGATAAAGGTTTTTGGTTTTTTCCCAAACAAGAGACACCCTCTAACTCCAAAATACTGAGGAAACACATCCTCTGTGAAGTTGACATAAGTAGCCATTGCTTCTGAAAGCTGACTTTGTAGAAATCAAATTTCTACATGAATAATCATTCCATCACTACTTGATGGGCAGTGTTTTACCAAATGACCCCACGCAGGCTCTCAGGAGTCTAATTTTATCTGCGGCATAACTGTCATTTATATTCAATCCTACCCCTTATAAGGTTTTAATAGAAAGTAAAATCTTATTGCAGATTAAAGAGAAAAAGCAACTGATTTTTCACTATTGCAACTTGGCAAAATATCCACATATCTACAGCCAAAAATACTCACCACCAATGAAATATGTTCTAAATGAATTTAAGAGAATTTTTTGTTTTGGTAAAAGGGGCAATGTAACTGCTTGTAGTTCTTTTACAGCGGACACGAGTATACGGCCAGAATTCCGCACACTTCTTAAAAACACGAAAACTTCTTTCTTAGCTGTTTTGTTACTTTAACTATGGTTCTAAAAAGTATGTTGAATTATATCTTGAATTATATGTATGTAAAAGTCAGAGGGCAGCTTATCTTTTTTGTATACCACCTAATTTCCTGACAAGCTAACTTTTCCTTCTTCCACTTCAGAAACAAAACTTCATAAATACAGTAGACAAAGAAGGCATCAAGAGCCTTTTTCTTCCTTCCTTCCTCTCCCTCTCTTCCTGCCTCAATCTCTCTCCCCTTGACATTTGTTCAAAGCTTTGATTTTCCTTTTGGACATAAGGTCAGAGACAGATTTCCTGTCTACAGCTCTGCTTTGTGCTTAAGGAAACGTGAAAAAAACCTGCATATTTCAAAGAAGGCCATTATAACCACCATATACAATAGGATCGCATTCTTTCCTCTTGTTTGTCCTTAGCCAATGGAGATTACAAGAAATGTCATGGGCAAGAGGAAGAGGAAGATACTCTGAGTGGTATGGAGGGAGCCTTGAACACGCTCCAGATAAGAAGTGTATTCTTTTTTCCAGATGCCCGTGGGACTCTGCACAACTCCAGTAAAAATAAATGTACTGCACTCGGACTCCATTACAGAAGCAATTACCAGTGGACACAGAGATGGATGGGAGCAGAGGGGGTTGGAAAGAGGCCTGAACAGGAAACACAGAACTTTAAAGCTTAATAAGACTTTGGAGAGCATCTTATTTTACCCACGCGGAAGCCCCGGGAGGGGCATGGACTTGCAGGAGCCTCACACATGCACTGGCAGAGCCAAGATCAGTAATGCAGCCAGCGTTCTGTCCACAAAATCGCCTGCCAAGTCTTGACGCCATCCGGAAGAAACAGTAAGACGTGGAGCCTGACTCTTCGCCTCGCTGGCCTCATGTTTTACATATTTATCATGTCTTAATATGCTATAATTGATGGGGGGGTGCTGAAAGTTGGAGGTCTTGATTGAGTTACCGCCTCTTGTTAAGAACATGAAAAGTTTTTCTGCTGCAGAAAGAGGATACTTCCGGTGAAATGCAAGCCACAGCCCAAAGTTCAAGGTCAAAGAACCACACGTTGCATATCCAGAGGGGCACAAGCATGACCTCTGTGCCCGTTAGATGGCGTGGATAACCTGGCCTTTCAAGCTGAGAAAACACTCCTGCTGTAATAGGAGCCAGCAAGAGTGCAAGGCACAGATCGGGAATAAAAAGCTTACTTACGACTCTGTCCTGGAGCATAATGACAACAGGCCCGACACCAATACAACGGGATTCTGAAATGAAAAATGCCTTCCACAAATCCAGAACTCTGGGCCTCAAGTATCACCTTTACAATGTCAACATAGTGTCTCTGGGGAGCCTGGGTAGCACAGTCGTTAAGCTTCTGACTCTTGATCTTGGCTCAGGTCACGATTTCACAGTTTGTGAGTTTGAGCCCTACATCAGACTCTGTGTCCATGGTGCAGAATCTGTTTGGGATTCCTTCTCTCTTTCCCTTTGCCCCTCCCCCACTTGTGCACATGCGCCCCCTCCTTCAGAATAAAGTTAAAAATAAAAGGTCAACATAGTGTCTAAATATCAACCACTAATCCATTAGTCAGCCTGAGATATTTGAGTAAGGGCCCAGCAAATATGGGGAAAATCATAAAAGTAGGGGAAAAAATCCTTAAGTGATATTATATTTATGTTTACCTTATCAGAAATCTCACTGTGTCCAGTTTAATGAGTAACTTTTAACATGGGAAGATACATTCATTCCATGGATCATACAAAACCAAGGCTGCTGAGGTGGGCGATTCAACATTTCAAGGAAAAGTATGAATTATGTGAAGGTCAAGTCCCTTTTTAAAGTATATTAGGAGGCATAACAAAACTAAGGAAGTGGTTATAAATCTGAGTTCCAAGAATGGGAACTCCCTTGTATGGACAGAGAAACAGTGGGGCGGAACACTTACATTCCTAGGCTACGAGAACACTTAACAGAAACAAAACACAAAGGCCAAAATCACATTTTAAAAAATGCATTTCTTTGGGAAACTCCACATCGAAATTCCGTGTTGTTCAGCCAGGAGCCACAGCTCAAATCCTTCTTCAGTTTGGATGGTGACTGGTAGGATATCGCTTATTCAGATACAGAGGTGGCCTGCATACATCAGAGGGCCATAAACTGGTCCCACAAGGGCAGAACCCAAGTGAGCTGACTACCTCCCGAGCATCAAGACAGGGGCCTGACTGTGCTGAGGGAAGGAGATGACAGGTGATTAATGTCCCTTCACTCCCAGGCTTATAGATGTGAAGTTTGCTCTTTCACTTTTGTTTTCTTGTCAGGATCTAATACAGCGTTTTCCAAGAGAAATCTAATGTAAGCCACATTTTCTATTTTTTGATGGGGTGCCTGGGTGGCTCAGTCAGTTAAGCAGCCGACTTTGGTTCAGGTCATGATCTCATGGTTTGTGGGTTTGAGCCCCGCATGGGGCTCTGTGCTGACAGCTCAGAGCCTGGAGCCTGCTTCACATTCTGTGTCTCCCCTTCTCTCTGCCCCACCCCCGCTTATGCTCTGTCTCTCCCTCTCAAAAAATTAAACATTAAAAGAACTTTTTAATGTTAAAAAATATTTAAAAAAATAAAAATAAAACAAGGACTTTCTTCTATTTTTGTTTCAAACTGCGGGCTCCCCAGAACTTGGATCTGCCCTTGGAGACCTCTTATCCCTATTCATATCCTCCAGATTTTTTTCTAGAAAGAGAAAAACATTAAAAGTTTTTAAACATCACAAATATGTTTAGCACTTAATGTTTTTATCCCTTAATAGTAACATGAAACTGTTTTAATAGATTTGCAGTTTTTATAGATTTAAAGGTAAATTCACCCTGGTGAATATCCTTAAAGCTAAATATTTTCGCCCATCCCTATTTCCTCAGTGTTCCTCTAAGTAGAAGTGTTGATACGCACCATATGCGTGTTTTTCATTTCTTTTAATTATGTCATCTAATTTTGTAACTTGACTCTCTCTCCACCTAATTTATCATATGCACTTTCCCAGCTGCTACATAATTTTTTAAGCTTAACATTTCTAAGGACTCTAGAACATTCCTCTCTATGGATATAATTTATTTGCCTACTTCTGCAAAATATGTGTCACTCTCCATTTTTTCCTTGTAGTATAATACTACAAAAAACTCCAGTTTTTAGATTACGTCCTTCACCTAGCTTCGTTAAGCAGGCCAAAGATTGTAACCAGGGCTAACCCAATAGTACTGTTTACAAACCACGGGTTTGTGGCAGAACAGTGAAATGTGTAAATGGGATTCACAACAGGCCTGAAAGTATCAGAATCTCAAAGATAAGCAACAGTCACTGATTCTACCTGGGGCCTAAACAGGAGACCCGTGTCTGTCTCCAAGGCTTACTTGACCATTCTGAAGAATTCTTGCAAAATTAGGAGCAAGTTGTCCAGAATCTTTTAGACAAATGTTAGCAAGTGTTAGCAAAAATTGAGCAGCAGAAATTGAGTCACTGACCCATAAAAATGGAGTCAGAATCCCAGCATCCTTTCAGCGAGGCCGGGGGAGCCCCCCCCCACCCCCCCCATAACCAGGGCCCAGGAGGTGTTTTGTTTCTGGTAACAAGCAGGCCTGCTCATAACAACACTTGGGTCTCAAAGTGGGTAGTTTTCACCTGTGGAACACGGGCTAGTTCATTGGCCTACACCAAAGCTCATGACTGGTCATGTGGCTCTCAAAGCACGTGAGCTAAGGAGCCTTGGATCCAAAATCATTTCACAGAGTGGATTGTACCTAAGGGCCGGGCCTTCCCATAATACTCATTAATGGCACAGAACACGATCAAAGCAGCCGAGAGGACATTCAGACGATGCTAAAGGGAATCCATTCAGAAAATCCTCCTGCCCTTGTTTCCGGTCCAGGACATGGGGAGAATAGTAAATATTGAACCAAGAGGGGCCAGGGAAATGAGGAGTGACGATGAACTGTATTTTCATGCGGTTCTTACTCATTCACTCCACACAGTGCCTGGTGCCCGGAACTGGTCTAGATGCTGCAGACTAAGCAGGGACCATGATTTCATCCTATCAGGACCCAGACTGCCACCTGCCACTCGAATCCACATGTTCACTGTGGGGGAAGGGCGGACGTCACTTTACAAGTAACACTCAAAAAGGCAGGAACCTATAGTACCAGACGCTCATTACTCACTGAACCTAAACCACCCCCTTTCCCACTATTCCCGGAGCACAGCCGGGGCCCCGACACCTGTCACAGTGCCAGAGCCACCACAGGGACAGCTGTGCCACAAACCTTCCCAAGCACAACCAACCCGGTCTAAGGAGTGCCCTTTGTTATCTTCACGCCAGAAAATGATACAAACATTCCTTAAGTCTCAGGGTCCAGTTTGCCTCTGAGGGCCTCCCCTCTAATGCCCCATCCCTCCCCAAACAGGTCTAACCACTTTGCTTTCCATGTTCTCCACCCAGCTCGGATCTCTGTCCCCAAACGCTTCCAAACAAGTCCTGTGCGTGCATCTGGCTAGCTGGTTTCACTGGAACATGTTTTGGTCAAAGTTTACCCGTGAGTGATTATCGCCTGTTAGTGGTCACTGGAAAATTGTAAAGGAGAATCTGAAACCCAGTTACAGGCCTTTACTTGATTGGCTGGAATCGTGTTTTGTGTCCCTGAGGGCAGAAGCTTGAACACACGGCAACCACAGACAGGGCGGGCAGGTGCGCCTTCTGGAGCCGGAGTCCCCAGGGACGAGTCCTGGCTCCTACCTCACCTCTGCGATCTGACGAGTGCTAGGAGTTGAACCGAATTACGGTTTAGTTCAATTATGGGTTGAATCCCCTAATTCACGTTGAAGTCCTAATACTCACCCAGTACACCTCACAATGGCTTAGACACATCTGTGACAGATGTAACTAGTGAAGATGAAGCCATTCTGGGGGAAGGTGGGACCCTAACCCAATATGACTGGTGTCCTGATAAAAAGCACATGTTTGGACAGAGATACAAAGAGGGGGACTCCATGAGAAGATGAAGGCAGAGGTTAGCCCAGGAAAAAGCAAAGACTGCCAGAAAGCCCCCAGCAGCGTAGAGCAGCTTCTCCTTCGAGCCTCACACCTCCTCCCCTTGATCCCAGCTGCCTAGCCCGACCTGTGAAATGAGACATCCTCAGTGCTTAAGCCACTCTATACTTCGTATAAACAAAGTGTTTTACTTTGGTATGGCAGTGCCAGCAAACTAACACAGCAAGTTACTATGTGTCACAGTTTTCTCCTCTGTAAAGTGGGGGTAAAAGTGCTAATTCTCTAATAAAGGGGAATAAATCACACTTTGTTATGTTGCTTAGACAATGCCTGACACAGAGGTGCATTCTAATGTTATGTAAATGTCTCCACTTTTTTTTAATCAGTAGATTCTGATTTTTTAATGTTTATTTTTGAGACAGTGCAAGTTGGGGTGAGGCCGGGAGAGAGGGGGACAGAGGATCCAAAGCGGGCTCTGCGCTGACAGCAGAGGCAGATGAGGGGCTAGAACTCACAAACCGGGAGATGACCACCTGAGCCAAAACCAACCAAATGAGCCACTCAGGCGCCCCAGATTTTTTTTTCCTTTGTAAAGCTTCCTACCATCTCTTCCCACCAAACTGCTTAGTGAAACACAAGTACAATAAGCCCACACTGGATTTCTCAGGAGACGAGAGGCACTTATACTTGGCTGGCATGCCCAGAACAGGGTGTGGCCTTGGTGTGTTAACAGGAATCCAGATTTCCTCCCTGCTCTTCATCTACACCCACACCCCCTCCCCAGAGCAGCCTTCACCCCAGCCTTGGCCCTAGTCCTGGCCCTTTTCTCTGGTTAGTTTCTCAAAACCCCCTTTGTCCGTCCACCCAAAATACAATCCTCATTAAACCTCATTCTTTAGTTTCACCCACCCACCCCCAGCTTCCAGGGCTATGCGGTCCATCCCTCCCATCATCTGACTTTATTTCCTGTTCTTTGTTCATGTTCATCTCCCTCTTCAGTTAGGGTCCCTCCCCCACCCAGTCCCCACCAGTACTGGTTTTTTCTGGTAACCTAACCTACCCAGTCAAGAACCCCAGCCCCAAGTTCACCTCCTCTGGGAAACTCATATGGGATTTATCATCTGCACTCCTGATGTCCTTGTAAATGTCACAAGCCTTGTCCAGCTGTAACTGTTTCACGCACATCAGTCACAGTGTTGCCTAGAGACATGCATTCATCCCACATTGCCAAGGACCTACTAATGCCGGGCACTGTGTTAGGCACTGGGGTAACTGATATCATCAGCTTTAGTGTGCCAGATTTTATCCTAATCCTCGTGATGATGCTAAGGGAGGTGCCACATCACCCTGGCTTACAGATAAGAAAACTGAAGATCAGAGAGATTATGTAACTTTCCTAATTTCACGTAGGCAGTAAGAGACAAAACTGGGACAAGATAGAAAGTAGGACTGAGAAATAGTAGAATGGGTTAGCTATACCCAGACCCCCACAGACTGTGTCCATTTGGAAGGAGGTCAGTCGTTATAACATAGATATATAGCACTGTGTATATGTGTACACAGAAAACACACAAATTGACATCCTTCCAAATGGACAATGACAATGCCTTAATCCACATTATTTGGGATCTGGATCTAGAGATACATAAAATATAACTATATATAAAATGTATTTCTGAAGGCAGAGCTGTGCAACACGATAATGACTAAATTAAATAGGCATGCCTAACAAATTTATAGATGACTCAGTGTGATTATAAGAATCAGAATTTAAAATGATGCAAAACCTGGAGCAATAGACTTATCAAACAAAATAAAATTTAACTGGGATAAGTATAGTGCCCTGAATTTGGGTTCAAACATCTAACAGAACAAGCGCATGAAGAGTAAGATGGGGCTTTGCAAGCAGAAGTAGTAGAAAAGAATAAAAAAAATAAACCAGGTATGAATCAAGAAGGGACTGCAGCTGCAGGAAAAATATGATCTTAGGTTATGTCAAGAAAGCTCTCTGCCTGGGAAATGGCAATGCCACTATTTTAAGTTCTTTTGGAACAAATCTAAACCTTTGCTCAGAATTCTACGCCCCACAATTTGAGACTCAGGGTGGCATACATGGTAAGAGGAAATGAACCAACACAAGACTCCTTAGATTTCACAGGTTCGTAAAGTGCATGTTGACTGAATGCATACATTTGGTATAACATAAAATTAATTTATAGCGTGTAATTGTAGGCTGACATCATTCCCAAACTTTCCTCTGAAGGTGTGGATCAGGTCTGGACAGAGTCCTATCTGTGTATGCAGCCCCAAAATGATGGCTATAAAATGGTATTCTTAATCAGGGCCCTATTAATCCCACATCTTATCAAGGCAGGTCACACAACATATTACTTAACTCAGAAGAAAGCCTGATAACCCCATGTCATCAATTGTAACACTCAGGGGCAGTTTCCATTTCTAACATGGAAAAGGCATTTAATTTCACTGAAACAGCACAGTGCATGCTGCAATAGTCTTACACCAGCAGGACCTTGGGGAATTGGCAAAGAGCAACCTCTATTCCCTTCTGGGATGGAAGTAATCAAAGCTAAGAACATTTGGCACACCTTTATCATCCATCTCCCAAACGGAGGCTCATGGTGGAAATCATCTGTGGCTGAGTATATTCGTTTTCTAGGGCTGCTACAAAAAGGTACCCCAAATTGAATGGAAATGTATTGTCTTACAGTCCTGGAGGCTAGAGATCAAGGTTTCCACAGGGCTTCTTCTGAGGGCTGCAAAGGTGAACCTGTTCATGCCTCTTTCCTCAATTGGGGTCGTTTGCTGGTGATCTCTAGCGTTTCTTGGCTTTTAGGCACCATCTACACCTCTGCCTTCATCATTGCACATCGCTCTCCCTGTGTCCTTCAGTCTTCCCTCTGTGCATGTCTGTCTGTGTGTCCAGATTTCTGCTTTGTATAAGGACACCAGTCATACTGCATTACGGCTTACCTTAACGACCCCATTTTTTTTTTATTAATTTGATTATTTCTGTAAAGATCCTATTTTCAAATAAGGTCACATTCTGAGATACTGGAGGTTAGAACTTCAATATATATTTTGGGGGGCAAGAGTGGGGGCTGGAAACTCAACCATAGCACTGAGTTCATCTTCTCCAAGGTCCATTCCCTTCTTGCCTCTCTGGATTTAGCCAGTATGGTGGACACTAGCTAGAGGACAAGTGTCCTGCCTCTCCTGTAGCTAGGTAGGGGCATGTGACCAAGCTCTGGACGGTTCCATCTGAGGGCAAGGGTCTGCACCCCTGCAGGGTCACAGCTTTTCAAAAGGAAAATGCTTGTGTTCTATTCTCTCTATTCAAGTCTTAAGGAGACAGAGAAAAAAAAAGCAACATGAACAGCATCCTAGACCGCACTATCCAAAAGTATTACAATGCAAGACTTTAAAGTTTCTAGGAGCCATATTTGGGGTGCCTGGGTGGCTCAGTGGGTTGGGCATCTGACTCCTGATTTCAGCTCAGATCAAGATTCCAGGGTTGAACCTGGCATCAGGTGCCATGCTAAGTGTGGAGCCTGGTTGGGATTCTCTCTCTCCCTCTGCCCCCTCCCTCACTTACGTGCTCTCTTTTAAAATAAAAAAAAATAAAGTTCCTAGGAGTTGTATTTAAAAACTAAAAAGGAGCAGGTAAAATGAATTTTAATATATTTACTTAACCCAATAAATCCAGAAGATTAGCACTTCCACGTCTAATTATGAAAAAAATAGTAACATTTTACAGTCCTTTTCTGGTACTAAGCCTTTAAAGTCTGGTGCATATTTTACAGTTACGGAATACCATATCTCAATTGGACTAGCCACATCTCAAAATGCTCAAGGGCCACAAGTGGCCATTGGCTACTGCAACGCACAGTGCAGCTCTGGATGGTAGCAAAAGGACATTATAGAAGGACCTGGGTCCCCGGATGCATCTACAGAGCAGAGCTATCCTGCTGGCCCTTGAGTTTTTGAAACTTTAACTTAAGAAAACAACTTCTAGGTGCACTGGGGTGTCTCAGTCAGTTGAGCAACCAACTTCGGCTCCAGTCATGATCTCACAGTTCATGAGTTCTAGCCTCACGCTGGGCTCACTCCTGTCGGCGTGGAGCTAGCTTCGGATCCTCTGCCTCCCCTGCCCCTCACCTGTTCATGCGCTCTCTCCAGAAAAAAACAAAATAAAACAAAACAATTTAAGAAAAAGAAAGAAAACAACTTCTAGCTTATTTGATTTCAGGGTATTTTGTCATAACAACTTATCCCATATCATAATAAATCTGTCTATTGGATCTCAGAGAGGTCCCTGCAGCTTCTTAGTTATGAAACACCCTTCAAAGAATGGACAGCTCCATGAAGTCAGGTGGACTCCTATGAAAAAGCCACCAAAAAAGTAGCCCCAGTTTGAAAAATCGCCACAGCCATGTTCCCAGCATGGGGAAACACATCTCAGAACACGCCCATCCAAGAACATGTGGCTCTTCGGGGTTTTCCTTGTTCTATTCCCATGTTATAAATCTCTCCATCTCCCAGCCATCTAGCCTACGGAGCAGCCCAGGGGAAAGGCAGAAGGTAGAGACCACAAGATCATTTGGCCTCCCAAGAAAATTAAAAAGAAATCCTTTCAGACAATACTGCCAAAAAGTTAAAATATTTTTCATTAACATGAAATCACCCTCTAGTTGGACAGCCAAGGTCATCACAAAATGCAGACTTCCCTCGTTTAAAACAAGGTAGGACCTCATGCAAAAGGAAAGTCAAGGCGAGTCACGTCATTTTTGTAGAGTTGCTGGCCTTTCGCTAATGCGGACCCCTGGTGTCATAAAAAATGGAAATAACCGCCTCTATACAGAAAAGATCTTTGGGTGGAAACTCAACTGAGAAGCACCACAGGATGAATTCAGAAGGAATTCGTACTTCATTCCCAATGGGAAGATACATACAAGAATTTGTCACACAAAAACACTGAGGTCCGCAAGAGCTCCAAATGATTAGGTAATTAATTCAGAAAAAAGTGATTCACTGCTTGCGTAGACGATCAGATTTCCCCAAGTGCACGGGCCAGTTTCTGAATTTCCTATTTGTCTCCAGCTGCATCTGGAATGGATCAGGTTTAACCAAGAGTTCCTGGACTTACTGTCCGGGAGAACTAAAATAAAGCTGGATCCAAGTAGCCAGCAATGAGGCTCTGCTTAGAAGCACACGTTTTTTGTTTTTAGGTATAGACGTTTTTATCCACTCTGGGGAAGAGTGGAAGTAGCATCTGTTCTCTCTTGCTTTCGAAGTTAAGGCTGAAGCCTATTTTGCCTCCCAGGAAACAAACAACCCAAGATCTCCCCAGACCCTGCTCTGGCACAGGAATGACAAGGATGTTGGCGAGCTCAGTCACTTCGGGAGCGTTCATACAATGCAGGCATTGCAGTGTAAGGCTTTGGAATTTAGGAATGAGAATGCCCCGTGTCAGCAAGCGTGTGCCCCGGGTGACGGTGCAGGCTCTGGTGGCAGGAGAAACCGGGGTCAGATCTCTCTGCCGCTCATCAGATGTGTGACTTTGTGAGCAAGCTCCTCCACTCCCCTTGACCTTAATTTCTTCCTCTGTAGAACGTTATTATAACAATGGTCTCTACTGGAAAAAGTCTGGTTAGCATTACAGGAGGAAGAGCAGGGGCTGAGCTTGGTACAGTGCCTGGCACACAGTCAGCATGGGACAAATAAGACCTCTTCTTCTTTCTGCTGTAGGTCAGTGATAAATACGTGTTTACTCTGGCTATTCACATTATGTACTAGGCAGACTAGAAAACTGTGATACTCTGGCCTTCCTCTATTAGACACAGAAAATAGTCCATGAGATAAAGAAACTATGGCACTGAAGTCATGAGCATGCATCCTGAGGTGGCTGGGGGGTTGGAGGGTGGGGTGGGAGCAAGGCTTCCGAGAAACTTCTCTGGGATGGGAAAGCCAGGAAGTACGCTTTGGGTTAAACTGTGTTCCGTTCCCCCCACTTCCCCAACCAGAGCTGGTAAGGTGAAGTCTGTAGTCAGTCAGAATAGGACCTGATCTGGAGACAGGGTCTTTACAGAGGTAAGCAAATTTAAAATGAGGTCATTAGCGTGGGCTCTAATCCAACAGGATCGTGTCTTCCTAAAAAGGGGAAATCTGGACACAGAGACACGCAAGAGAGAAAGGGCAAGTGGAGAGAAAGGCGGCAATCAGGTGATGCATCTACAAGCCGGTGATGGCCAGAAAAGCAGGAACAGCCAGGAGAGGTTGGAATAGATTTGTCCTCGCAGCTGTCCCAAGAACGAGCCCTGTCTACACCTTGACCTCAAATTTCCAGCCTCCAGAAGTGTGAGGAAATACATTCATTTCAGTTGTTTAAGCCACTGGGTCTGTGTTTACAGCAACCCTAGGAAACTAACACAAGGTGAAATCAGGCAGCAGGCAGATTCCCCATTAGGAAGGGCTGACAAGACCTGGAAAATATGTACTGTGACACAAACCTGACTGAGTTTCTCCCCAGAAGTTTATGAGCGTCTCATACCTCCAACCCAAAAAAAGGTCACCTCTGATGTATTTTGACATTATAGTTATTTTTAAAAAAAGAGAGAGAGAGAGAGACTCAGCTTTATGGTAGATTTGGCCAAGGTCCCTCTGTCAACAGAGACTTGGACTTTAAATACTCCCACGGCGCATGTGTGCATGTGTGTGTGTGTGTAAGGGAGACTTGGGCATCTGTAAAAACTTATTACAAATGACCCAACACTCCCTGAAAAAATACCTTGGCAGAGATGGCATCATCGACCTTCACAAGACCAGTTCTCTCTACAGGCAACAAATTCAAACACCTGTCTGAGCAACATACGTCTGGTTCCTCAAGATTCACGGGGCGCGTGCATTTCTTTGGCTGAACGCCGTCATCGTTAGCAGCTACACCCTAAAAGAATACTGCTAATTTAATATCTAATGGAGCCAGCCATTTTTAACTGGCTGCCTTGATTTTTTTTTTAATGGAATGTCCGCTGTTTCCCTATTACAATGAATAACATAATTGGAAACAAATCTTACATAAAATTAAACACACACCCACAGAGTACACTCTGAAGGCCTCAATCGTGTTTGAGAGGCATTGCTCAAGATTTGTCACACAGATCTTTCAATCCCATTTCCCATCCCTCAACCTCCACCCATTTCACTCAAGGCACTAAAAATTGGCATTCGCAAAGAAATTCCAGAAGCCTGAGCATTTTATTAACAAAGGGAAACCCCAAACTTCTTGGCCTCGTTTCTCATGATGACAGCTCATTTTTCCATGTGGAACCACGTACTAGTTGCTGCAAATACGCGAAGAGGTAAAGAAGCCACTTTCAGACTATAGTCATCGAAGATATAAATAATGATGATTTAAAGCTCTGTGCTCATTTTATAAGCATAAAAGTCAAGTATATCCATTTTTAAAACTAGAATAAAAATTTATAGTGTTTTTATTAAAAGACTCGGAGTCCTGCCGTGGGCACTCTGCTGGGCTCTTAAAGTATTACTATTTTGCATGTCAAGGGCAAGTTTTTGAAACTGAGCCAGTGGCGGGCTCCCCTGCATTACCCTCCCCTCCTCTCCCACCCAGCGTTCCAAATCCTACCCAGCCTCAAGGCCCAGGACAAGCTCCCCCTCTGCAAGCTCCCTGATGGTTCCCATTTCCAGGGATTCACCTCTGAAAATCGATAGCATGAATCGTCCAGACCCTGCAACTTAACAAGGGGTCATGTCATCCCTTTACTCTCTCTAGTACATGTGATTGGTATTTTGCCAGAGTTATTTCCTGCATGTAAGTTTTCTCCTCCCACCTTGGTTTGTGACCTTCTTAAAACACAAGAAGCATACCTCACATTTCTCCTATATGCTCGCTAGTATCTAACCCAAGTTTAAGGATGCCCAACATAAAATCACCCGTGTGAACTGAAAAATGTCATCTACCAAAGGGTAAGGGCTTAGCTTCATAATTCTCTTCAGCCTCTATGGGTTATTGTAGGTTTCCAAGTATTTTTAGGGACTAAGGCAACTAGACAATGACAGTTTCTAACCCACAGAATTGGGCTCATCCCCGTATTATACTCACATAAACCTACCCTTGACTTGGTAGCCATCGGAGTCAAGTGCTCCAGAAAGGACACTTGGATTAAATCTTTACCAGCATGATGGTCCAGGAGCAGCATGGTGACCTTGAACCCATCCACAGGGGTCTCCTTTGGGTCACTCTTGCTTGTCCTTTTTCATTCCTGGGTTTTTGCTCTCAACGGCCTCAAAGTGATCTGGCTGCGGACCTCCCAGACACAGGCTGACTGACACGTGATCATCCCAGCCGGTCACCTGCCTCCTCTTTATGAAAGCACGAACACGATCTGCTATCCTGCTTCCTACCCCCCAGAAATACAAAGAAGTCCTTCTTCCCTCTTCTCCCTCCAGCCTCACACAAAGACAAGCAGGAAAATGTGATGGCAGCTGGTTTAGGATGGTTATTTCCGAAAGACCACTTGCATCAGGTAAAGATTACAGTGATTACAGCTCAGCTAATGTAACTGTTTTTCATGTAATAAGTGACTTGCGTGTGCACATACACGATACCAAAACAATTCAACCCAAAAGGCACACACTGCAAAGCAAGCTGACCTCCCCCACCCACTCCCAGCTCTCAGTTTCCCTCCTGAGAGGCAGCAGCTATTACCAGATTATTCTGCCCTCCTGAGCATAGACACTTTTCAAACCCTGCTTTGGATTCTGGGCTTCTGATTAAGAGAAGGGAGTCAATGTTTACCAAGCATTTCCTGAATATCAGGCCCTAAGATATGGGTCTTACATACGTTAGCACATCCAACCTTCACAACAACTCTGTAAAGCTAACGTTATTTTCTCCACTTTTCCGGTGTGTAATCATAAGGTCAGGAAAGGTAGGTGACTTGCGCAAGGCCACCAGCCTGGGTCCAAAGTCACTTTCCAAGCAGCTGTCTGGATGAAATGGTTTTTGAAGTCAAATCTTCATCCAAATTTCTTTTTAGGAAGCCTGTGCTCTGTAACAGGGCTCTCGCAGCAGAAAAACTGATCATACAAAGTAGAGCTCTAAACACCCAAACAAGTTACCAGACCTCTCTAGGTCTCAGTCTTTTCATCTATAAAATGAGCCTAACGGTAATACCTACCACATAAGGTTTGTGGCAAGATTAATGAATTTTACACAATGAACTTTGCATGGTACCTGACACTGGGTAAATACTTCCTAGTAGTTAGCTATTATCACATGGCTGACTAACAAATGGACAAACAGACCCAAAATCTGATATTCTGATCAAATGTCAAAAGCCATCTGATATTTTCTGGCCCCAACATAACAATTTCCTCTGCTCCCCTCACCCGAGCTGCTCCTCTAACATTTCTTCTCTTAGCACTAACTTCCAAAATTGCAGTCTTTCTGCTGCTAAATCCCAGAAGCTTTTAATAGTGTTATTATCGTGTGTTTTTAATCACTACAACAGTTCCATTTGCACTAGATTCTACCAACACCCTCCAGACTGCCGCCAGTTTTTAATTTTTTAAAGCAAAAGTTTGTGTGTCTATCATTTTCCCCTACCCCAGTTCATATATCATGGAACTCTAGACTGATTAAGTTTTGCTAAAATAATCTCAACTTGTATAAATGGAAGCGACCCAAATTCCCCTAGAATGGAAAATACATTTGTTAACCTGGTCACACAATATACTAACGCATATCTGGGCAACACTCTCCATCTAACTGCCTTTTTGTTCTTCACTGCAAGCCAAATGAGATCTGTAGGCTGTAGTATCATAGGGCCAGCAGATGACGGGGCTGAAGGGGGTTTCCTAGGGGAGTAGCAGGGGCAAGGGACTAAGGAAGTCCAACAACCATGGCTCTCATCGGCCAAAGACAAATTGGATACCTCTGGTCAAGTCACTTCATGTCGTTCGACTTCCACTCAACTTACTTTCACTTAAGGTGAAACCCAACTGTTTCTTGAAATCCCTTTCTACCTCTAACCTCTGAGCGAGACGAAAATTTGCAACCATCCCACAAGTGTCTTGACTAGTCTGGCGCTTATCAGGGTAGTAAGTTACATGTCATGATGCAGCCTCAAAAGATAAGCTCCAGTCAGAAAGAGGTGTGTACATTTAACATGTCAGCCATAAAAGACACAGCCTCCATTTATTGTAAAAATGTGCTTGTGCCTCGCTGTTCTCGAACTCACGGTGAAACAATAAAATCCAGGTTCACCTTAATTACCTCATGGGAAAGGATAGCCAGGCAAGCCCATTGTAAGGGTGATCTATCTGGGCTTCCATCTGCTCAGCATTTCCAGAGCCCCCCTTCCAAATACTCTTCCATGAGCTTCTTCCGCTCAGTAATTCTGTCCAAAGGACCGGGAGTTCAGCTAGTACAAGACTGGAGCCCCAGCGGGGTTTAGGTTTGTGAAGATACCATGTGTATAATCCTGCTATGCTCTTTTTCTCCAGTGTCTCCTGTGGGAGACTGTTTCATAATCCTGACGTCATAACTGGTTCCTCCAATCCACAATCTTCTACAATGGATAACAAATGAGTAAGAACCCTAGGAATTCAGGGGGAGTAAAGGTGCAGGCAGCAATAGATACTGTTGTTTGACCACAAAAGTCTTAACAGAGAGTAAAAAAAAAGTTTCCGAAAGCCAAAGATGAACCAAGCTAATATGTCACTCCTTAACAACTCCCACGAGACTACCTCCCTCCAAAAGTGACATTCTGAAGCAGATTTGGAGCACTCTGGAAATGCTGAGGTTTTTACTGATTCTTTTCTTTAAGATATTTAATTTGATTGTTCCTTTCTCTACAAGGCACAGACCCCAGGAATAAAGAAGTCATTCTCAGAAGTTTTCGTGCAAACAGCCCAGAACCTAGAGCATGCCATTCACAAAAGCGGCACTGAGCTGACGCCCGGAGCGCTCCTGGTTCCTGTAGCTGATTAACCCAGTGCCTTATCAAGGTAGGCGCGGAGGGCTGTTGGGCAGCCTTGAAAGAGCCAGAGTGGAGTAGGCAGACGGTGAGTCACAGCATACTTACGTCGCTCTTCCTGAACTTGGCTTTCAAGCTCTTCATGTTTAGTCCATTCAGCTTTCCAAAGCTCTAGAGATTTTCAACACCTGAGCAGAGAATGAATAAAAGAAAGAAATTAACTATTTAGGATTCCAGATAAACACTACAGATATTCCCTCCTGGTAGGGTTACAGCTTTGGGGCCATGGGCCACCAGGGTTGACTTCAAAAGTTGTTCAGGATTAGAACCTAAAAAGTGGTAAAGTGCATCTTATTTCCACTCACGATATAATCCCTAGAAGCTTCTGACATTTTCAAGTTAACCAAATCTTTAAGTTTTATCCCAACTTCCCAAGCGTCAACAATAAAACAAGTTCAACTGTTGTTGCGCAAAATGCAGTGTCTGCGTGCAGCATGAGATCCTACAGACGCCCGTTCATGTTTTAATTATACCATCCACCTCCTTTTGAAGGGCCACAATAGTAAAGAATGAGAAGGAACAGTTCATATTCCAGATGCCATTCATTCCTTATTTATTTTTCTCAGTGTGGTTTCTTTTTCCTCCTAAATGCACGCACAAGGCAGTTAGTAAAAAATGCCAGGAACAACAAAACCTCCTTCTTCAAATACCTCATTCTGCAGGACGCCACTATAAACAATGAAAAAGACTCCCCTCCCCCACCCCCAAGGTCCTTGTGGGACCCAGCAATCCCAAATCGGAGCTGGCAGAGCCTTAAGAAATCCCCTCTTTTAGGAGGTCTGGGGTCCCCTGGAAAGTGAACCTAAGTTTTTTAAGGTATTATATGTGTACTTTTTTTTTTTCCTCCAAGGAAGACAGTTCCTAGTTTTCATCGGATTCTGCAAGGAGCTGTCACCCTTCAGAAGTTAAGACTATTGACCCAGGCTAAGTGCTTCATGTCTCAGAGGTAGCAGTGGAGCCACAGAGAAGTTAGGAAACTGCCATGGGCTGAAAGCCTGCTATGATGGGGTTCAGAATCAGATCAGTAGTTGCATGCTTTCCCCACTGCCCTACAGCTTTAAAAGTAAAACTCAAAAGCAGAATCATGTGCTAAAATATGGTAAAGACTATCTTTCGCCCTTAAAACTGGAAAATTACAGAGTGTACAACCTTTGCATTTAGGTCAAAAGGGTGAGAAAATCTAAGGGCAAGTTCCCATCACATAGGAAGCACTCACTAAATGTAACGTCAAGCCTCACCTGACAAAAGTGAGAACAGATGAACTTTTGCAGTCCTGTCCATTTGGGCGCTAAGGAAGGAGTCTCGTGTGCGGCCTTGCTGGCCAGCAGTTTTCAAAAGCCTTTCAAGGCCATCTCTTGTTCCTCCACCACCCTTATCATTCTGGACTAAACCGGTTTGAGACAATGAGGGGCGGGGGAGAAGCAACTGAATGGTGGTACTCCTCCTTCCGCATGTCTTCATCACTGCCTCCAAAAGTTGTCCAGCGACTTTCTGGCTTCTAACACTGTTTACTTTCATTTTCACTGCTGTCATTAAGCAGGGCCTTTGGACAAAGGGCACAAAAACCCAGTCATCATAAAGCACTCCAATGACATTGACCTGGAGGCCACGCCATTACTGCCAATCTTGGTCCCTGCCAATCTTCCTGGCCTGGGCAGGAGTGATTGAATGCGTGTTACCTTGGAAACCATACACGCTATAATTAGCCCTTGTTAATTGCCAAGTACTTAACTACAGGCTGGGCTGGTACCTGAGCATCGAAGTGCAAACTCTCGGACAGTGTCTCTCACCATTGGCTCCTAATTAATCTGAGAATCACAAGGACATGGGGACACTTTGCTAAAGGCAAAAATCCTAGTCCACATCCTATGGAACCTGAACCTCAGGGAGCAGGGCTCAGGCATGTCCTTGGTTGAATCTTGGTTAAGGTTTGAATATTTTTTAGGGGGTGAGGCAAGCATCCGCATGTACTTGTGAGAAGGGAAGGAGCAGACAGAAAGGAAGAGAGAGAATCCCCAGCAGGCTCCGTGCCTCCAGTGCACAGCCCAGTGTGGACCCAAACCCACAAACTATGAGATCAAGGCCTGAGCTGAAGTCGGATGCTTAACTGACTGAGCCACCTAGGTGCCTGGAGGTTTGAGAATCTTGAAGTAAGGTAGATGAGGCAGGGAATACACTTGTCAAACTTGTGCTGGATTATGTAACAGCCCTTTCTCATGCCAAAGCAAACCACATTTTGATGAATCCAAGTAGAAATAATGGTAATCAGATATTTCCCAACTGCCACGGGCTCCACAAAAATGGCAGTCATCCTTGGAGTTCAACTCCTTCCACCTTTGGGTGAAGTGCTAATAACCAAGAAAAGAAGCCCAATCTATGCAACAGGAAAAAGAGAAAGGACAAGAAAGGCCTTTCATAGGCCACCAACTGTGTAGCCCACCAAGGCAGAACCACCCTCAGTTCCGGAACACAATGTCTTAGGCAATGGTGGGTAAGACTTTTATTTGAGGTCATAAAGTTTTTTTTGTGGGTGTTGTACTTTTTCTTGGGTGTGTTTTTTTTGTCCCCCCCCCCATCTTTTTAGCATGGCAACGAGAACATGCAAACTGTTATTTGAAGAGGATTAAGTAAATAAAGCATTTAATTCCAAAAATTCCCAGAGGCAGGCAGATATTAGCTGTGAAATGAACGTCTTCCTGGAGTCATGAGTATGGGTGTGTGATAGCTGGGTGGTCCATAGGTGCAGCTCCCAGATGACAAAGATAAGGGTAAAGGGGAAAGAGGTTCTAGAAGCCTACAGGATAGTAACTTTAGGCACAAGAACTGTAGCTGGGTGGGGGAGGGGGATCAGTTAAAGTTAGCAATAGGTCACTGTTTCCTGGTATTCGCAAAAGGATCTAACATTTAAAAGTTATGACTAATGAAAAGTAACCTGCCCCTGACAGGATGCTGGGTTCTTTCTGCCCCCAGCATCTTCTCTTCCCCAAGAAGACCCGCAGGTAAATCAGGGACTTGTCTGCCTTCAGTCAGCTGGAATCTTACAGCTCCAATTCCCAAATCCAAACTTCCAAAGCTCAGATTGAGCTATAACCTATCTTGAGGACAGTGATATCTATCAGTATACCTAGGCTACACTGATAGCAGTCCTTGGACAAGTCACTTAATCAAGATGATTTAGTTAAAAAGAGCTACAGTGAAGCTTAATTAACTGTGCACCAGCCTAATTTGAATAGTACACTAAGGGGGTGAAATGTGATACACATATGGGAAAAACTAAGTTCTCCATTTCAAGAATAAAGTACATCCTACTCACCAAGCAGAAATACTGGTTTACTAATATTTCCTTACTGAATCCAAAGTAAGTCACTGGAACATGGCTTCCATTGCTGGTCACCAATCATCACATCACAAGTCAATTGGTGAGGACGAACAGTGCAGGGACACACAACCTTACTGCCCTTCCCCTGAAAGAATGCATCCAACAAACAGGACTTATTAACCCATTTTCCCTTTAAAGCTCTCCAAGCTTAACATGAGATACCTTTATCTGCTATAATTCTAGCTTGTATCAAGAAACCTTGGTATTAGCCTATAGAGCTTTATTATGAATGTTAGACTTCTTTGAGTATTAAAAATAACTTATAACAAATACGGGACTTCCTTTTGGGGAGATGAAATCTTCCAAATCTATTGGCATGATGCTTCCACAAGCTGTGAAAGTACCCAAACCATTCAATTATACACGTCAAGTGGGTCCATGGAAAAGACTGTGAGATAGATCTCAACAAAGGACACCTTACTAATCTCCACTTCCTTCTCTAATCCTTAGAGTTTGGAAAATTCCAGGTTAGAAATGTCTGGACTGAACTGAAAGAGAACTTCAAAGGAACAAAGGTTAACAAGCCATACCCTCACCACTCAAGTGTGGTTGCTCCTAGATTTTCTCTACTTAGAGATTTCTCTACCACAACTCACTGAATCGAAGTGATCGGAAAGAAGTTCCTCTATCTACCAGCTATGGCTACTCCCACTCCCACATACGACCCAGGGATTATTTCATAAGGCAATGTTGCCAATTACATCAGCATACAAGAGTCCTCTTGGAGCCCCAACCAGGTATTCTGTTTCCATAATCATAAGTGAACCTCAGAAATCTGTAATTTTTTTTTATAACTCCTCCAGTGATTTGGATGCTCAATGAGATTAGGGAAACACTGTTCTAGACTCAGTAATATTATACCTATAACTGACACTTTCATTAAAAAATAAACTAGAGGGGCGCCCGGGTGGCTCAGTTGGTTAAGCATCTGACTTCAGCTCAGATTATGATCTCACAATTTGTGAATTTGAGCTCCGAGTCTGTGCTGACAGCTCAGAGCCTGAAGCTTGCTTCAGAATCTGTCTCTCTTGCTCTCTGCCCTTCCCCTGCTCATGCTTGGTCTCGGTCTCTCAAAAATAAATGTTAAATGTTTTAAAAAATAAACTAGAGACACTGTACAAGTAGGTATGTGTTCATTGGATGTGTCTGAATCTTTCACAATACTGGGGTGTGCAGCAGTGGGGTTGGGGGGAGGGGAGCCCTCTAGACTCGAAATTCTAGGAGAGGAGGTAGCTGGCCACCCCATGGCCACTAGAAGCAATACTGACTCACAAATGGCAGCCATACACACACATACGTTTTCCTGGATCCCAAGAATACATCGGCATCTAAGACACCACAACGGTTCAAGGACAGTGGTTTAAAATTGTTCCCTCTGAATCACTACAACATTAGAGGAGCAGAATAAATAACCCTGCCCTGTGCCTACTTAGTCCTCTCAACATGGAAAGTGGAGAGACTGCTGCGAATCCTTAGCAGAATCCTTAGCAACATAATGCATACCTCAGACAGGCCCCAGGTGGGGGGTGGGGGGGGCGGATTTCTGAGGAACGCTGGGCTTAAAATCCCCAGCACCGACTAAGGCATTGAAACAAATGTAAGGAACTAACATTAAAATACTTCGCTCCTTGCCAGCACCTACCTCTTCTCCCTTAAGTACTTGTTTCCTCAGATAATAATCTCTCTGCAACAAAGATGGAATTTTAACCAAAAGCTGTATAAACACTCAATTCTCTCAATCTGGCAAAACAAACACATTCTGCAAAAGGTCTCTCCAGATCAACTTTCCCAATAAGTTGACCCTGACAGCACACCACCTCATGCTACTCGAACTGCTCCTGGGGTCAGAAGCTGCAAGTCTCTGCCTGTGTCCAGGGCTAGGTTGCAGTTTCTGGAATACAGAACACCAAATGGGAACCAGAGGCCAGTAGGTCCTGTTCCTCCTCCCTTGATTTTATCCACAGCTAATATGTTCTTATCTTAGTAAGACAGAATTTTAAACATGCATTTAGGTTATGAGAACTCTCAGTAGACACTATGGAGGACTCAAAACTAACCGAGGGTGTGACATCTAATAATTAGGTGTCAAATACTGCAGGAATTCAAAGAGTGGAAATCTTTGAGGGCTGGGAAAAATGAGAGAAGTCTTTACAGCAGAGGTAGAATGTAACTGGCCTTAAAGGAAACTCAGGATTTGGGCAACCTGATGAGGGAAGGCCATCTTGTCTCACCTCTCCCACAAGATGGGGCATGTCCACCTTAGATTTTTCTAGGCAAAGGTCAGACACAGGTCTGATGTCACTAAGCAGTCCTAGAAATTTTGGTGGGGGGGGAGATGTACGCCTGGTGGGAATCCTTGCATGGCTCCTTCCAAAGAAAGGCCTTCCCCCAATCTCCACAAAGCTCTGACCCTTTTACAACCTGGACATGAGGGAGGGGTTCAAGAGTCCCATTACCGGTTTTTAGCAAATTTGAAAATGTGAATCTCAGGCTGCTTACTTATGGAGGGTTTTCCCAATAGGATTTTCATTTTGCTTATACCTCATCACTGGCCATGAGCATACAATCAATAAATGTTTAGCAAATGTATGTGTAGAACAAAGATACAGGTTAGGCGCCTGAATAGTCCATAGACTTCACCTCTAACCTCAGCAAAGGTCTCTTTGGTCCCAAACGCACTGGGTTAAATCCGAATAAAGGCAGTATGATTAGATTTGACCATGTCATAGGAAAGCACTAAAGTAAAACAAACAAACAAAAACAAAACCACCAAAACAACTCATTTGGTCAATGAAGTCTTACCAGGTTGCTCTTTTTTGGGTCCTGCCTGCCCTCTTCCTGGGCCACACTCCACAGGCAGCACCTCCCCAGCCACAAGCTGGAGCTTAGCCAAGAGAACCACCCATTTTGAATAATGGAATGTAAGAGTCAACAGAGAACAAGGTAGAAGCCTGGGGGCAAGTTCTCCGAATAGAGATTTTACCAGCCAGATAGGAGACAGCTATGGGCGAGGCCAAGGATTCCCCCAAATCGACAGGCCTGCTCTGTTACTTTGCATGAGATTCTACCACTTCTAGTCAAGCAGCTTCTCAACAAGGAAAACAGTCCATCCTAAATGAGTCCAAGCCTTCAGCTCTAACTTCAGCAAGACTCTCTCCATGGTCAACACTCAAAGTTCACTATGGCTGAGCAAATGAATGATGAATGACTGAATGAATGAATGGGTACTAAGTCCTAAATTGGAAACACAAAGATACAGAAGAGATTTCATTCCAAAGTAAGTGGCAGATTATCAACGGATTTGGCTGAACACTGGTAACGGAACTCTTGAACCCCTCATGTCTGGAGTCTAACAGTGTCAGAGTGTGTGGACACTGGGGAGGCTCTTTTTTGGGAAGAACTAGGCACTGATCGCCCCGCACTGTGCCCACCCCACCCCCACCTCACTCCCAGTTTTCCCACAACCTTGGGAAGAACAGCAGCCAGGACAGCAGGATGAAGCAGCGGAGACACCAGGGGAAAGTGAGGAAAGAGCTCTTTTAAAATCATAGTTGAACTTTGTATTATTATTTAAATTTGAGTATTTAGCAGGGGTGAAGGGTGTGTGAAATGGGCTAAGGGTATCAAGAGGTATAAAACAAGTAAGTTGTTGAGGACATAAGGTGCAGCATGGTGACTAGATGCAACACTGGGTTGCATATTTGAAAGTGCTGAGAAAGTAAGTCTTAAAAGTTCTCACAAGAAAAAATATTTTGTAGCTATGCATGGTGACGGATGCTACCTAAACTTCACAGTGGTGACCAGTTTGCAATGAGCACAACTATAAAATCATTACACGGTACACCTGAAACTGAAAGATGTTTTATGTCAGGCACACCTCAATAAAAAAGGGTACGTAGCAACTGAAACTGCAGAATTTTTCAAAGTTTATGTGAAGGGTGGAGGGGGAAGAAGGAGGAGGGAGAGGGAGGGAGAGGAGGAGAAGGGGATGCACACAAGAGCAGGAAAGGGGCACAGAGAGAAGGAGAGAGAGAGATTACCAAGCAGGCTCCACTTTCGCAGCGTGGAGCCCGATGCAAGCCTCAAATTCAAGAAACATGACATTGTAACCTGAGCCAAAATCAAGGGTTCAGACACTTAACCGACTGAACCACCCAGAGGCCCCTATACTGAAGAGTTTTTTTATTGGAAGCCCTACGTTTCATCCAGAAGCATGGGACACACTAACTTTAATATATAAAATTTAAAGAGTGGGACATTAAAGTTGCTTTATGATTACATCTTAGGAGGCTTATTTATTCAGCAAACCAGATACATACGACTAAATAAATGAATGAGCAAACAAGCAAACTTTACTGGGCATTAATTACCGGGTAGGTGCTTTCATATAGATCATCATTTTTATTTTATGAACTAAGGTGCAGGCATATTAAAAATTACTCAGATGATAAGGAAGAGAAAGTTTAGGCAGAAAAAAGACATAAGCAATAGTGTCATTTTGGCAGTGAACCCTTACTAAAATACTCTCATATTTCACCTTTTTTCCCCCCAAAAATAAATGACCGCATTCTTTTTAAATTGTAAATGTCTTTCGGATATTGTATCATAATAATCATGTGGTAAAACTCTCTTGAGAACATTAATCTCCCTCAATATATTCACAACTTGCCTTTATCCAGAGGATGACATTTCTCTTGAGAAACAAATACATCATTCGTCTTTAAAAATAAAACCTGCCAGCGACCAGAACCGATCTGGGTCCGTGAATCAGTCAGGGCCAGCAGCACCGATGCAAAATCGGCCAGTGCTCTGGCAACATTACTATCTGGTCTGTCAAATCTGCTACTCATATGCTCCAATAAGCCGACCAAAGAAAAGCCCCAGGGTTACCTCATGCCCCAAATCCATCCAATTTTAAAAAGCATGGGCTTAATCAAGACAAACTACTTCTGGAATACAAAAATCATCTAAGACTAAAAACCCCATGTGATTATCCCTGTGTTGAGACTATTTTTAGATCCCTAAAAGGCCTTTCCAATTCTGTATTTTCTTCATCTTTGATGTTGATGTCAATAGCACTATCTAAACATACTGCTGTGCTCATCTTTCCAGGAAAAAAAAAAAAAGCTGCCCTGCACAGAGCTAATAATCAATGCGAAACGGCAAGGCACGCGTGGCTTCACCCATCTTGCAACCCAAAAGAACCAAGTGAGTTTAGAAATACAGGTCTAGGGGAACCTGAGTGGCTCAGTCGGTTAAGCGTCTGGTTCCTGATTTCAGCTCAGGTCATGGTCTCTTGCGGTTGATGAGCTCAAGCCCCGCAGTGGGCTCTGTGCTGACCATGCAGAGCCTGCTTGGATTTCTCTTTCTTGCTCTCTCTTTCTGCCTCTGCCCTGCTCTCTTCTCTCTCAAAAGAAACAAACTTTAAAATATATATAGGTCCAATACACAAACATTACTGGTAAAAATATAAAACGTGGAAAGCAAAAAGCCACCATGGAAAGCAGTTTCTTACAACGTTAAATATAAACTTACCACACAACCCAGCAATCCCACTCCTACGGGATCTTGCCAAGAGAAATGAAAACATATGTCCACACAAAGATCTGTACACAAATGTCGATAGCCATATTCATAATTGCAAAAAAAGTGGAAACTACCGAAATAGCCATCAGGTAGGTAAACAAAATGTGGCATTCCAAACACGATGGAATACTACGGAGAACTAAGGGAAAAAAAATATCAGTACATGTTGCAACATGGATGAAACTCGAAACCATTGTGCTAAGTGATGGTCAGACCTAAAAGACCACACATTGTAAGATTCCATTTGTAGGACATGACTAAAAAAGGCAAATTTATAGAGACGCAGTGGATTAGTGGTTGTCTAGGGTGGGAAGTGGTAACAGAGATTGCCAATGGGCATGAGGATTATTTTGGGGTAAGGAGAAGGTTTCAAAACTGAATTCTGGGAATGGCTGTACATCTATAAGCTTCCAAAAATAAACTGTGCATTAAAATTGGTAAATTTTATGAAATATACTAATGGCTCAAGGAAGCCAGTTTTTTAAATATCAAATACAAAAAGTGAAAAAGAGGGCCATCTGCCACGTTAGGTAGAGAAAAATGTCTTTAGAGGATGTGAGAGGGTGGGTTCCATTTATGGTTATATTTAATTCTTGTTTTTACTCTAGAAAGACTTAATTGTCAAACATTGGCTTACCACAGATTTCATCTGTTCTCTTCGTTTCAAAATGGAGAGGACTTGGAATCTCCACATTCTGGAATGTTGGAAATGTCATTACAATGATCACAATGGTTTTGTTTGGACTGCTCAGTTCCCTTACCCATATATCCAGGGCCTCAAATACTTTTCAGAACAAGGGAAAAATAAGTTAATAACCCAGATCCCATGGCCCAGGAACAGGACTAGAGGGTAGAAGAAGAGCACAATTATTTCTGCTGCCCCGACAGTCATGTTTGGACATCACTTGAACATTGTGCATTCAAAAAAGCATGTTCCTCATTTCTGGTCCAAAAGTGGGGACTGGGGGGAGGGGGGGCTGCTCACTTGAAAGCAGGCCTCCCTATTTCCTTTGACAGAATGGGGTTACCTTGCATACTGCAGTGCCCTGCCTTCTGACAACCACACCCCACCTCCTTTAAAAAAAAAAAACTGTCCCTCTGAGGCCACACCCTGCTCTGACCAGGCTGTATTCTGACCATAAGTGTTCCCTGAGAGATGGCCATGTGTATTCAGCAAGGCTACTGGGAGATTCTCCCTGGGATTTTCAGGAGAAGGGTAGAGGAAGGGGACAGGGGAGGGAGAAAAGAGGGAGGAAAAGGAAGGGAGACAGGAAGGGACTGAAAGGGGATGACGCAGAGAAGCAGGGAGAGACCTTCCTCTGGTGGAGAAATGGGAAAGCATGAGCCAACAGTCACCCCAGCCCAGTTCTGAGAGCTGGTTTGAGAAAAGGAACCAAAGAGAGCCCTGGGTCCAGGAATCCCTGAGGGCCTGCAGGGGCTATACCCTTTGGGCACAGGATTTGGGGGTCACATGAGCTGGGACACTCTCCTTGTAGCCCAAGCTGGGTGTCTGTCACTTGTTATCTAAGAGACAAATCCTTACACTGGATCTTGCTCAGGCTGTCATCTCAGATGCCACAGTAAAAGGGGACCCAGAACTTCCACACTTCTGTCTGATCAGCTCATTTCTGAAGTCAGGAGCTAAATTCACTTCAGGGACCTCCAGAAGTGAAATACACACTCTTTGGAGTCAAACTGGGCTGAACACAACCGATGACCTACAATGTCCCCAGTTGAACCCGAAGGTAAGGAAGAACATTTTTATGCGTCATTCATTGGCTATCAGCTGCCCCTGGTCCGTTCTGCCCCAGGCAGCGGCCTGGCCCACCCCTACCCATGTGCTCCACACGCTCTTCACCTCCGACACCGTAGTCACCCCAGAAGACCTTGCGGCAGGCCCAGCGCGGGGCTTCGGGCTCTTTCCATTCTGAAAGCATGTGCTGCTGACTCTCCTACGGGAACCGGCCAACAATGAAAAGAATCACAATTAATTGGAAATGAATAGCATTAGACTATTTTAAAACCCTCATGAAATAAAAAGCCACTGTCACAGCTTGGTCCAAGAGGGACCCCATACTGCCAGGGAGGTGCACCTGACCTCATCTGCTCCACAGGGGACTTGGCTGCACAGAGCTGAGAGGGACAGGGGAGGGAGACCAGGAAGCAGCTCACAGGGCTGAGGCTACGGAGGAATAAGGAAAGCCCTGAGGCTAGGCAGGAACCAGGGAAAGGCAGACAATGCGGAAGCTGTCCAGGACAGGGGGTGCGGTGCTGGGGCTCAGCTGGACCAGGAGGCTTCAAGGCGAAAGGATAATCCTCCTGGCACTTAATCCCAGAATTTCACTGAAGATAGGACAGGCAAACATGCTGCCAATCACCCTAATTTATTCTGAACAAGACACCTGGAAGAGAAGCCTAACACGGGGGCTCAATCAAGGCACCATATCCCCAGGGGCTGTGCGAGCCTGGATTTGCCACACCCCTGTCCTGGCAGTGTGCGTGGAAAAGCCTCTCCAGCCTTTGCCCAGTAGAAGTCCCAGCCTGCTCAGTGCCTGTGCCAAATGGGGGCCCCTGGAACCACCTGCCTGGTGAAGACAAACTCCTATTAACTGAACGCGAAACCCTGGCCCCTCTATCTCTCAATTTCCAACCACATTCTGCTTTAGGGATAAAAAGCAAACAGCATTAAAGTAAAAGATGGGAACACTTCCATCAACAGTAACACAGATGAAACATTTTCCCCCACGCCCCGCCCATCCACAAACCAACACACCTCGTAGGTGATGCCGGGGTGGGGGTGGGGGGTTTACAGGGCGAGGCAAGAACTTGCAATTTAAGGAGAAAAATAAGAAACCTATGTTGTTTTATTTATTCTTGGGCAGTGAATCCCAACTACAGGCCAAGTACATAGGGGATGTGGCTCATACACCATCCTGCCTACAAGAGGGAAAAAAATAAAGGTCTGTGTAGATCAATGCACTTGCACAAAAGCACAGCTTTGTATACCCAACACGCAATACCCCTCAACCACATGCAATCCGTTTCTGATTTACCTCTAAAGAAATGCTGAAAGATAAAGGCAAAATCCCAGACAACTGAGTAAAAGACACGGCGAAGCTGAAATGTGTTTACTGAAGGCATTCCAGGTATCAGGTGTCCTAGGGCCATAAGATCCACAAGATGATATATTGTTAAATCAGTGCTGTCCAACACATGTGACCACTGAGCATCTGAAACGTGACCAGTGCACACTGGTGTGCCCTGTAAGTGGAAAACACACAACAGATTTCAAGGACTCCCTATTAAAAAAGCCAGATGTCAACTATATCATTAATAAGTTTTACATCCAATGCATATTGATAATATTCCGGATTCACCAAGTCAAATAAAATATATCATTAGGATTAATTTCATTTGCTTCCTCTGCTACTAGAAAACTTAAAATGACCTATGTGGCTTGTATTTGCGGCTCGCTTATATTTGTTAGGTAATGAGGATTGAAGACGTTCCCTTCAAAAGACTGTGGTGAGCACATCCATCTAGCAATAGCTGCACATTACTACTAAGGCAAGCCTAAAATTAAGCAGAAAATGTGTACGTTACCATGTCATGTTTAAGGTCCACCTAATAGCATATATTTGTACAGCTCAGGTCTGCTCAATAATCCAAGTTAATGATAACGTTGTAATTTATAAGATTCACTCTGCCACATGCAGGAAGAGAAAAGAAGATCCAACCATTTCATTTCACTCTGGACTGCCGGACCTCTACGCACACTCAACTAGTACTCTGTTCTACATGGTTCAGAACAATGGGTTTTTCTCTAGCAACAGCTGGACACTTTTCCAAAGCCTTCCATAGGGAATTTAACTTCCTCATTAGCTCGTTCTAAGCGCCACCGCCTTCACTTTAACCGCAATATTATGGCTCTGTGCCTGGATTAGGACCGAAACAGCACAAGTTGTGTAGAGAGGCTGAGCCACTTGTTGATGCAAATTTGGAATAAGACTGGTCACAGATGGAAATAGATCTTCATGTTGTCCACATCACCTGGTGGTGTGACAATAGGAGAACTAACTGAAGGAGGAAATTCAAGGAAAAACTGTTGCGAATATACAGAAGACACAAAGCAGAGATGAAGCAACCCCTCTCTGTTCTATGGATTACAACCATATTGGCAGTTAGAACCATACTGGCCAGTCTGCCGGCACCTCCTTAAAGGTAGGGGATAAAAGGGCGCCTGGGTGGTTCAGTGGGTTAAGCATCTAACTTCAGCTCAGCTCATGATCTCGCGGTTCATGGGTTCGAGCTCCGTCCCCGGCTCTGTACTGACAGCTTAGAGCCTGGAGCCTGCTTCAGATTCCATGTCTCCCTTTCTCTCTCTCTGCCCTCCCACCCCCCTCTCTGTCCCTCACAAAAATAAGCATTAAAAAAAAATTAAAGATAGGTTGATAAAGAGCATGATAAACATTAGCAATTAGAGTAACAGCCACAATAGCAGTCATTCACTTAAATGATTACCATGCAAGATTTCATTTCACTTTGCAAAAAAAAATTTTTTTGACTATTTAGTTATAAGTGAGTATTTTCTCATTTAATACTTATACCATTTTGGGATGAGATGCTGTTGTCATTATTGCCAGTTTCCAGATTAGGAAAACAGCCACCCGGAAAGTTGATTTTGCCAAAGCAGCACAGTTTATAAATGAAGAGGTTGGATTTATTTTTTTTAATGTTTTTTTATTGACTTTTGATACAGAGAGAGACAGAGCATGAGAGGGGGAGGGGCAGAGAGAGAAGGAGACACAGAACTGAGAGCAGGCTCCAGGCTCTGAGCTAGCTGTCAGCACAGAGCCTGACACGGGGCTCGAACTCAGAAATGTGAGATCTGACCTGAGCCAAAGCCAGAGGTTTAACCGACTGAGCCACCCAGGCGCCCCGAGGTTGGATTTAAACTCAGCTTCTGGGCCCAGAACAGATCATTGGGCTGCATATTAAATGCAGCACTAGCAATAATAATTACAAAGGAAAAAACAAAAAACAGTCTGGCTAACAGACCAACCTTTTTTTTTTACTACCTAAAAAAACAACTCATTTGCCTTTAAAGACGGAACAGTGCTCAGATCCGCTGAGGGCGCGCCCAGAGTTCCTTCTAAGAAGTCTGAATGGACCAACTTGAAAAAGGTATTCTTCTGGCCCTTGGCCCTCACTCACACACCTCTGCTTCATTCCAGGGGAGGGTAGCATTTTTACTTCTTTGCCCTTTTCATTTGCCGAGCATACGCGGGACAAGTAAGTTGAAGGAACTCCCCAGTCAAAAATTCCTTTTCCACGTAGCTTTGCTAAAGATATCAAGTCAGTAACAGTGAAAATGTAAAGATGATTACAGACCAGTGATGTGGCTATTTTTATACTCAGCTGAGCTGAGTAACTTCAGATTTGGGTGGAGGTTTCCCTGTTTTGGCAACGATTTGGAAAAGCAGAGCTTCTGGATACATAGATGCTTCCCTATGATTAGAGCCTTTCTGCTCCTTAAGAAATTATTCTAATATCCTGTATAACAGCTCTTGCCAAGTTATAAAAAAAATGAAAGATAGCAATGCTTGAGAACTAAAAGCACCAATATTATAATCGAAGTGAAACCCTAAAACACATCGCCCCAGCAGACAGGAATGGGGCAGAGAGGTCAGGTGGTATTTGTTCTGGAAGCCACAACCCAGAAGCACCCTGACACCTGAGCCTGCGGCAGATGTCACCAGGACAGGGTGAGCCACTCCTTCTGTTTTCCTTTGCCACCTTGGATATAAACACCCACTTGCTGTGTAATGAGAATAAAATGCACTCTGTTCCAAGGGGAATGCGCTTAAATAATCAGGGGCCATTTTAAAGAAGAGGAAGAAAGCAGGCTTATCGCCACACAAGACATTACCAGTAATGCAGCCGTCAACAGATTGGTCCCGCGCCAGGCAGGGATAGGAGTCATTTTGAGGAAATCTCTTTCTGGCTTTTGGAGGCTCTGGAGGAAAATGATAGAAGTAAACCCATGGCACACCAAACATGGCATAAAATGGCACAGCACAGAAAGAATCTAGTTACGGAGGATTTGGTCAAGATTGCTGAATGGGTGTATACATAAGGGTAGTGGCAGGAAGGAGGTTTTTCTTGAAAGATCTCCTGAGAGGTATATGGGACTGGTCATAGTTTCTCTGCCTGTATTTAAATAGTTTTGCCCAATTTACAAAAAGCTCATAGGAAAGAAATATGGAACTTTTTTTACTCAGAAGAGAAAAAGGATATACCTTCACTCCTCCCCACATGCCCCTCCCCAGTCTAAGTTTACAAAAACAAAGACCTGAGAAGGTTCTGAGAGCAGTCAAGGCAACTTGTCCCCATAGAAAATGCGGATGGGGTGGCCACGAAATAAGATTCGACTGGAGAGAATGGCAGGCTACTCACCACCCAGCCCTGCCTGAGGATCCCCCAACAAGGCTGACCCAGGACCTCAGGGCCCCTTCAGTGCTTCCTAGGGCCCCAGCACGTTTGTGTCTGGGTCCTAGCTTGCATTTTCATTTTGGCTGCCTTCTAAAGAAAGAAAAAGCAACCCACTGTCCATGAGCCTGTGGCTCACAAGTTCCCACATCCTCTGGGTGGCTGGGAAGAGACGACGCTGAGCAGGGAAGTGACTGCAGGTTGTAATCATCCAGGGCAAGCTAGTGCTGTTACATTTTTGAAAAATGATCAATCGCCGTGTCAACTTTCATAGGAGGAGACGGTCAAGTTACAAGAGCAGTCCTGTCCAATTAAGAGACTCAGTGCAGAAGTTAACTCACTGAAATGGCTCGACAAATATTTGTTCATGTGATTCTTACTCAGCAGTATGCGAAGGGACTGGGTTCTGGTGCCTTCTGACCTTCCTGTCCCTGCTCAATGGCCTCTGCCTCCTGGGATTCCCCACTGCTTTCCAACCCAGCGAGTCCAAGTCTATGCCAGTCTTCTTCATGGACATCAAGTAATTAGCTCCATATAGGACTCCCAAGGTCATGGTCTACGGCTCAGAGACAAAAGTATAACATTTAGAAGCCCTGTGTTGTGAGCAGCCAGAATGGAGGTTCATCTGGCTCTGCCTCCTAATGGGCCACTTTCTTAGGGGCCATTTCCCTTCCCCAGGCCTCAATCCAGCCATCGAAGGAATGCCCCCGCCACGTTATTCCAACCACAGTCTGCCTTGTGCTATAGAGGAAAGCAAAAGTGTTAGCCAGGTTAAAACTGTAAGCTCCGTGAAGGCAGGTATCATCCTTCACGTGTGGGTCTTCTAACACTCAGTGACTCCATCAACATGCACTGCTCACAGGAAATGTGCCAATGACGAAGACCAGCCTGGACCTCCAAAAGCCACAGCCTAGGAGCACAGTACCTGGTGCACAGAAGGACCTACCTCAATTCAATTAAAGTGACTAATAGAGCCGGCAGCATTTGCCCTGGAATAGGCAGGTATGTATCCCCTTTGGCCCAATTTTTGACTAAAGAGACTGAGGATGTCACCTAAGGTGAACAATGACAGAATAAGCTCCCTGTGTGCGGCTAACAATGGCAGGACCTCCTCCCGATATCTGCTACCTCCCACAGAAGGAGGACTCTGGGAGCCCAGGCATCTAGCTGAGGGTCAGCTCCCTGACTTCCTCGGGTTTCCTGGAGGCAGCCCCATCAGGCTGGGAGGCCAAGAGGAGCAGGATAGACAGTGTGTTAGGAACATTTCCTCCACTGGACGGAGCAAAGATTTATCCCGTGAGCTGGGCAGCATGGTGAGGTGGGGCCCAGGGACATCTTGGTTCCATACTGCCACAGCAAGGAAGCTGCTGCCACCGGAAAGCAGACGACCATCCAGACCCAACACTAGACCAAGAAATAGGTTGTCCTTGGAGTGAGACACTCAAGACCCTCCTTGTGGTCAGTTGACACAGCAACGAGTGACTGGTTTTCCAACTGAAGGTAGCATTCTTTTCACTCATGTATACCAGGTTATCAGGCCTGGGGATAGCTGGGCATGATAGAGAATAAACCCTTGTAATTCTACTCTTGATCCTTAAGAGGTAGCTGTTAAAGGTAAGCAGCATAAATTCAATAATGGTTTTCTAGGTACTTTCAATCGATCTTGGGCTTTTAAGTTTATTTATTTATTTTGAGAGAGAGAGAGAGGAAAAAGCACAAGTGGGGGAGGAGCAGGAAGAGGGGAAGAGAGAGAGAATCCCAAGCAGGCTCTGCCTAAGTCGGCGCAGAGCCCGATGCGGAGCTCGAAGTCCCAACCATAAGACTGTGACTTGAGCCAAAGTCCAATGCTTAATCAACTGAGCCACCCAGGGGCCCCTAGATCTTTGGCTTTTAATCTGGGGAGTACAAAGGGGTTCATAAATGGACTTAACACAGGGAGTACCATGCTCTTGAAACTGACAAAGATTATGAATGTATAGCATCCCTGTATACAAATGAACCTCTCCCTAGGAAAAACGGTCCAAACCCTGTATCGGATTTGCAAATCCATCTGATTCAAAACACTTAGAAATCACTGCTAAGTGGCTTTTCCTGGTTTGCAAAATGGACTCCTCTCAGTGGAAAACACTTCACTCTGTGCTGCCCTAGAGCAAAGGGAAGCTGTTTGGCCTTCTATTGCTCACAGCACACTCTGCCAGAGTTCCCTTTTCTGGCTGAGTTTCCATCACTGCCGCCAACAAAAAGAACCGGACAGATGTAGTGAACGCTCTCATAGATGCTGCTGTGGCTGTTGTGTAGTCACTTAGCACTTTAAAAAGAAAAAAACAGGGGCACCTGGGTGGCTCTGGCAGTTAAGCATCACACTCTTGATTTTGGCTCAGGTCATGACTCACAGTTCCTAAGTTCAAGCCCTGCATTGGACTTCACATGCACACAGAGCCTGCTTGGGATTTTCTCGCTTGCTCTCTCTCTCTCTTCCCCTCCCTTGCACTCTCAAAATAAATAAACTTTTTTTTTTTTTTAAAGCAGGGAGGAAAGAAGGAAGGAAGGGAGGGAGGAAGGGAGGAAGGAAGGAAACATTCTGGATTAACCCAACCAAACTCCTCTAGAAATCATAAAGAAAAAACCAAAGAGAAGACCAATCTTGTTCTTACCAATCACCACATCTAACAGGGATAGGAAAACTTGAGTTGCAGTATAAAAAAAGTAATATAATGATTGTGAGGGAAATTGATACAGGAGAGGATGAATTGCTTGTGTCAGGTTACTTTATAATAAACTTTGGTGTTCAGCAAGTATCAATTTCAGGAGAAAAGAAAGAATATGTTTTCTCCCACTGTACAAGTAAACTTCTTGGACTACAATCAACTTTTCTCACAATCAGATTTTGTGGTGACCAATGGTCATGGTATTTACATAGCAAGACAATGTATATCCAGAGAACACCATTCACTACAGAAGAAATTGAACTAGATAGCAGGTGAGGTTAGATGAGGTGACCCACCACACAGAACCCACTGGAATAGCAGTCAAAACACAATGCAGACTTTTCTGAATGGTGGACATGTTTCTTGAATACAGTGGAGAAAACGAAGGCTTAGAAAGGTGAAATGGCTTTGTCTGGGGGAGAAAAGAGACCTGCATCTTCTGAACCTCAACCTGCATTTTGTCACCAGCTATCTCCACTCCTCTTACCCATCTTTCGATTATTAAATGCTAGATTAGGACAGCTAAATATCTGATGACCTCCTTGAAAGGTTTTATCGTGTGTGTGTGTGTGTGTGTGTGTGTGTGTGCGCGCGCGCGTGTGTGTTTGTAATTCAATAAACGTTAATCACCTACTATGTGACAGATACGCTACTGGATACATGGAATATAAAAGTGAAGAATACAGCAGACTCCTTCCTTCCTTCAAACAGAAGAATCTGTTTTGAAATACATGGCTAAGTCTACAAAGTTACTTATTAAAATCCTGACTAAATTTACCGATACCCATCCAGGAGTCTGATGTTGAAGACTAGTTTTTTTGTTCACTATAGATGGGTGAGGTTGGGAAATTGATGGTTGACTAACCCTCCTTCTCTTTCATTAAACCACCTACACTTTTCAGCTCCTGAGTAGTAACCCAAAAAGAAGAAATTTCTAAATCATGTAGCATCTTGAGAATAAGCAAATAATTGTATGCTTACAGTTTTCAGCTTGAAGTGTAACCCTACCTGGGTCCGTAATAAACTGATTTCTTTTCATACCATTTTATTACAGGGGACACAGTGGTTGTACTTCGATACACTAGTGATTTTTTGTAAAGGATACCATCAGTATCATATACCCATATAGTTAATAGAAAAAGAAAACCTAGGCTCCTTATCTCTATCACCCACTTCAAATATACCCAAGAGGCCTTTGATATATTTAGTTTTGTTTTGTCAACTCCTATATTCATCACAGAAGGTAGAGAAAATGCAGTTGGCTTCTAGCAAAATAACACACAACACTAGAACAGTGAATGTTTCTAGTAACCTTAAGGATTTTATGATGTGACAATTTTTAAAGTATTTCTAGGTCCCTTACTATATATTTAATTGCTTTTAGATCTTCAGACTAAGAAGATCTCCCCAGGGTGCCTGGGTGGCTCTGTCGGTTGAGCATCCAGCTTTGGCTCAGGTCATGATGATCTCACGGTTGGTGGGTTCAAGCCCTGTATCGGGCTCTGTGCTGACAGCTAGATCAGAGCCTGGAGCCTGCTTCAGATTCTGTGTCAACCTCTCTCTCTGACCCTCCCCTGCTCGTACTGTCTCTGTCTGTGTGTGTGTGTGTGTGTGTGTGTGTGTGTGTGTCTCAAAAATAAATAAAAGACATTTAAAAGATTAAAAAAAAGGATCTCCTCACACCCCCCCCCCAAACAAAAAGTAACTATGAATGTACAGTTAGCAATGATGAGTATACCCTCTGCAAACAATTCAGGGATATATACTTTCTATTCTTAGAAATTCAATGCAGTTGGCATAGAGACTATTGCTGGCTGTCTGTACAGGCGTTGTGTGGATAGGAGAGTCAGTCTTCCACATTTAAAATGTTGGAAAGCTAAGTTATCAAGGAAAGATGGGTGTGCTTCCAAATGTTACTTATGCTTTCTTCTGAATTCAGGTTTAGGCAAACGTTGGCAGAGAAAAATAGGAAGGCAAGTACTTTGTAGGATAAAGCACACAGATTTAAATAAAGTACTTTTCTTTATAAGATGTATATATATTTTTTATCCTAGGACATCATCAGGGACTCAGTTGCAGCTGTGGAACCACCAGCACCACCAAGGATATCCACAATGTACTAAAAGAGAAACTCTAAGTAGAAAAAACACACAAAAAGCATTATATCCATTCATTCAAACATCTGAGTACCTACTGTCAGTCAACACTGCTCTGGGCACTATGGATACAGTGGGAACAAAACACACAAAATCCCCGCCTCGGTAGAGTTTACATTCTACTAAGGATACTAACATATATCAAAATCCATGGCGAGCTAGAAGGTGTTAAGTACCATGGAGAAAAAACAGAAGAGGGGCAGGGCATGCTGGGAGCTGATGGGTAGCTGATATGACAGACACTTGAGTGAAGACCTGGGGCACTGAGGGGCACAGCCACAGAGAAGATCTAGAAGAGTGGTCCAGACAGTGGGACAGCAAATTCGAGGGCTGAGGCAGGAATGCGCCTGACAATTTGAAGACATAATGAGGAAGCCAAAGTGTTTAAATGCCTTGAATTGCTTTCAGATTAAGGGGTTACAATTTGGGGCAAAACGTCAACACATTTTTCATAAACTCTTAGAGCAAGAACATGCCTTCGTAAATGCTTACTAAAACGACTTAATCTTACCAAGCTTGAAGAGAGGAGTAAGAGAAGGCTGAGTGGGCAATCCGAGGTTATGCTGCTAGTGACGCCTGACAAAAGCCTTTGGAACAAGTCTCCCAAACTGAGCACCACAGCCTCAGGCTTCAACCTGATAATTACGAGGCTCTTTTCCTCCTCAAAAAAAAATTTTTTTTAATTGTAAGAACAAAATAATCCAACTAATAATCTTAGAGCTGAAAATGGATCAGATTCACTTTTCTCATTTAACAGATAATCAAGACAGACCCTGTGCACACCCTACATTTTTGCTGAGGAATGAAATAATAAATGCAGCATTACCTAGACCCTATCTCCCAGCAATTCATGAGATAGGCGTAATACAGAAACAGGTCTCTATGCTTATAATAGCTCTGTTTGTTATACTAAAAAAATAAATAAATAAAATAATAAAAAAAGGAAACCAATCAACTGCCCTTAGTAGCAAAAGTGTAACAGCAAAAAATTGGAAACATTCTAATTTTCTTTTTGCAAGGGAATTAGGGTACTACGGTTTATTTCTAACCTAAAATTCTCTGTAGCAGCTAAAGTGAATAAGAACTACATGTACCTCAAAACAAACTTAAAAATGCAGGAAGTGCATACATAGGATTATGCCATTTATGTAAAATATTAAATACACTAGCTCACAGATATTGCTTATGGACATGTAACAAACAGAAGTACCAAACACATTTGGAAACTATGTATACTAACTTCGCTTTAGGGTCACCTGAGGATAAAGGAAGAGGAGGAAGAATGGATAAGACACTTCAGTTGCAGTTTAACTGGTGGAGATTTGAAACAAATAATGGAGATACCAGCAACTTTTAAACATAAGTAGTGTCCATTGTTTTATGTGTGAAATATTTCATACCTGTTTTTATACTGAAAGGAAAAAGGAAGAGACAAAGCTCCTCCACCATAGTCCATAACTGCAAGCCAAGTTTCCTTAACCTCCAGACCGCAGTTTCTTCACCTTTAAAACGTCGGTGACACAAAGTGTGCCTGCCTCAAAGGTTTAGGAAGTGGTGGCCTCGGGGCGCCTGGGTGGCTCCGTTGGTTGCGCATTGGACTTCGGTTCAGATCATGATCTCACAGTTCATGGGTCCAAGCCTCACGTCCGGCTCTGTGCGGGCAGCTCAGAGCCTGGAGCCTGCTTCTAATTCTGTGTGTCCCTCTCTCTCTCTCTGCCCCTCCCCTGCTCATGATCTCTGTCTCTCAAAAATAAATAAATGTTAAAAAAATTTTTTTTAAAGGAAGGGGTGTCCTGGAGACAGGGCTTCAATATCAGGGACACAACCATGCCCCTATTTAGTCCCCGTGGCCCAGCACCCACTCTTTCTATTCAATTTCACAAAGAGTGGTAGGCTTTTTCACAACAGGGTTACAACCACCAACACCCCCGCCCCCACGAAGAGTCATAAAACAGGTCTAAAGCGTGTAAAGGATACAATAATGAATTAATTAATTAAGGAAGCATCTCAATGAATGGAGAGGAATAAACCCGGGCATCTCCCAGCACAGGACCACCTCTCCCAATCCATGTCATGCAAGGTCTGGTTGAAAATTATAAGAACTTGGGGCGACTGGGTGGCTCAGTCAGTTAAGCATCCGACTTCTGCTCAGGTCATGATCTCAAGGTTGGTGGGTTCAAGCCTCATGTCGGGCTCTGTGCTGACAGCTCAGAGCCTAGAGCCTGTTTCAGATTCTGTGTGTGTGTGTGTGTGTGTGTGTGTGTGTGTCTCTGCCCCTCCCCACTTATGCTGTTTCTCTCTGTCTCAATAACAAGCATAAAAAAATTTTTTTTAAGAATTTCTTTTAAAAAAAGAAAGAAAATTGTAAGAACTGGATAAATTTTCTCGAGTTAAAGTTTACTATCTTACAAAAGCCCATGGAGGGGGGAAAAAAAAAAGACGACGACGACACTGGTTAGGCATCATTAAGAAAAGAGGATCAGATTACATCCATCAGTAATAAAACTCCCAGCCACACCTATGAACAGGTGGGGGCCAGAGCAATCAAAAGCCAGCCTCTCTGGGATGCACTCGCCCTTCTCTAACTTTGTTCAAACCACAAGGTGAGGCTGTCCTCCTCTCTTAGAGGAGCATCTGCCGAGTCCTACTGATGAACAGACCAGTTCCTCCCCCTACCAGGCCCTCATAGTCTTGAGATCACATTCTTCAGAGAACTGGCAACGTTCTCTGGAGCGTCGGATGGAAAACCGAGACCCAGCCAAATCACCTGGGAGCCTGCGGCCACGGGAAGCTGCTGGTCTTGGTGGGCGGCCTTGAGCCCCACATGTGCCCAGACCATTGGAAATAAAATTGTGCTGACCTGGGTTCCTTGGAGAAGCGCAAGCCTGGACGTACAGCCCAGGCCCCAGCCCCTGGGAGGTCACTTGTAACTCCTCCACTTCACACTGGGCTCCATCCATCCAGTCTGCTGCCCCCCAGAGCTCCGGAACCTGCCCCCCCGCCCCGCCTCCACAAAAGGGGAGTGAGAGGTCCACACGCAAAGGAGAGCGCGAACCAGAAGGCAGCAGACGAACCCCCAAAACTACAGAAACTAAAGCGCGGACACAAACCTGCCCACGCCCGCAGCGAAGGGAAGGCGGGTTAGAGTGGGAACCCACCCACCTGGGCAGAGGTGGGGACAGATGGCGGGCGGGCGCCCCTCGCCCGAAGTCCCCGCTGCCCCGTGTGCGCCCGAACTCCAGCATCCAGCCTCCCCGCCCTCCAGAAGCCGCGGCGCGGAAAAGGACACGGGGAGCGAGGGGGCTCTAGCAGGCCCGGGGCAGCCTCGCCTGCACCCCGGGGCCAGCCGAAGGGATCCCTAGAGTCAGAAAAGGAACAATAGCGGTCCTTCGGTCGCCGCAGCCATCCAGAATCTCCCGCTTGCACCTTCCCCCCAGCTCCTCCAAGTTCAGCGCGGAGGCCGGTCGAGTCCAGAAGCGAGGACCCGGGGGGAGAACGGGGGCGCGGAGCCGGCCAGGCAGGTGGGACAGGGTGCCGCCTCGCAGCCCCCCAGGACGCCCTGAGGGGCTTGGCCATTCATTCCCGCCCGCGCTCCCTCCGCCCGCCCGGCCCCGCGCCCGGCCGCTG
>NC_043705.1:121871253-122014491 GCF_006229205.1 Suricata suricatta
AAACTAGAATCCGCTCTTTCTCTGGACTGGTAGGAGTGACTGCTAACACTCATCAGGTGGCAACAGAAAGCTACAGGCGTGACGCGTTGCTCTGCTCACGCATTAGTTAGAAAGGAGAACTCTACCGCCTGAACCGAGAGGCACGAATGGGGGACGTCCTCAGAGCCGTGTCCGGGCTGCTCGGAGGGAGGGTCTTACCCAACCCTCCGGACCCCCCGCAGCGTCTCTCCTTTCTCCAGCTGGCCAAAACCGGCATTTGAATCTTAATGGACTCCTCCTGTAATTCCACGGATTTCAGAGCTCTCCACCTACCCATTAATTTGAGGCTGCTTTTCCATTCATCCTAGTCTTGCTAACCAGCTATGGCTCCGAAAGGTCTTTTCACCAAAGCCCCTCCCTTCTCCTGGTTAGCTCTGCATCCTTAACGCGGGGCAGGAAGCCTTCTAGAATAAATGGCACGAGTCCTTTCTGGTTGCATCCACTGTAAGTCATTTGAACTTCAACAAAAAAATTAATTTCAGGGGCGCCTGGGTGGCTCAATCGGTTGAGCGTCCGACTTCGGCTCAGGTCATGATCTCGCGGTTCGTGGGTTCGAGCCCCGAGTCTGGCTCTGGGCTGACAGCTCAGAGCCTGGAGCCTGCTTCAGATTCTGTATCTCCTTCACTCTCTGACCCTCCCCTGCTCATGCTTCTCTCTCTGTCTCTCAAAAATAAATAAAAAACATAAAAAAAAATTAACTTCCACGGAAGTGAAATTCACACCAGCATAGTTCAGTTTTCAATGTCTTGGCTGTTTCTTGATGGTCTAGACGTTAGAATTTGTTTTCCCCGCCCCGCTGAGGAACAGACTGTCTAGCTTTAACAGGTAACTTGTCACATAGGAAGCAACTATGAACTGTGAAGTCACTGCGCACTATGGCCTTCCTAAATCATCCATCAGAGTTTCTTCGAAAAGTGATGAATAGCCTGTTTAAAGCAAGACACACACTCCTCTTCCTGTCCTTTATCCCTCGTGAATAAAATGACACTCTTAAGAGAAATGTGAGCCAGCAAACTTCTTGTTTGTCTAGTGCTGGCAATCTCTACAATACAGTTTTCACTACGGTTCACACTTAAGGTTGTACTGCAGGAGAGTCGGGGAGACGCATACTGCCACTTGTGCGTTTTCGGTTCTGCTTTTAGCTGGTGAATCTCCTTCAAGCAGCGGCAGCTGAAAAGGTGGGCTTCGGAGTATGGTATGGGGGATACCATGCCACCTTGGAAAGCAAACATGCACGTATTCTGTAGAAAGAGTTGACAAGTCGAAGGAGTTCATATCAAACAATTACTCTTTCTTTTACACCACAAGGCAGTGTTGGGGCCACTTACCTCTGAGCGCACCTGCCTGTGTCAGCTCTGTGTCTCCTGCCGGTGGCTTGAGTGCTTATTCTCCTCAATGTATAACCTCACCCTCAAACATCAGCAAGTCCAACACTGGGTGTGGGGTTGCTGTGGAGGGAAGGACTCTTATAGTTAGGTTGATATGCCAAGATCCGTTTCCAGATCCCTCCTGCCCTTGAAAACTCAAACACCTGGTTCAGACCACAGCGGAAGTTCTGCCACCTGTAGAGGAATTGATGGTCAAGTATGGGTTGGAATGGAATCTTCTCATTGGTGGGGGTTTGTTTGCTTTTCGCCTAGGACTTTTAGAAATGCTACCTCATTCAGGGTGCGTTGAATACATACTTTAATGGAGACCAGGCCCATGTGAAAAGGTTTGAGAGAAGGCAGCAAGGGTAAATGGCACCTGAAGGACAGACAAAGCCTCTGTCGGGGACCTGGGTGAGGGGCTGACGCATGGCAGGGCCTGGAACAACTGACTTCCTTTGCCCTCTGCTGCACAAATGCTTCTAAAAGCAATTCTCAAGCACCTTCTTGGCATGTCCTCCTCCCCAGAGCTGTCCCTGATGTCAGATTCCTCGGAACGTTCTGGAAAGATGAAGGGATAAGGGGGCCTCATGGAGCCTCTGTTCTCAGCTGTACAAAGAGTGCATTGGGTTGTGTGATCTCCAGAGGAGACTCTTCTACTCAGCAAGCTCAGGAGTTTGGCTGTGTGTGTGTGTGCGCGCGCGTATGTGTATATAACATGATCATCTAAACTGCATAAAAAGTGGGTAAAACGTCTTTGGGAGGAACAGCATGTTGTATTTTAATAGGGCAATTACTCCCAAACCAAGGTAACTGTGGTATAATAAGCAGTCCTGGCAGTAACAAGAATAGAGACCATGTTACAAACTTGCCACTTGAACTTCACCATATGTTTGAACCTCTTTTGGCCCCACTTTCCTAATCAGTAAAAAAGAACATTGAACTACCTGGTCTCTGAGAATTTTTTCAGCTCTAACATCCTGAGCCCATTCTCTTGATTTGAAGAGCCATCACAAACAATCCTGTTGTTACATTCTATTGCAAAGCATCGTTCTCTAATTGTTTTAGCAGGTCAATCTCATGCCAGCAAGAATGCAGACTCCTAAGAGGGTTGCCATCCAGGATTCGTGACAGAAATTCATTGACTGCTAGGGCCAATTTTTCATTTTTGAAATTAAAAAATGTCACATCCCTTCTTTCTTGCTCCATCGATTATCAATATTGTTTCTCCCCAGATTAGGAATGTCTTAAGTCTAAGAAACTAAGGCTAAGACTAGTTGGGGTGACAAGAAACTATCTCTAATAGAAGAAATAGAGATAGGTCTCACAGCAGAGCCAAAAAGTAACCTTTTGCTTTATTTGGCATTTGGTTAGGATCTGACTGCGCTTCTGGGTCTAGTTAGAAGCAGCATGATTTACAGGAATGTGGCAATATTGGCTCCAGTCCAGAGAATGGAACAAAAACACAATGAAAAGGTTGGATGGAGATGATCTACTGCAAAGACCCCAAATATTCATAGAAAAACTGCTTTTTGTATTTTCTTAGGAATGTTTCCAAATAGGAAATTGTGACATGGAAGAATTAATAAAACAAATTTTGTATAGCATCTTAATAATTCAGGAAGACCATAGTAATAAAGTAGACCACAAACACTGAGCACTTGAAATGTCATTAGTCCAAATTAAGACGTGCTGTGCATTCAAAATATACACCAGATTTCAAAGATGCAGAATGAGAAAAAAATGAAAAGTAACTCACTAATAATTTTTTAACATTTTTAAAGTTTTATTTATTTATTTTGAAGGGGGGTGACAGAGAGAGAGAGAGAGAGAGAGAGAGAGAGAGAGAGAGAAAATCCCAAGTAGACTCCTTGCTGTCAGCTCAGAGCCCAAGGTGGGTCTTGAACTTATGAACCATGAAATCGTGACCTCACCCAAAATCGGGAGTTGGACACTTAACCAACTGAGCCACCCAGATATCCCATCTCACTAAAAATTTTTATATTAATTACATACTGAAATGCTAATTTTGGATGTACTAGGCTAAATATGTTCATACTAATTTCACTCATTTCTTTTTACTTTTTTTCAAGAGTTTTTTCTTTTTGAGAGAGAGAGAGTGCAAGTAAGGGAGAGTAGCAGAGGGACAGAGAGAGAATCCCAAGCAGGCTCCATGCTTAGCACAGAACCCAACTTGGGCTCAATCCAATGGCCACAGGATTACAACCTGAGCTGAAATCAAGAGTCTGACACTCAAACAACTGAGCCACCCAGGTGTCCCTTAAGATTTTATTTTTTTAAGTTTATTTTATTTTGAGAGACAGAGAAAAGAAGGATCCCAAGCAGGCTTCACACCCGGTGTGGACTCCATCTTGGGGCTCAGTCTCATGACCATGAGATCATGACTTGATCTGAAACCAAGACCCAGACACCAAACCCACTGAACCACCCAAGCACCCCACTTTTTTACTTTATAAAATGTTGTTAACTAGAAAGTTAAAAATCGCTATGCAGCTTGCATTGTATTTCTATTGGGAAAAACTACTACAGGGGTTAATATTAGCATCTAAGACATGCTTAGCATCTACTCCATAGGAGGGGTTTTTCTAAGCGGCATATATATAACTCCTGTGGCCATATACTTAATTGTTTAATCTGGGACACTTTTGACACTTTTGAGAATGAAAGGGGGCAGGCACATTATAAACCAGCCAGGATACTGGGACGAAAGGCATAAACTGGAACTGTCCTGAGCAAACTGAGCTGGCAGGCCACCCTAATGTTAGGACATGTAATCTCTATGTTGAGGAGAAAGAATTTTCTATGCTCTTCAAAGTCCTTCTAACTGGACTAAGAATAAATTGACATGAGAGATTAACAGGAGAAGATCACTCTTAATTTTGGACATCCAGAGAATCCACACAGACCAGAAATTCTAAGACAGCCGGGCAACGTGAGGCTTCGATGAGTTAAGGAGAGGGGTAGGGAACTGAGGACACAAAAGAGAGGAAGACCACTGGCAGGAAGGTGAGAGGAGACTTTTTGAGAACAAGGTTGCCCTCTCATGGAGATGTTTCTTAGGTAAAAAGGAATAAAGTGCCATTATTAGGCCTGTTGGCACTTGAGGGAACTGGAGCCCAGAGGGATTAAGTAACTTGCCTAAAGTCACACAGCTAGTGGCAATGCTAAGATTCACATTAGGCTCTGGCTCCAGAGTCTTCACTCTTGACTGCTATACAACACGATCGCTAAAGACCTAATATAGGTTGAGAATTTAATAGATGCAAAGTTTTTCTTAATACAGCAACTTGGTTGGTGTATTATCCTATTTTTACAAGATGCAGAAACTGAGTTTCAAACAGACCCAGTAACTTGCCTAAATCATAGAGTCAGAAAAAGCGGCAGCAAGAATCAAAGTTTGGGAGACTCAACTCCAGGGGTCCTCCTAACCACTACCCCCTATTGCCGTCAGGCCACACTGACTTATAAAGCATTTATGTATTGGTCTCATGACGTCTGTCTCCCAGTTCTGGCGAAGGCCTGGATAAGAGAACTGGAACCCAGGTGAGATTAACCTAACAACAGGCGACAGCCACCAAAAGCTCAATCTTGGTGGCCTCTCCTTGCTGAGAAGGAACATTTTAAGATGATCCAAATAGCCATCATGTTGCTGAGATGGTGGTTCTGCCATTCCTGTTAGAAATTCCAGAAAATGCTCTCCCAGAAATGTAATAGAGGAGGGTCGTAGAATTCGAGAAAATTGAGAAGGCAATTACTTGGTTACCAGAAATCTAAGAGAAAAAGTGTTCACAAAGCTCTCCAGGCAGAAGCAATAATACGGATGTAAATCTATGGCTGTGCCATGTGCAGCTTTTCTCCTTACTTTATGGTGGGTCCCAATGTTGGCAGCCTATTAGAACCACCTGCCTTTAAAGATCACTAACTGCCTTGGCCCCAGGCCCTAGGATACTGATTAAAGTGGTCTGGTGTGGGGCCCAGGCATTGGTATTTTATACTCTGTCCCTAGATCATCATAAAGTGGGGCCAGGCTTTATGGGCTGTCGCAGCCATGCCTGGAGCACCTGGTTCTTGGTTTAGCCTTGCAAGCAATAAATGACATCGGGTGAAGAGGGTGGGTGGCTCTGGCAGTGGGCCTTACAAGAATCAATGCTCCAGAAGGATTTCTTGAGAGAGTGGTTCTCAACCAAGCCACTGGTGGGGCTTTTTTTTTTTTTTTTTTTTTTTTGGCCCGGCACACTTGTTTTCTGTTACGGCATTAAACCGGAGCTCCGAGATTTTTGTCTTCTTCATTGAGATCAACGCCTGCCTGTGAGACATTTTAATTCATGTCCCTTCCTTATCTGAATAATGCACCCATAATAAATTTGTGCACTACTTTTGCTGATGAGTTACTTTGCATCTGTTATGGCTTCTCCCTTGTGTTTTTCAAAGGCTTTGTAGCCATTTAACTTCTGTTATTCATTTTCGCTTTTCCATTTGTGTTTGTTCTCTTTAAAACCCTCATAGACCACATGGGCTAGATTGCTTATTGTTTTTGAAATTGGTCTTTCAACTATGCAAGTGAACACATTTTTAAGATTCATTTTCCACGGCAGCCTGTTAGTACTTAAGATATATGACTACATTGCTGTGAAGATATTTAGCAAAATTCCACAAGTCCTTAGTGTGTTTTGCCTTAATACAAATTCCTCAACTCTCCAAATATGCACCTCAAGCAGGTTTCTCACATTCAGGATGGAGGTTCTTATAAGGCAAAGTTATCATTCTTCCTTTGGCTTCTTTTTCAGACAGCCCTCTAGACTTCCTGTTTGAGTTTCAGAACAAGATTCAGACCATAAAAATGTTTTGGACCATACTGCGACATGCCAGAGGAGAGGAGAGGAACAGAATTGGGGAATCCAGAAAGATCACCGTGGAAATCTTCCCTCAACAGAGATGAAGTAGGACAGGGAAGGTCCACAGAACCAACCGACGCCAGCCAAAGCAGGAAAAAGGCCATAGTGATTTCCTCCCATGGATTCCTAGAACCTTTAGAGCACAAATGCCAAGAAGATAAATTGGCTTCACAATAATAGACTGACAAAAGGGAGGAGGGCAGAGTTCTGGTGTTAAGGATATCGAGGTCACTGTTGGCCAACCAGAGGGCGGTTTGTTCTTTAGAATTACGTAAAAAGGAAGGGAGTTTTGGAGGCCTTTTGAGAGAACCAGAAGACTAAGTTGGCACTGACTTAGTCTGGGAAATTTGCCACTAGGAGACCCAGGGCTCAGGGACAAAGAGGGAGGCAGAGGTCTGAGTGGGTCTCATATTTGCTTTGTGGGCTTCTGGGAAGTATTTTAAAGTGTTTTTATTTAAACTGTGGCCTTAAGAGGACTCTCCACTCACATCCAACATAACTCACTCATATTAAGAAAATATGAGAACATTCAGTGTGTTTCTTCTCATCCTGAGGCTCCGTCCCTCACCTAACTGCCTTCTGCTCCAAGCCGAAGCATTCTTACTTGAGTGTGTGATTCAGAGGGGTGGAAAATGATTCGAGCTTAGAGGTAGGTACACCAAAAAAAATTTTTAGAAGTGTGTGAAGCCACTTCTGTAGATGAACTTCTGGTTCATCTACACTGGGGCAGAGGATCTACACTGAGGCAGGCATCCTCCCGTGTAGCCTGGAGAATGGGCTTCTTCTCCAGCTGGAGGCAACTGTCCACTCCTGGGCCGATGTCATGATTGACCTCTCTTTTATTTTCTCTTTGCTTTAAAACATGGAGTTTGTTTGTTCTCTTTAAAACCCTCAGTAGACCACATGGACTAGATTGCTTGTTCTTTTTGAAATTGGTCTTTCAAGTATGCAAGTGAATACATTTTTAAGATTTTAGTATTTTAAGATTTTAAGATTTTTAAGATTTTAAATAAATGAGAATTGAAGGAATTTTTTAAAACAAAAACAAAGAAGAAATACTCTGGTTGGAACCCTGGGTTCTCCACTTCAAGGCTGTGCAATTTGGGGCAGGTCAATTAATCTCTCTTAGCCTCAGTTTCTTCATCTGCCAACTGAGGGTAATATTAGTACCACCTCTTGGTTATCTTGTAGCTTAAATAATTAATACATCCGAAGCACGTACAATAGTACCTGGCACAGAGCAAGAGCCAAATAAATACTATCGATAATTATTACCTACATGGAGAAGCAAAAGAGATTCATAGAAGCCAGAGAAAAATAAAATAGTGGTATATATCAAAATCAATTCAACCATTATTAAATATGTCATAGCCTATAGTTAAACATTTCTAATCTTTTTTAATTTTTATGTTTATTTATTTTAGAGAGAGAGGGAGCAAGCAGGGGAGGGGCAGAGAGAGGGAGTCATAGAATCCAAAGCAAGCTTTGGGCCCCAAGCTATCAGCACAGAGCCCGATGCAGGGCTCGAACCCATTAACTATGAGATCATGACCTGAGCCGAAGTCGGACGCTTAACTGACTGAGCCACTCAGGCACCCCACTATTTGCCATCTTACATGAAAACTTTGTCAACTACACTATAAGGTACAGCATGGAACACACAAAAAAAGAAAAAAAAAGATGTTTTCTACCTTCATGGAGCTGCCAACCTATTTGCAGAGATGGTCTACAGACATGCATGGGTGAAGAGTCACCAAAAGCAGACAGCAGATGAGTTCATGTTGCTTTCTGCTTCTTTGACACTATTCTGTGGCTCTGCCAAGCCATGTTGTCTGGCAAGCAATGACCTTGAAAATGTGAGGCATTCTGTTCTGCTTAAATATTAGAAGCAGTATGTTATGGGAACCAAAATATAAGTAACTCATCTGCACCCACAGAGATTCCTATTACAACGTGCAGCCTGGCTTGACATTGACTGTGCTGTGCAGCTTCCATGCTGCTACATAATGTTGCGACTGAAACACTACTGGCATCATAATCAGCTGCCTGTTGTAGTGATGACAGTGACTATTATGAGACAACGATGGCTTTCACACAATGAGGGCTTGTTTTCCTCACACTTTGAAAAGTCGCCTGCTTCTAGATCAGTGGCTCAAGGTGGTCAGGTCTGAGGTCTTTGTGGTTCTCTAGGTTTCCCCTCATTGTTAGAAGGTAGTTTGTCCACTTACGGCATCCATTCTGTGTTCAGGCAGGAAATGGGGGAAGAATAGACAGCCAGTAGAGTCTGCTCTGTAGGGAAATTTTCTGAAAGCCCCAACCAACATCTCAATTTTATTGGCCAAACTGTGTCACATGGCCACTCCCTTCTGAAAGGGAGGGTAGGAAATAGATATTTTTAGCTGGGTGCATTGTACATGAAATAAAATTGGGGTCTGACTAACAGGAAAATGGGAAGAATGGATATTGCATTTATCTGTTGCTGTAAAACAAACAAGCTGGAAACTTAGTGTCTTAAAACAAAAACAATAGAATATAATCTATTGTTTCTCATGATTCTGTGGGTCGACCAGATGGTTTGTTTGCTTCATGTGGTGTAGGTTGGGGTACCAGGATGGCCAAAAGGTGTAAAATGGCCTCATTTCTTCAGCTGATAGTATTGGTCCCTAGCTGGATGTTAGTAGAGAATATTGGCTAAGAGCTCAGTTCTTCTTATGGTTCCTCGGGCTTCCTCATGGACTATTGGCTTGGTTCCAAGAATGAGTATCCCAAGAAGATGAGCCTCAGTGTGCAAGGGCCTATTAAGCCTCCACTTACATCATGCTTGCCATAGTCCCATTGCCAAAGCTAATCCCATGGCCAAGAGAATCTAAGTGGGAAGGAACTACACAAAAACATATATGCCAGGAATCATAATACATTGGGAACCATCAAAGTACCAGACCACTGTACGGTAGGCATCCAGCCAGCTCTGCCAAAGCATCTTTTGATGATATGTTAAAATTGTTCAATGCTGAGCACCTGGGTTTCTCAGTCAGTTAAGCGTCTGACTTTGGGACAGGTCATGATCTCTTGGTTTGTGGTTTCAAATCACGAACTCCATGCTTTGTAAGCACGAGGCCCACTTCAGATCCTCTGTCCCCCTCACTCCCTCAAAAATCTATAAACATCTAAAAAATTTGATCAATGCTTTTTGTGCAGCAAATGTAGGCCAAATACTTTGCAACCATTAACTCTGAAAATTCTCACAACAACCTCAAGGGGTAGGTACTCTGATTTCCATTTAGAGATGAAGAAATAGGTTAGGAGGGGTTAAGAAACTTGCCCAAGGTCACAAAATAAGAAAACACCAGGGTTGGAACTTGACCCCAATCTGAATGTTCAGCTGGGAACACAATTTGGGAGCACATTCTGGCTGCCCGGAGATGGTAGAAAGTCACATGACAGGGATCTGATAAAATCAGCTATTTTTAAAAGTTTGTCTTCATGTTTCAAATTTTTTTAACACTTATTCATTTTTGAGAGACAGAGTGCAAGCAGGGGTGGGGCAGAGAGAGAGAGGGAGACACAGAATCCGAAGCAGGATCCAGGCTCTGAGCTGTCAGCACAGAGCCCAACGCAGGGCTCAAACTCATGAGCTATAAGACCAGGACCTGAGCCTAAGTCAGACTCTTAACCAACTAAGCCACCCAGGTGCCCCTGTCTTCATGTTTTTAAATATCATTCTCTTTCCTCCTCTCCTTTAGCAGGTACAGAGTCAAGGCAGGACTGTGTCAAGAGGATGCCCACTTGCTTCCTGTCAGGTGATCTAATGTGTACTGGGAGCATCTTCAGCAAATGTACATAACTGGAGTCAGAGGTGAAGACCCCCGTTAGGCCGAAGGAGTTGGATGGCTACTTTTGCCCTTGAGAAAACCTGAGGAAGAAGTTTGACATGGAGGAGGCTTGTTTAAAGAATCCTTGGGGAGCCTGGGTGGTTCAGTGGGTTAAGTGTCTGGCTTCAGCTCAGGTCATGATCTCACGGTTCATGGGTTCAAGCCCCGCATTGGACTCTGTGCTGACAGCTAGCTCAGAGCCTCAGATTCTGTATCTCCCCCTCTCTCTGACCCTCCCCTGCTCATGCTGTCTCTGTCTCTCAAAAATAAATTAAAAAAAATTTTTTTAAATAAAGAATCCTTTAAGGGAGTTTCTGAAAGGGGAAAAAATGAAGTTTAATGGACTTACACCTGGACAAGAGTAAGAAGGCAAATCTCCCTAACATGCTAAAAACATCTCCAAATTATGCAAAGTGAAGTACAGACACTATACTTTGTTTAAAATTATGTTTCTCAAAGTGTGATCTATGGATTCATCCACAGAAATAATGACTCAGTATCTCCAGTGGGCCGGTCAGAAAATCTGCATATTTGGGATGCCTGGGTGGCTCAGTCAGTCAAGCATCTGACTCTTGATTTCAGCTCAGGTCATGATCTGGTGGTTCATGGGATTGAACCCCAAGGCAGGCTCTGCATCGAGAGCATGGAGACTGCTTAGGACTCTCTCTCTCCCTCTCTCTCTCTCTGCCCCTCCCCCACTCTCTCTCAGAATAAATAAATAAACATTAAAAAAAGGAAAATCTGCATGTTAAAGGAACATCCCAAGTGACTCTTACACATAATGAGCTACCAAATTATTCATTTAAAATGTTCTTTCAGTATGATGATTTTTAAATGTTTTTTTATTTTATTTTATTTTTTTATTTTTGAGAGACAGAAAGAGACAGTGCGAGCAGGGGAGGGTCAGAGAGAGAGGGAGATACAGAATCTGAAGCAGGCTCCAGGCTCTGAGCTAGCGGTCAACACAGAGCCTGACGTGGGGCTCGAACCCACGAACCATGGGGTCATGACGTGAGCCGAAGCCGGATGCTTAACTGACTGAGCCACCCAGGTGTCCCTCAGTATGATGATTTTTAAATTTGTGCTTTTCAAGCTTTAATGTGCATGTGGATCCTTGGAATCTCTTGAAAAAGCAGGTTCTGATTACATAGGTCTGAAGAAAGGCTTAAGATTCTGCATTTCTAGTAGGTACCCAGTGATGCTGCTAGTCCAAGGAACCACACTGAGCAGCAAAGCTTAAAAACAGTGGAGAAAACAACAAACACTTTTGAGTTGAGACACGAGGAGACAGATATAAACAGTGCAAGTGAAGGTAGGGGTACCCACTGCCATCCACAGAGTGCCACTGCTCTTTCCAAAGAGGTCACTAAGGGAAGACAGATGTGGCAGCGATAGAGAGAGCTTAACAATGTTCAGAGTGGGCTTCCCCAGTCAAGGTGAGCTAGAGAGGCAGGTGCAACAAGAAACGGTTATGAAGATGTTTTTCTAAGGAATCTGGCCTTGAGGATCTCAGGTGCTATGAAAAGAGCTCAAAGACTCTCAAAGACTGAGATAAATTGAACTAAATGAACACAGATGTTTAGAGGAGCTGAACTCCCAAGGTGCAAGAATACACAATTTGTATTTAAGAGTTTGTTTTGTTTCAACTCCTGCTTCTTACTGTGGTATTGCATTGTTTATAGGTGGAAGGAAGAGACTGATATACATCATGTACTAGTTTACTTTTAAAAAGTATATATTTAGTCCTTACAAATTGAGTCTGGATTCCTAATTAGGCAGATGCCACCCCAGGAGCACAGAAGATGCCCCAGGAGCACCCCGGTGCATTCTCCTTCAGAAGGCGAGCTTGCTCCTGTACTTTCCCTCAGAATGGCTTCTCTGATACCACTCTTTAGAGTTAACAGAGGACTTTTACATCCACGTATCCCATTTTACCTCCCAGTTACAAAAAATAAGTAAGGCAATAATTACTATCCTATTTGCAGATTTTAAAAAACCAAATTACAGAGAGTTTTAGAGATTTGTCTCTGGGGCAGAGCCAAAATGAGAAACGTAGTTTTTTGAGTCCCAGCCCCATGATCTGTTTGCTACAATGCAATTGCTTATAGCAAACACTACCTGATTTCTATGGGTTATTGGAGTCTCACCTGGACTAGAAAGGAAAGGAGGCTCTCTGTTCCACTAAACTGAAGCAAGAACACCACTGCCTCCCAGACAACCGAGGAAGGCCTCAGGGGTTCCAGAAGTCCCAACCTGTCGAGCCCAGGAACACATTTCTGCCTCAGCAACAGAGCTGACTGGAAGTTCTGGAAAATGTTCCCCTACAAAAACACTGGATAATAATAACAAATATTTAGTTAAAAGCACAGTTAAACTTATAAACAAGTAACTGAAATTCACAGGAGGTCAGAAAAACGTTGAAACCAGAGTGGTCAGCACACCCTGAAGCATAGGGCTGCTTTGGGGGCATGAGTTGATCCAGGGTGTTCAGTTCTCTGTGGGGGAGCTAAAGTCCTATGGGAATGAGAACTGAGATCCTGTAAAAGGCTGGGGTCTCAAACATCTATACTCTCAAGGAAAAAGTTGGGCTAGGAAAAGAATTCATCCTTTAGCAAAAGAAACCCAACAGAGAAATGTTTTTGTCTCAAGCCTTGGTCAAAGGGATAAGAAACAGAAACAGTAAGTCTTTCCTGAGAATTTATAATTCCAAGCCTGTCCTCATAGAGGTTAAGTGTTTGTTCTATTTACATGGTCTGGGAATCCCCAGATAGAAAAATTATCTTAAAAGTATTTCAAGTTCATAGCACCCCAAGGCATCAGGTGTATGGAAGAATGCACCTTAAACCCAAACTTTTCAGGGCTCCTGAATTTAAGAGGAGACTAATATGAACCAAAAATTAAACAATTAGGAACACATGAGAAATTAAGCCATTATATATTGGGCTCAGCAGAACAAAAGAGAACAGAATTAGACCATAATAACCTGGGGTGTAGTGTTATCTAATACAAGATGTGAAATAAATATGCTTAAAATATTTACAAAGAAACAGAGAAAACTATAGACATAAGACATGAACAAAAGACCATCAAGAAAAATAGGAAGTTTTGCAAATAACCAAACAGAATTTCTAGAAATGTAAACTATAGTAATTAAGATTTAAAATGCAAAGGATGGATTAAATGACAGCTGAACTACAGGTAAGGAGTGAATTAACAAATTTACTTATAATAAATTAACAAATCACCTTATAATGCTGTATAGAGAAAAAAAAGTATGGAAGCTATGTAACTGAGGCTAAGAGATATGGACGAAGATATTTAATTAGAATTCCAGAAGGAGATAATAGACAAACAGAAGTAAGGGCAATATTCAAAGCGAAACTGAAAAACATAGATTGGTGAGCGACATGATTTCTCACATTGGAGAAGAACATCAAATCCCAAGAAAGATAAATAAAAAATAAGTCCATTAATACAAACATTGTAATGAACCTTTAGAAAGCTAAAGACAGAAGATCTTAAAAAGAACTAGAGAGGGGGTGCCTCGGTGGCTCAGTTGGTTAAGCATCTGACTTCAGCTCACAGTTCATAAGTTCAAGCCCCACATCGGGGTCTGTGCTGACAATTCAAGCCTGGAGCCTGCTTCAGATTCTGTGTCTCCCTCTCTCTGCCCCTCCTCACTTGCGCTCTGTCTCTCTCTCTCAAAAATAAATAAACATTAAAAAAAAAAAGAACTACAGAGAAAGGAGAGAATGTAACCTAAAAAGGAACAATAATTAGATACCAGTCTTCTCAATTACAACAAGAGAATCCAGAATACAGGGAAACAATTCAAAATGCTGAGAGAAAATAAATCACCTTGGAACTGTATACCCTGCTAAACTGTCATCCAAAACAAGGTGGGAAAAGGCACTTTCAATAGAATGTGGGAAGGTATCCTCACACTCTGGGAACTCATAGCCTCTTCAGGGGATCTTCAGTGCCTGTCTCTATATTGAACAGATCTCGATGGTCATAAAAATTATAGAAAGTGCTGTGCCTACATTTTATCACATTGGCAGAATTTAAAAAATTATTCAGGTGCGGGGCCCCTGGGTGGCTCAGTCAGTTGAGCATCCAACTCTTGATTTCAGCCCAGATCATAATCTCACAGTCATGAAATTGAGCCCCGTGTCAGGCTCTGCACTGAGTGTGGGGCCTGTTTGAGATTCTCTCTCTTCTCTATATGCTCCTACCTTGCTCACATGCTCTCTCCCTCAAACCTAAAATAAATAAACATTAAAAAAAAAACCCCACTATTCAGGTGCATAAGGTCTTGGAAAGGAAACTCAGGTTAGATGACACTGTGTGCTAATCTCTAGATTCAAACTATTCGTTTTACACCCTTGCTTTTTGGCATGTTTTTTGAGCAAACATCAAAGTCTCTCACACACACATGCACACACACAGACACGCACAGTGTTGGGGGGAGCTGCCAGAGGGGATTTTGTGAAGGGCAGGAAGTTCAGAGCAGTTAGTTATACTCGATATTCATTGTTGATATGAACAGAGTGAAGAGTTTTCAGTTTTCTAATATGTGCTAAGAATCCATGTTTGGGGCTGAATTTTGTCTTCTCTGCATTCATATGTTGACATCCTAACCCCCAATTCCTCAAAATATGACTGTTTTGGAAACAGGACTGTAAAGAGATAAGGAAGGGTGGGTCCTAAGCCAACCTGACTACCATCCGTGTAATGAGAGGCGATCGGAGCTCACAAACACACCAGGAGAATGCAACACTAAGACACAACCATGTGCAGAGGCAGACGATCGTCTGCATGCTAAGCAAGGTCGCCTCAGCAGAAACCAATCCTGCCAGCACCCAGATCCTGGACTTCCGGTTTCAAAAACTGAGAAGAGAAATTTCTGTTAAGCCACCCGGTCCATGGCACTTTGCCAAGATGGCCGCGGTGAACTATGATAGCCTGCTTCTCCCCCTTCAGTACCCCTTCCCCTCGCAGGCCATACTCATCAAAAGGCTCTGTTACTTTGTCACTGAATATGAAGCTTTTGCTTTTTCGGAGTCAGAATCAACCATCCGGATAACTGATACCACATGGTCCAAAGGGACTGATGCTCTCCCTTCCGACTCCTCTAAGATGCCCACGTGCCACCTTGTGCCGGCAGCCGGCCCATCACATTGGCTGGCTGGCTGGAACCAAGATCTCCCAGCTCTCCTTCCAGAGAATTCCTCCTTGTGCTCCTTTGCTCACTCAGGCCTCCCGTGGGGCAGAAGATTGATTTTCCCCCAGCTGTGTCATGGTCTGTGCCTCCTGCACCGTTTGTACCACAAACACTCCCTTTTCTTTGGCTTTCGGGGTTTGCAGTGATTCCTAGGAGTGAGATGAGTAAGACGTTGAACGCCCAGTCCAGACAGTTCCCCACCCCAGATATGGAAACTTTGGGAGTCAAACAACTCTTCCGCCACGCACCAGAGGCACGTGGTAGTGTGTGGAGGAATGAGACACAGCCGCAGACCTTTTGTAGCCTTGAGAGTTATAGACAAATGTAAAGCAACTCAGAAAGTTCTAAATTCCTGAGTGCTGTTTGGATATGATTTGCTGGGCTATTTTAGTCTCAATAGAGTTTTTAAATGTTAAAGTTAATAATGTCTCTAATAGAAAATTGCAGCCGATGTCAAATTCCAGGGTTTTTTTTTTTTAAACAAATGGGCCTTGGAACCTGTGGCTTTCCAAGGTACCTCAGGGGGTGGGACTCAGGAAAGGGCCCCTCATTCTCGCTTTAATTCCTGTGATCCAATTCTACCTGAGATTAAACTCTATGGTCCTAATCCTAACCCTTTTTTCCTTAACCCAAGTATTTAAAGAATGATTATAGATAGTAATTATAAAGGCCCCACAAATAATTCAATACCCACTCCTGTGGGAAGATTATATACCCTCACCCTGGTGGACTGAGATGTGCCATGAGCCTTACTTTGAGTAACGGAAAGCGGATGGGAGCAGCCCGTGTCACTTCCAGAGAGAAACCTTGAAATCCTGTGTGTGATTCACTGTATTCTCCTCCCTGACACCCCCACCTCCGTTTTTGGAAATCATGGAGTTAGAGCGAAGATGGGCCTCCATCAGCCTTGGGTTCTTGAGTGACTACAATGTAAAGAGCTCCTGCCAACTCGCATGGGAAATGTCATGGCTGGAGATGAACCTGGTTGTTATAAACTCTTGAGGCTTTCAGGTTTGTTAACTGTAGCATAACCTGGCCTATCTTTTAAAAAGTTTTTAATTTTTTTTAAATTAATGTTTATTTATTTTTGAGAAAGAGAGAGAGAAAGAGACAGAGTGCAAGCAGGGGAGGGGCAGATAGAGAGGAAGACACAGAACCTGAAGTGGGCTCCAGGCTGTGAGCTGTCAGCACAGAGCCTGATGCGGGGCTCAAACTCACAAACCGTGAAATCATGACCTGAGCTGAAGTCGAATGCTTTCTTTACTGAGTCACCCAGGTGCCCCTATAAATTTATTTTGAATGTTTACTTATTTTTGAGACAGTGAAAGACAGAGCGTGAGTGGCGGAGGGGCAGAGAGAGAGAGGGAGACACAGAATCAGAAGCAAGCTCCAGACTCTGAGCTGTCAGCACAGAACCCAATGCGGGCTCGAACCCGTGAACTGTGAGATCATGATTTCATGCTTTTTTAAAAAATTAATTAATTAATTTTTGAGAGAGCGAGACAGACAGAGAGAGAGAGAGAGAGAGAACATGCAGGTGAGGGAGGGCAAGGGAGAGCGAGAATCCCAAGCAGGCTCTGCACTGTCAGCATCAGAGCCTGATGTGAGGCTGGAACCACAAATCATGAAATCATGATCTGAGAAGAAATCAGGAGTCTGACATTCAACTGTGTGAACCACCCAGGTGCCCCAGGCCTATCTTGAATAATACAATAAATAAATTGTCTTCAGGCATTACACTTTAAAAATTTTAAGTAAAAGACACTTTTTATTTAAAATTGTATTCTCTAAGATAGTGCACATTAATAAAAGGGGACAAACATTTATTAATAACAAAGAGGCACTGTCTCCTTATTGGGCATCTAGCAGTCTCAGTTCAGCTTCCCTGGGGCGATTCAAGGTGGGGGTCTGCGAACTTTTCGTAAAGGGCCAGATTGTACACATTTTTAGATTGTGGTCCATATGGTCTCTGTTGCAACTATTCAGCCTGTCATCGGAGCTCACATGTGATTGTAGACAATGGGTAAACTAATGGGTGTGGCTGTGTTACACTACAATTTTATTTATTGAAACAAGCTGGCATATAGTTTGCCTACTCCTGGTCTGGGGCCTAGAGACCAGAATGTGACCCTTCAGGTCTCTCGCTCCCTGCCAATCACTTTTCCCAAGCTTTATTAGAATATAGTTGACACATAACTTTGTAAGTTTAAGGGGTACAGCATGGTGATTTGATGTATTTACATACTGCAAAATGATTATCAGTATAGCTTTCGCTAACATCTCCATCATGTCATATAGTTACCATTTCATTTTTGTGGTGAGGACATATAAGAGAGAACATCTACTCCTATAAACTCTCAAATATATAATACAGCATTATTAACTATAATCACCATGCAGTATATTAGATGTCTAGAACTTATTCATCTTTTAATTTATACCCTTTGACCAACATCTCCCCATTCCCCCACCTTCCCACCCCTGGTTACCACCCACTATTCTGTTTCCATTAGTTTGGCTTTTTTTAGATTCCACAAGTATGTAATTCTATAATATTTGTCTTTCGCTCTCTGAGTCATTTGACTTAGTGTAATGGCCTGGATATTCAGCCATGTTGTTGCAAATGGTAGGATTTCTTTCCTTCTAATGGCTGAATAATAGTCTACTGCATACATATAGACCATATCTTCTTTATCCATTTATCTCTTGATGGACACTTGGGTTGCTTACATGTCTTGGCTATTGTGAATAATGTCTGCAATGAACATGGGGGGTGCAGATATATTTTCAAGATTCTATTCTTGTTTCCTTTGAATATATGCCCAGAAGTGGCATTACTTGGTCATATGGTAGTTATGTTTTTAATTTTTTGTGGATATTCAATAACTCTATACTGTTTTCTATAGAGGCTATACCAATCTACAGTGCACAAGGGTTCTCATTTGCTCCACATCTTTGCCAACACTTGTTATCACTTGTCTTTTTTGGTAATAGGCATTCTAACAGGTGTTAGGCTGTGTCTTATTGTTGTTTTGATTAGCATTTCCCTGATGGTTGGTGAGTACCTGTTCATATATCTGTTGGCCACTTGTATGCCTTTTCTTAAATTGAAGTATAATTGACATATAACATTATATTAATTTTAGATGTACAGCGTAATGATTCACTACATGACTATTCCGTTCCTCAGTCCATTTAAAAAAAAAATCAGATTGTTTGGGATTTTTTGGGTGTTGAGTTGTATGAGTTCCTTATATTTTGGATATTTTACCTCTTACATACATGGAGTTTGTAAATATTTTCTTTCATTCAGTAGGCTGTCTTTTATTTTTGTTGGTTATTTGCTGTGCCAAAGCTTTTAAGTTTGATGTAGTCCCACTGGTTTATTTTTGTTTGACTTTTGTCTCTTCTTTTGGTGTCATAGCCAAAAAAATTATTGTCAAGACTCATGTCAAGGGGCTTTTTCCTTGTGTTTTTTTAATCTAGTTCTACAGATTTGAGTCTTACATTTATTTATTTATTTATTTATTTATTTAATGTTTATTTATATTTGAGGGGGTGGAGGGAGGGAGAATGTGCCAGCGGAGGAGGGGCAGAGAGAGAGGGAGACACAGGATCTGAAGCAGGCTCCGGGCTCTGACCTGTCAGCAGAGCCATGGGGCTCAAACTCAGAAGCCATGAGACCATGACCTGAACCAAAGTTGGTTGCTTAATGGACTGAGCCACCCAAGCACACAAGTCTTACATTTTAATCTTTAATTCTTTAAAAAATCTTTTTGAATGTTTAATTTTGAAAGACAGAGAGAGAGAGAAAAAAAAAAGGGACAGTAGGGAAGGGGCAGAGAGAAAGGTAGATACAGAATGTGAAGCAGGCTCCAAGGTCTGAGCTGTCAGCACAGAGCCAACCACAGGGCTTGAACTCACAAGCTGTGAGATCATAACCTGAGCCTAAGTTGGACACTTAACTGACTGACTGAGCCACCCAGGTGCCCCAGTCTTTAATTTGTTTTGAGTTAATTTTTATGAGTGGTATACACTAAGGGTCCAGTTTCAGTCTTCTCTGTATGTGGTTACCTAGTTTTCCCTAAACCTATTTTATTGAAGAGATTATCCTTTCCCCGTAGGGGACTCTTAATTCGAAGACCAGCTGCCTGCATATGACCTATCAGCCACTCCTGAGGAACTAAATCAGGTGGTCAAATATATTCATTTATTCAGTTCACTCACTCATTCATTCACTTAAATTCGACACTCTGATAACCTGCTATGTACTAGCCAGTGTGTTAGGCTCTGGGGACAAAGTAGAAAGAAAACCTAAGATCTCATCTCCCATAGGACTTAGAGGAAAGTGTAGGGTACCATACAATAGAGAAAGAAACAGGGCGTCTGGGTGGTTCAGTCAGTTAAGCATCAGACTTCAGTTCAGATCATGACCTCAGGGTTCATAGTTTGAGGCCCCGCTTCGAGTGAGCCCCCCTTCTGTCTCTCCCTCTCTGCCCTTTGTGATATTCTCCCTTGCTCACTTTTGCCCCCCCCAAAACAAACAAACCAATAGAAAAAGAAACAAGATAATTTACAATAGTAAGTGCTATGAATAAACCAAAATGGCATAACATAACACGGGACCAACATTAGACCCAATGTCACAGAAGGGCTCCTTGGAGAAGTGACATCTGAGCTGAGACTTCCAGGCCTGGCTAGATGAGCAGAACTGAGGTGATTCCAGGCTCTGCTTCTTCCTCCCAAACCCCACTTAGTGGTGTCTGAAACTCCATTTTCACAACTGGAGGAAACATCTCTCAAGTGCATAAGCACAGTAGAGATCCATTTGAGTTTGAATGGGTTTTGTGTGAACCATCCCTGGCCAATCCATCCATCAGTTCGAATGACTGGTCATCATACCCTACTGTGCATGGCCAGGCCGGGGCAGGAGCAGAGTGACTGCAGGAATCTGCATGAATGCTGGCTGGAGTCAGAGCTCATTAGGGGCTCTGCATTCACAGAACATTGCCAGGGAGGCAGGGAGCCCCACGCAGTCTGCTGAGGGAGAGAGAAAGTGGAGAGAATTTGAGGGAGGGTATTTCTCTCCTGAGGAGAAAAAGGCCCCCAAAGTCTTGGCAAGAGAGCAACAGCCTTACAATTCGCGGTCCCTTTAATGCTTTTTCCTACCCTTAGGGAGCTTTGCTTCCAAAGTTTATACAGAAATTTTGTTTGCTTCTTTGTTTTTACCATGTTTAGTTCCCAGGGATCTGTTAATTAAGACCTCACTGCCCTTATTTTCTACCCAATACAGCGAAGCGCTTAGTAAATGCTCAATAAATACATGCCACTTGATTGCTTTCCTTGGTAATTATGTTCTAGAAATAGCAGTAGTATATTACTGAGCTGCCTTATTATCTCCCTCTCTACCATGGGCTTTTATACCTCACAAACATTTATGGCTAACCAAAGAAAAGGAGAATCTCATGGGGTTTTTTGTTTTTTGTTTTTCTCTAAGTGTATTTTTAAAGTCTGTTTAAAAGTATGAGAAAAAAAAGATGTTTTGTTAAAGGGTTTTGCTTGGAAGATGGAAAGAGAATCCTTTGCTCAGGGTTTCATTCACTATCCAAGGTTTTACCACCTACACTGCGGGAAGAAAGAGCTGTAGTTGATGCCTCCGTCAACCACTAAGGAGAGACCAAGACTGGGATGGAGAATTCCCACCTCCTCTCCAGATCCTTGCTGGCTTGGGTAAGGAGGCCTACTATTTATTTATGGGACAACAGGCATTTTGAAAGTCTGAGCCTTTCCTGAGACAGGATACGTCTGATATTGTAGGCTGGCGATTCTGGGAATCATGGGCCATTTTTATATGCTGGGGAAAACATTCAACATATTATTCATTCTTAACTGTTGTCAGTGAAGTATCACAGAGATTCTGTCTGTCTCTAATGAGACCCTTTCCCAACCACCCTGCAATATATGTCATGTTATCTTTTGCTTTGGAAAAACTGTTTTTAGGACATCGTAGTAAGAAGTCAGAGCCAAGCTAGCATACGTTATGACAAGGATGAAGTCTGGAGCCAAGTCCTGTGGCTTAGAATCCCAGAGCTACCGCTTGCTGGCTGTGGGACTCCAAGCAAGTCAATTGGCATCCCTGAGACTCAGTGTCTCCTCTGTATAATGGGGCCAAGAAGAGTGCCTGCCTCATTAGGAATTTTGTGAGGAGGAAATGAGAAGACGTGAGTAAAGCACTCACTCCAGGGTCTGGCACACAGGAAGCTGCCTGTGAATATCAGCAATGATTCAATCATTAGTTCTCCACCTCTGATGATATATTTCTAGGAGGAGGATCAGTTTTCTTCTTTCCTCTCTAAAACGCAAGAGAGTTACTGAACACTAACCACCGTGGCTGAAGAGCAATTTAGGAATGAAACAATTTCTAGACCTCATGGTTCTAATCCTCTGTTTTATCACAGTATTCTAAACCCACTTTTAAATCAGTCAGCATTTCCACTGTAGTATAATGTGCAGTATTTTAAAAAGCAGAGAGTTATCAGACGGGGGATTAGGTTACATATTTACATGTAATGTACAGGGAGAAACTCTACTCTTTTTTAGGGGTTTGGTTCTGTTTCCGGCGTATACATCAATTTCCTCTTCCTGTTCAAACCCAGACAGTTCACATTCCTCCACAACTTTATGGTTATTGGTGTTTCTGTGGAAACAACCACCTAGGAAGTGGTATTTCCCAGGCTAAGAGCCTCACATTAAGCTTTCTTGGCAAGATGAGAGAAGGGTGTTTCAGATCCATAAAACCCATAATTTTAGCATGATTGTCAGATAATAAGGATAATAATAGAGTTGTAGAGCTTTAGAACTAGAAGAACATTAGATCCCATCTAGGCCAACCCCCTCATTTTACAGATGAGTAAGTACCTTATGCTTCAACCATGTTTGACAGTCCTAAAAGCGTTTTCACACAGATTATGTCATTTGCTTTCCCAATGACTCCTTAGATAGTCAGTAGGTAGACATTATTTATCTCCACCTTGGAGATGAGGGAGCTGAGGCCTAAGCCATGGAAGAAGGCAATCAGTGGGCATATCTACAACCCAAGCCCTCGACTGTCTTGTCAGCGTCCTTCCCATTGCGGCTCGATGCCTCTCAGGACTTTGTATGTTGATCAGGACTGTCTAGACTCCAGGTCTCCCAGACTTGATACTTTTGGACTTTGAAACCCTGTCGTGTGCAGAACAAACTCTAAGCCCGTCAACATGAAACCCGCATGAGGCCCTCACCCCTGTCCTTTGCCCCTCTCTTCGGTCTCATCCCTTGCCGTGCCTGGTTTTCTACTTTTTGCCGTGGCAACTCCAAAGGCAGTTACTGCTGCTTGGAACGTCTTTCCAACTTACTTTTTTTAACCTAACTTTTTTTAAAAGAATGAGCCTGAGATGCTCATCATTTGTGTGTGTGCGTGTGTGTGCGTGTGTGTGTGTGAGTGTGTGTGTGCACGCATTCGCATGCCCTTATGCTTCCTTCTTGAAAACCTACCATAGCCATTGTTCTAGAAAAGGTGGGTCTATACCCTACATGAATTTACCCAAATCCGATTTTATCAGGGGTGGCCTTGAAATCTGGAGAGAGAAAAATGAAGAGCTATGTAGATCTGAGAAGAGAGAAGAATCCTCATGGCTCTGGAGAGACTGAGGAAAGTATAGAAAGAAGTTAACATTGTTCTTGGTAACTTTTATATCACCTGGCTCCAAATCCTTTGCTTCAATGAAATACTCCTATATGGTCCCCAGATTCTCCCTCTGGCAGCAGTGTTCTGGGAAACCAGCTCTTAAAAACAAACAAAAACAAACAAACAACAAACCCCTAATTTTTAGTGTTTGTCAGTTCCTAGGGTGTAAATACTCCCAATGTGGCCTATTTCAAGCTATCACAACATTACTGAATCCAGGGTAGGGGGGACATGCACATACATTTGCCCTTCATGCACTTGTACGAACTGACTCCACCTCACCATTGCGTTGGGTTTAGGCTAAGTGAATGTTTCTTGTCCTTTGCATCCAAATACTGTACTGTATTACATATAGACACTGCTGATTGGCTACTTTATTTACCAAAATAAAGAAAAAAACACTACTTTTTAAAGTATACCATAACCCTTCAAGAACAGTCTTCTGCCATTGTGAGTCAGTACCACTAGCCTCTGCTCCTTTGAGGCTTTCTTGTATCTATTCCTCTGGGCTTAGCAACTATTCCTCCAGTTAGCTCTGTTGCTAAGTGTGTGGTAGGCCATTCTTTCTTTGGTATCGTAGCAACAAAATGTAACACAGCTTCATTTGCTTGTGGGTATCTTCTTGAATCTAGGAAAATACTTGCTGCTTTGGGAGAAAATACAGAGCTGCAGGCATTCTTCTAATGATGAATATCCACTTTCTTAATATCAATGTATGGTCTTTCACTCTGTTCCCACACTTTTCTGTGTAGACAATACCTTTTGGCTATAACATGAAATCACATTTAGTTTCTTGAACACATTTTCAACAGCTGTTGAATTCCACATTAAATGTTCAAAGTAACTCAAGTGAACCAATGTCCAAATGAGCAAGTTTCTTCCTGTGGGTGTGATGACAATTAATGTCATTGTAGCTCGCCTGGTCTGTAGCTACTATGTCTCCATGGATTATAAGAAGAGTCCTAATTTCAGAGATGGTACAATGTAGAGAAGAGTGCATTTTAGAAGCAGTGAGATATGGTAATCTCTTACTACAGAAAGTAATTTGGCTCAGCCACCACCATCTTGGTCTTTCCTAGTTATCTTTTGCTCCTTCTTCAGGGGTGGGCTAAGCACCCACCTGGTGTCCCCATAATGTGCTGTGTACATCATCATGACACCACTGAATGCAGAGTTGAGAAGATGTGTGGTGTCCTAACTATCTGTTTACCCAAAGAATGTTATCTTTGATAACTCTACGGGTCCACAGAACATCACAGAGTGTCTGGCATATAGTAGGTCCTCAGTAAATGTTTAATGATTGATTTGTGAGTCCTAGGAGAGGGTTTATCTTTCAGGCCAGCAGGGTTCAAAGCTCTGAGTGGGAGAACCCCTGTCTGTCTGGGGTCCTCTCCTGAGGCAAACCCCTCTCTGGCCATGCCCCCTAATCATATGGAAACATCAGAATGCACTGTCCCTCTTGTTTGCCTTCTTCCCCATGCCCTTGATATGAAACCAACTCACATGAACATTCTACTGAGTAATAATGGCATCGAGTTTACTCATCCCAGATACTTCATAACTTTTTCTAAGGAAGTGGGAAGGAGCTAACTCACAGAAGAGGATCTTGATAAGAATTTTGGGCTGATGTGAGGACATTTTTGAACCAGGCTGCTTTTCTCTAAAGTCATACCACTTAAATGATTGCCCAAGTTCACTTTCTATCCTAATTGGGGCCATGATGTATTAATTTAAATGGTCTGTATCATCTTTCACATCACTCCCTTTTGGGGTCTTCTTGCCATATGTATGAGATTAGCTTGGGCAAGGGACCAGCATAGGTGACACACCCCAACCTGTAGTAGAGGCACGACCCACTTGCTCTGAATTAACTCAACTGTGTTTTATTATCTCCCAGCCAAGAGTCACAAAACCCAACTCAAGTCATTGTGATATCTTGTTTCCTTAAATGAGAAAAATCCTCAGCCTCTTCCACACCATCTTAAGTCCTGCACTCCTTCATGAGTGCAATCACCTCGATATTTGGTTTTCTCACAATACTTTTCTCTCTAGACACCTCTTTACCATCTAAGGTCTATCCTAACCTAGGAAAGTCGAAGAAAAAATACTAGTTATTGATATCAACCAAATAAACAAACAACAGTAATTCAAATACTTACAATACAGTTTTCCCGGTTTGGAGTCCCACACACTGGGATACTGGAAAGATATCAAAGGATGGGGACGTGGGACCCAGTCCAACATGAAGCTCAGACAGAGGTGGTGGGGGAGGGGACTGTTCCCCTGCTTCAAAAAGGCAAAAGTAAGTCTCTAATAACTCTTCTTCAATACAGAGACTCTGTGGATAAGAAACCTCAAGAATGAAACACTTAATTACAACCAAACATGGAGCAAACAAAGGATCAAGGATTGTTTTATGTGAATCCTGCCTACAAAAGAAGGCAGCTTCTTCCAAATTTTGAAAGGGATCAGTGACAAGCGGGAATTTTTTATTTCTGGATGCAGTCAGCAATTAACATAAAGAGCCGTCCTCACTTATGTTTTCATAGCAAATAGGTACAGCCTCCTCCCACCATTAACACCCCCCATCCCCCACCCCGCCCCCAGTGAGCTTTAGGGCTGCCGAATAGTCTTGGAGCGTTTGGACTTAATTTCATGACTGGGGGAAAATATTTCAGCCATTTCCCTAACTTTAATAGTTTCCATCCCTAACCTCAAAAAGGAAGGTAAAAATAACGAATGGATGTGATGAGGGGGTTGCTCCTGAGTCTCTGTCAACGCAGAGTTGTGCCACCAACACGGACCCAGGGAGGGGACCGTGCCCACGCACCGTCTCTCACCAGAATCTCTTTTGTTAACGGCTTCTCTTGGCAATCATCTCTTTCAGACGCATGTGGCCAAAAGATACAGTTTGCAGGAAATTGTCAGGAAAAGAGTATTCCTGGGGTGGAGTCTCTGAGTTGCAGCCTGGGCAGCCAGTAGAGAGAACACAGTAGATTCAAACAGGCTAATGGTTTCAGTGCAGAGCTAATTTCAACCGCCATGTGGCTGACTCCTGAGGAGTCCTACACCTCCACTTCCATGCTCACTTGGGCTCCTGCAGCACCCCCACCAGTCTCTTTGCATTCACCTCTCCTGCCCAAGCACCAAAGCCAAAGTCATCTTTGAATGCCATAAAGCCATTTCCTGCTTCAGACATTTCAATAGTTCCCATTATGCTCAGAATCACGCTCAGACTCCTTATCTCAGCCTGCAAGGCCCTCCAACATCTGGCCACTCACTTCCCCTGCACATCATCTCACATGGTCTCTTCCGAGTTCCCTGGGCAGCAGCCAGTGAGCTCTCTCTCTTCCCAGAGCATGCCACACCTTCCCTCCTCAGGGCCTGGGCACTTGCTATTCCCTCTGCCTGGACTATCATTGCCTCCCATGTCTCCACCTTGCTATCCCTTGGGTCTCAGCTGCCTCGGATGGCCCTTCCCAGACCACCCACTCAGATGTGGCCCCCTTCCCCAATCATTCTCTGCCATGTTTGCAAGTCTTTCTTTTATTTATTTTTTCTGGTTTCTTGTTCCAGAATGTAAGGTCATGAGGAGAAGGATTTTATTTTGAACAGCAGAGCATCCTTAGCACAGAGCTGGCACGTGGTAGGAAGTCCATAAATACTTGTTGAGCAACTGAGTCCCTTAAATTATTTGGCCCTTTGTCTTTCAGGCCCTAGCAAAGCTTGCTCCCTTTCCTTCAGGATCTGACTCTAAATCCATGCCTCCTGGGAGATCCTCCAGCTTGTAGAACCATTATTCATAACTCCTTTCTGAATTTGGATGAGTTTTTGTTTGTTTGTTTTTCTGTTTTTGGGGGGTTTTTGTCCTTGTTGTTGTTGTTGTTGTTTGAAAGGGATGTGCTTTAACTGGGGTCTAATAAATTATGAGAACTTTCAAGTGTCAAGAGATAAAAGTGACACAATGGAAAATGTTATTGCCCTGGAGGGCCGCCCTTTTGTAAGCCCAGTTGCGACGTGTGTATGTTACTGCTCACCCAAGTCACTAGCAGCAATCCACATTCTCCATCTCTCTCCACTGTGTGCGCGTGTGTTTCAGATAATTGACTCCAAGTGTGGCTCAAGTTCACTCTTCTTTTTCTGGCTTCTCTTGCAGTTCTTAAGACAGGATATAACATAAACCTAGGATTCCGAAAGTATGTTCTTCTGATATTTATTATTAGAAACACAAAGGTCTAGAAATACAGTTCACTTTAAGAGGAACTTGCTCTTAGATGCGCGAGTCATCAAATGTGAGACTCTGCCCTCCTCAGCGTGCCTATATTGACAGTTTGCAAAGCGCATTTGAATTATTAACCTCATTTGACCTTCACAACCTGTGGAGCGTCAGTGCAGAAATGGCCCCTGTATCACAGAGGAGGACACCAGTTCAGAGTGGTTGGGCATCCCAGACCGTGTCCTTGACTAGGTGTTTGGGGTGAAGCTCTTGCCTTTCACCATCACGATGTTGTGTTCATCGTGAAATTGAGTAACTCTGTGAAACAGGGCCATCCAAAGGCTTGACTGCGTGGAGTTACACACGTGTGAGTCCTGTTCACAACCTGCTGAAGACTCAAGTGCTTTTTCAAGAACAGATTTCTAAGGTTTCCTTCCTGAAGATCTCTGTTATTTTTTCTCCACTGTGGATTTCCCAGGCATGGAGGGTCCAGATTGGCTTCTCATCCTCTTTAGATCACTAGCGTTTTTATGTGAAGTTTATTAGATTCTAGTCTTAAGCGGTGGAGCTTCACTATCCATTCACATGTGCAGGCTCATCACGAACAGATTTGTTTTCTTCCGTAGGTTTCAAAATGTTGACAAAAGCATAAAGCCCCCTCCTTTAACACCACCTCAGTGACTCAAGGATGATTTGTGTGTGGGGTCTGGGCATGTGAGACATAGGTGTACACTCGGGAAAGGTATCTGTGAAAATTACACAAACTACAAATTAAGTCATATCTCAAGGCCACCCTCAAAGCCTTCATTTCAATGCAATTGGAAGTATAAAACATCACTTAAGATAAATGAGCTACAGCTATGGACAGGCAATCTTTCCTCTAACTCGTGGTTTATTATAATGGTGTTTAAAGTGGAGGGGTTATTCGACTTGTCCAATTCAAAAGACTGTCATATACTTTGGCGGAAGGATACATGGGATGATATTTTCCTTTTTAAAGAAACATTTTGTACAGATGTACAATGTGAGCCTAGATACAGGAAAGTAAACTACTTCCTTCTAAAAGAAAACAGGATATGTATTTAGTATCTGATCACTTCCCTTTTCTTGCATGTCCCAAAAGCTACTATTTAGCATAAGAACTCTTCTAGTAATTATGAGGGATGTATAATCTTTTTTAAAAATGAGTTTACAAAGTTCTCCATATTACTTTATTTCATTCTCCCATCAATGCTGTGAGCATCATGGTCTTTGCTGACAATTGAGGAGACTAAGACCCAGAGCAATCAGGTGGCTTCTTCTCGGCCACCCAGAGCATCAACAACAGAAAAACTCAAACATGCTTTCAGACTCCACAAAGCCTGCTTCCCACCGCTGCCATGCTTTGTGAGAGCCTTTTACTGGAGTTTTCTGAAATGTTCAAGTTGGAGGAAGAGAAAATGCTAATTACATATTACATTTGAACCCTAATCACCACTAACTTCTTGGTAACAAATTTCTAATTGGCTTGTTAATGATTTGACCAAGATAATCCTCCTACTAGATAATCAACTGCTAAATAATTGGGAATTAGCTGCTTTTATCTCAAGGATGTGTGAAACCTAAGCCTGGCCATTCTGGGGGTGGGGTGAAGGAAGCAGATTTGATAGTTGTGAGGCTTTCTTTGCCCCCCACCTCACTGTACCCCATTTGAACAGACACATTCTGGAACAGTGTGGCCATTATTACAACATCATGGCACAGAATTTGGTCCTCAAATATCAGAAGATAAATTACATTAGCTTGAGAGTTAGCCCTGTTTAAATGCCTCCCTTTCTGAGTCCCATTTTTAGAGTCAAGTTCAAACTAACCTGTTCATACTTTACAGATGAATGGACTTGATAAGAAATAAAAAAGAGGCTGATGCCAGGATAGCTTCTTTGGGTGTACGACCTGAGTAATGCCCCAGGATCCCCGAGCCCTTGGTTAATCCTTTGTGGCTGCCATCTTGAAGTTCTTATATTTTGAACAAGGGACTCTTATTCTCATTGTGCATTTGTCCCTCAAATTATGCAGCCGGTCCTACTTGGTACTGCAGAATATTAGCCTCAGAGATAGTGAGCCTGTCAGATTAGAGTGCTGCCCACATTTTAGGTCTCCCCCCAAAACGTGGGGAGAAGCCAACATACTGCCGGCAGATCCAAAAAAGTATAGCGTCAGGAATACATAGGGACCACAGGGTCACTAGTCCTCAGCAAAGGCAGAGGGCACTGCCCAACACCTGGCAGAAGGTTCCAGGTTGGTTGAAGCCAATGAGGTGGAGGCCAGGTGCTCCTAGCCCAAACGTCAGAAAAATATGAAGTGCTTCCAGGAATATAATACTAGTTTCGTGTTTGGGACTTTCCCCCCACATACCTACTTAACCTATGTTAGGGAGTGTTGGCATGGCCAGATGGGAAACATGTTCAATATCCAATAGGCTATAATCTTTTTTTTTAGAATTTTTAAATTTGAAAATTTTTAAAAATTTAAAAACTTAAAAAATTTTAGAATTCTAAAAAACTTCTATTTTAGAAAGAATTTTTTTACGTTTATTTATTTTTGAGAGACAGAGAGAGACACTATGTGAACAGGGGAGGGAGAGAGAGAGGGAGGGAGACACAGATCCAAAGTAGCTCCAGGCTCTGAGCTAGCTGTCAGCACAGAGCCCGACGCGGGGCTCAAACCCACGAGCTGTGAAATCATGACCTGAGCCGAAGTCGGCCGCTCAACTGACCGAGCCACCCAGGCACCCCAAAAGACTTTTTTAAATTTTAACATTTTTACTTATTATAGAACAATATTCACTGAGAAACACATTTCATTACTGATGAGAGAAAAAAATGAAAAAATCACCCATAGTCCCAGTCCCAAGAGGTGATCATTATTAACATTTTAAAAATTATTTTTGAGAGAGAGAGAGAGAGAGTGAGCGAGCTAGTAGAGGGGAGGGGCAGAGAGCAAGGGAGAGAGAGAATCCCAAGCAGGCTCCATGCTGTAAGTGCAGAGCCTGACATGGGGCTCGATCTCATGAAAATGTGAGACACTTAACTGGCTGAGCCACCAAGGCACCCGCATTATTTTATTTATTCATTTTAGTTAATTAATTTATTTAAATTCACATCCAAGTTAGTTGGCGTATAGTGCAATAATGATTTCAGGAGTAGAATCCAATGATTCATCCTGCACACATAACCCCCAGTGCTCATCCCAACAAGTGTCCTCCTTAATGCCCCGTACCTATTTAGCCCATTCCCCCACCCACAATCCCTCCAGCAACTTCAGTTTGTTCTCTGTATTTAAGAGTCTCTTATGTTGTATCCCCCTCCCTGTTTTTATATCATTTTTGCTTCCCTTCCTTCATGTTCATCTGTTTTGTATCTTAAATTCCATAAATCATATGAGTGAAGTCACATATTTGTCTTTCTCTGACTAATTTCACTTAACATAATACACTCTAGTTCCATCCACGTTGTTGCAAATGGTAAGATTTTGTTCTTTTTGATTGCCAAGTAATACTCCGTGTGTGTGTGTGTGTGTTTGGGTGCATGCATGTGTGTGTGTATAGCATCTTCTTTATCTGATTATCTGCACCAGTTTGCATTCCCACCAGCAGTGCAAAAGGCCTCCTCTTTTCTTGCATCCTCGCCAATATCCGTTGTTGCCCGAGTTGTTAATTTTAGCCATTCTGACCAGGCACCCCATTATTAACATTTTAACACACACTCATGCACAGTTGTTTTTCTTTTCATTTAATATTTTGAGACCATGATCCCATGCCATTAGATATCCTACCACTGTATCACCTTAAATTTACCATGATTTTAATCACATTTATAGTTTATTGAACTAACGTCTATGGCTTGATATTAAGACTGATTCTCATTTCTTGCTACCTTAAACAGTGTTGTAATGAACAGGTGTGTAGCTAAATTTTCACAGTCATCCATGTCTACTGTTTTAGAATAATTTTCTGGGAGTTATCTGAGTAAAAGATATGAACATATTGGCTTAGTCAGTTCGGGTCATGATCTCCCAGTTCATAAGTTTGAGTCCTGTATCGGGCTCTGTGCTGACAGCTCAGAGCCTGAAACCTGCTTCAGATTCTATGTCTCCTCTCTCTTTTTCTTCTCCTCCCCTGCTTGCATTCTATCTCTCTCTCAAAATTAAGCTTAAAAAATAAAAATTAATAAATGATATGAGCATATTGAGAGATGCTTGTCCAATTTCCTTGCAGGGCCGTTGTACCAGTCTCCGTTCCCATCAGCAGCATCTGTGAATCTGGGAAGTGTTTTTAGAGTCCCATAGAGCCCGTTTTGTGACTGGGTGGGAGGTGGTGATTCACACCCAGAAGAGAATCCTTCTGGACTCTCATGGAATTTCTAGAATTTCAAAGGGCCAATAGAATGGAGGTGTAGATGGCAGTCATTTTAATGATTTGTAGTCTAGGCAACTAGTGTAGGGTGAAAATTATCCTAAAGAGATTGCTGCCAAGAGGTTGTCCGGATATTTTATTTGCCTATAATTGCACCTTCTAGTTATATGTAACAGTGTGATCACATGGTGCCAAATCAAAGATTTATAAAAATTGCACTAAACCCATGTCCTGTAATTTGAAAAACAAAACACAATAAAACAAGGCTTTGTATTTTTCTTCTTTATTCAATCATCAGTAATTATTGGTTGGTTTGGATTCCCTGCCTTTCTCCCCTTCCAGCTGCCCTTAAGACTTTTCTTTTTTGTCCATTGGAAACACAGTTTGTATGGTAGTTCTGACCATTCAAAAGCAAGCTCCTTGAACTTCAGCTTCCTTGGTAAATACAAATTCCAGTTCAAATCTCTTTCATGCTTATAAACACCGCGCCTCCTAATCTCCAAGTCCCTTTTGGTATCAGATTTCTCTTTAGAGATCCATATATTATCCTTTTCCACAAAGCAGGCCTGCAGCTGGGCTTCTGGAAAAAAAAATCAATATGAGGGAAACGCGAGCAAACCTACCAGAAGGAAAGCTGGAATTTAGAGGTTCAGTCAATCATGGGAGCCCTCACATTTATTGATTTATTTCTAATCAACAAAGATTTTATTATGGTACCATGGCGGTGATAGATACAGAAGAGAATATGAATTCTTAAAAATTACAGATCACACAGGGTGTTTCTAGTAAATGGGTGTGATGTGCAACATCATTTAAAGATGAATCTCCCCTGTGTGTTATGGATGATACTCCAGGAATACTCTCTGATGTCAGAAAGAACCATAACCCAGTGTGGTGGGCAGTCCTTTCCAGTGACCAGTGGTCTGGGTCTGTGGTTTGTTTACTTTCCTACACAAAAATGCAATGGATTATACAATCTCTGGAGTGGGCAGCCTCAGAATGCCCATGGTACAATGGCTTATTCTTTTTAAAATGCATTAAATATGAATTGGCCATTTATCATTAGTAATCACATACATCATTTTCTTGATACCATCTCTCTTTTCTCCTTCTCTTGCACATATCCCTGTTTTCTGTTTCCAGCCGCTCGCCCACATTAATTTTCTTTGCTTTTAGAGCTTACTCACCCATCTCCTTTTCGTTTTCTTTGTAACAGCTCCAACACATTTCTCTCTACATTTGCAATTTTTGCTTAGCTTTTCCTCCCTTGTTTTTTCCACCAAACCCTGTTTATTTTCATTTTCTTCCCAATGGTCTGATTTCTCTCCCTGCCTGTCATATTTAATTGAGGTTTGCTGCGTGGAGGAGATGAAGAAAGTCATTTCTTCTCATGCTCAACAAGGAAAGTGCTGCCATATAGTTTCAGCTTATTCTAGATTACTACCTGTTGGATAGATCCCCAGTTCTATCCTTTGTAAACCCAATCACAGTGCAGCTCTGTGCTCTGTGTAGAACACACCAGAGACACACAGGTTCATGATGTGTTGTTCTGAATTCCTAGTGTTGCTTTCTTGAACATGAGGAAGGGTCCTTATCACCGGCTTCACCCCTCCTTTCTCTCACTGCTCCTGCTATTGACGGATGTTTTGGGCTACAATTGCCCTTTTTGTCAAAGGGGAAATTAGTGGCTCTAAGCTCACTAATCAGAACCCAAGAAATGTTGAAAAAGAGGCATTACATTCAAGTGATCACCTCCAGGGGCTCTCTTGTTTGCGGAGTAAAAAGCACTTGAAGGGCACTGAAAGAGAGTTCTGGCACAATGAATAGTTAGAAAATGTGGTTCATATGGGGACTCATTCCCTCTGCTTGTGAGTCTTTGTCATTGGACTTGTTTCTTTTGGAGACTCTGTGCAACATAGGCATCCACGTGAGAGGAACATCATATACATACTTTTTTGAAATCTTGCTCATTCTTAAGTGAGCATGAGGGGGTAATGTGAATTCTAAAATATAGAATATCTCAGACTCTCCACTGAGTCATTTCACTGTTCTCAGTAGTTGGCTCAGACCCAACTACAGAATGGAAAGCTATTTTTATGCGTTTGCTCACAACTGAGAGATCTAACACAAGATTCAGCCAACATAATTTGGCAGTTTAAAAAAGAGGAAAAGATGCCTTACTATATCCCATTTAATGAGGTCAACAATATTTTCACATTTGAGATCATCTTTGCTGTCTAAAGCATTTATTAAGAATAATTTGGGGACAAAACAGTGTTTGCAGATAAAGATGATATTCGCTCTGTCCTTCTCCTGCTATCATTTTCCTTCTACTGTATCTTGCGGATATTTTTTTCTTCGTGCTTGACTTTTTCGTGGTGGGATGGATTGAAGCTCCATCAGACATACGTGCTCTGCAATAAAATGTGACTCACTGCCCCGCTCCATTGTAAAAGTCGTACAGGCAGTAACTCAAGTGTGTGGCTGACTCAGTAATTGCCCAGCATCGTCTTTATTGAAATTATCAAGCAATCTAGAAATTAGAAGTGAAGTAACCCATGAAGTCATCCTGACCTGGCTATTCCGGGCCAAGGTAAGAGTCTTTTCCAGGCCATTCTTCTATTACTCTTTCAATTCAATTTTATAATCACCAGTCATGCAACAACTCTGTTCATTAATTTGGCAAATTTCTGTTCCAACTAGCTATCATATGAAACTATAGAGCATATCACGAATAAGCACAGCATATATCTTGAGATCAAGTAGCACTTATTTTTCAAAAATAACAGATTGGAGGCCAGTCTGTGAAACTCAGGAAAACCCACAAGGTTTAAGGTGGTTATTTATGAAGTCTGGTCTTGTCGGGGCTGAGGGTGGAGTAGCAAGGCTCACACAGGACAGACTTAGTCTAGACATTGGACCTGGCTCAGTGGAGAAAGGTCTATGCATCTGAGAGAATGGACTGTCCACTGAGCCATCTTCTCCCTCTGGCTGTCAGTGCTGGGCACGGGATGACTAGGAGATGGACAGGGGAGTGCTTGGATTAAATTTTTTTTAAAGAAAATGCCATGAATCAAATAGACTTCCTAGAAGCTAAGGGATCATGGATTCACAATGAAGGAAAATTAGAAACCATTTAGCCCCACATCCCACAGCAAGACATAAATCCTTTCTCTAGGGCGTTATTGACATGTGAGCAGCTGGCTTGCATTTGAATATCCCAGGGGCACTAACTTACGAGGGAGCCCATTCATTCTGGTCTCAGATGGCTATGTTTGTTTTTTATGATCCAGCATAATTTACTTCTTTGAGGCCTTCATCTGAATAAGCCCCCAGTAAAATTTGGCTGTTATTATTATTGTCATTGGCATTTTTTACTTCATGAAAAACACCTAAAGGTTATCAAGGCTTTTGTTCCTTCTCAAGGCTAATTTTCTTGATTGCTTAAACCCATGAATTGGTTCCCAGATCCTTTAATGTCTTGGGTTTTCTCTCTCTCTCTCTCTCTCTCTTTCTCTCTCCCCCCGTGTGATTCACCAGCCACCAATACAGTGACCATGCTTCTTGTGATCTACTCTCTTTGACATTTCCTGGCTCAATTCATTCCAATGAAAGGGCCCTTTCATCTCTCTGCTCTGTGCTGATCAAATGCCTAAAGCAGAAGACTAAGGTTGTGATTGGTTGACATGGGTGAAAAATATATATAGGGACATAAGAGGAATTAAATCCCCTATAGTGGTTATTTGCTGAAGGAGAACTGGGGTACAGAAAGTGATTTTGTTTTTTTAACATTAATTTATTTTTGAGAGAGAGGGAGACACAGAATCAGAAGCAGGCTCCAGGCTCTGAGCTGTCAGCACAAAGCCTGCCATGGGGCTCAAACCCACGAACTGCAAGATCAAGACCTGAGCTGAAGTCAGACGCTTAATCAACTGAGCCACCCAGGTGTCCTGGGAAAGTGATTTTAAATAAGTGATCAAGGACATAGCCAGATCATATTCAGAAAGAATTTGGTAAAATTAAATAGAAATTATAGAAGAAAGTAGGCTTTCTTTTTGTCTTATTTATTTACAGATTGCTGTTTGTTCATCAAAAACTAAAACAAAATAATCCTTATTTCTTGGAACAAAAGCCATTTCTAGCTCAAGATGAATTGTAAAACAAAAAGAGACACATGGGAGATTAAAAATAGTGTGTTTTTCATTGCAGATATTAAATTTTTAAGTTGTTCTCGCATGGTCTCGGGGAAAAGCACAGCAGAACCAGATGCTTCTTTCTTGATGCAGACAAAAATGAAACTAACAGGAAAGTAGAAAGTCCTTCTAAGCTTGATTAAATGACCAACAGTAAAGGGAAACTGCTGAATGGTATTGATACCTGCCCTATGTTAAGCAACACATGTAAAGGATATTCCAACTAGTAACCTATCATTGCATGGCTTAGCTTCCAAGTTCTTTTCTTTTTCTTTTTTTTTTAACACTTTATTTATTTTTGAGAGACAAAGAGAGAAAGAGCATGAACAGGGGAAGGGCAGAGAGAGAAAGAGACACAGAATCCTAAACAGGCTCCAGGCTCTGAGCTAGCTGTCAGCACAGAGCCCGACGCTGGGCTCGAACCCACGAGCTGTGAGATCATGACCTGAGCCGAAGTCGGATGCTCAACTGACTGAGCCACCCAGGTGCCCCTCAAGTTATTTTCTTAATATTGGTGTTGCATTTGTGTTGCGTGATTCCCATTTTCTTCTGTCCCTCTCGTTCTCAATAGTACGCATTTGCCAAATGGCTACCTAGGGAGAGGTTTGTTACAACCGCTATACAACAACTGAGATCTGGATCGTTAGTTGAGTAGAAGATGCTGCTCGTGTGAAAAAGACAAAGCTAAACTTAGGTTGGCATCATGGGCCGAGGGAAGAGAAGGCATAAGATGGAGAAGGCTGCCCACTCCAAACGAGTCAGCCCCGTGAAACTGCTATTTATTAACAGGGCTTTTTATTGCAGGTGCAAAGATGGGTTCGACCTGGTGCTCCAAACGAGCAATCGCCAGGGTCTGTGGTCATGCTTGAAATTCAGGAGCACATATCATGGGAAGCAGCTGGGCAAACTGTTGCTGCAGACATTGTTGGTTTCCATTTATCCCCTTCCTTTTTCCTCACAGGACTCTGCTTTTGTTTGCTTTTTAAAAAGCAAATCTGTGCTCCCAGGGAGGCTGGCCCCAGTCCCAGGGCATGAACTGTGATTCGTTCAAGTCAGTCATGGCAGTGTCTTTCTCTTGAAGGTGAGCATGTACACATGAAGAGATTCTGCCCAGCGAGGAAAGAGAGAAGTCTACCCTGGGTCCTTTCAGAAAGGGTTGGACAGAGACACACACAGGGAGAGATGTTAAGCATTATCACATCTGGATGTGATGCCCGGAGCTGCAACAGTCATTTTACAGCATGAGGGGAGGATAAAACCCACATGTTGAGCAGAATTGAGCAGACAGATGGCAACACTGGGGGTCTGAGGCTAGAACTGAATTAACCAACCACGGAACTACCTGTTAGGAGTGAATGGTCTCCAAAATTTGTATGATTAAGTCTTAATCCCCAGTACCTTTCAATATGATTATATTGGGAGTTAGGGCATTTAAAGAGATAACTGATTAGATAATAAAAGTGGGCCCTGATTCAACCTGACTAGTGTCTCTGTGAGAAGAGGAGATTAGGATATACAGAAAGAAACACCAGGGGTGCATGCACAAATAGAAGGCACCCATGTGCAAGCCAGAGAGAGAGCCCTCAGAGAAACAAACCACATCATCAACACCTTGATCTCATACTTCTAGACTCCAGGATTGTGAGAAAGAAAATATCTGTTGTTTAAACCTCCTAGTCTGTGGTGTTTTGTTATTGCCATAGTCCTTGTAAACCAACATACTTTGGCCTTCTTGATGCATAAGGCTGTACAATTTTTCTGTTTGTTTAAGTCACTTGACTGGGGCTTTCCGGTCTAACAGAGTTGTTAAAAACACACAAGAAAGATATTGTAACAGTATTTTTCTATTGCGAGTGGAAGCAAGTCTGAAGATAGGGGATATAGCCATAATGTTTAACATTGGGGGCCAGAACGTCTTAGAGGATCATCTTGTTTACTGCCATAAACACAAGGAGTAGCAATTTATTTTTTTTTTACTTGTTTTTCAAATGCCAGGGTAGGGCTTTTGTCTCTGCTCTCCCAATCTTCCCATAACTGGACCTGATGATGGGGCCTCCTGAGGATATGGTTAGTGGTCAAAGGACAGAATGAAGCTGACTCTCCATGTGGGGGTGTAGACTGATGACTATGATCTCAGCTAACCAATCAAATTAACTAGCAACAGATGAAAAGCAAATTTTGACCAGCTTTAAGGAATGAGAATTTAGAAAGTCCTAGGGAGTAGTTAGAATAGGATGGCACAAAACTACTCCATTTTATGGGTCTCCTCCTATTAATTTAGGTTACTCCAAATTCTAATTTCAAAGCAGGAAGTTGGGCAACCACTGGATAAAGACAGATCAACTTCCAGCCTACAACTATTATATACCTTGTATATACTGAAGCTTAGCTCTAAGCTATGAAATATGAAACGTCTCTCTCATGACTAATGCATTTGTTGAACCAACTATATTTTTCTAGATAATAGTTGTTAGGTTGACCATAGCCACATTATTTTAAGCTTTCAATGCTTTGATTCAAATCCTCCTCTTTGGTCTTCCTGCCTCCAGAACATTCCCTTCTAACCCGTTCTGCTCCCTAGTGAAGCTTCCTAAGTTCACTTTCATTATTTCTTCCCTCACCTCCAATAATTCATGTGACTCTAAAACTATTGGAAACAACGTTTGGAGAATCTGCCTGGGCTATCGACCCATATTTCTTCTCTGAGAGTTCCTTTATCCTGGAGATGAGCCCCAGAAGTTATAATTTCATATGACATCAATTCTTTCATTGTGCCAGGATTAGACACACAGATTCTCTTTCACAGAAATTTGGGATTGGATGTCAAAGATGCTAGTAACATCTGCTGGTCAACTTCGAACTAAGGAGAGGTTAATGTGTAAGTTGTGGGGTGGATTGTCTTATATATTCATGAAGAACAAAAGAATCTGTTTTGCAGAGGGGAAAAGATGAGAAAGATATGCAGAGGGAAGCCAAGGTGAGAAAGGAGGTGACTGGGGTGGAGTTGACGGATGCAAGCTAGGAAGCCTGCGACACTAGCTTCTGAGAGCTTTTAATTCCTGGTTCCAGGCCTTGCAGAGACCTAGTTGTCCACTCTGCTGTTGGGTTCCTCTAGGTCTTTTTGTTTTTAGGTTAACTTTGAGTGGCTTTCTGTTATTTGAATCCAAAACCATTTCGGCCAAGATAAAGGTAAAGTCCAAGCTTTTGGCTTGATACTCAACACTATTCACAGATTAGCTGTCATACGTGGTTTTTATCTTTATCTTCCTCTTATGCCCTACATGGAACTTCATTCATACATACCAGTCTCCTTTCTTTCCTTCTCGGACACCTTATACATTTCTGGCTTGTTCCTTGTTTCCCATAATTTCTTCTACCTAAAATACTCTCCTTTTTCTTCTTGGCCTACTTGGATCCTATGCATTTTTAAAGGTCAACTCAAGTTTGCACTTCTATAGAAAGTCTTCTACAAGCTTCCCCGCTCTCAGCAATTTCTCCTTCTTTTAAATTTCCATAATGCTTGTTATTTCTGTTTTCAGGCAACTGTTTTCATGAAACAATAGCTTATGGTAATGGAGAAAAATATGCTGAAACACCCCGATGATAGAAACTCTAGCATTTGAGTCTGGAAATAATATGGGAGACTAAGGACTGTATCTCTGGGTTTCAGACCAGGAGAGTGGGAGCAAAAATATGTTTAAATATCTCCAATCTGTTGGAGAACATGAAATATGCCTGCTCCTATAACTTTGTTTAGCTTCATCAATAATACCTACATTGAGTGTGATAAAACAACTAGATGAGAGGAGAGAGAGATGGACAAACAAAAGGATAGGAAGGAGAAGATGGACACTGAAGTACTGGAGAAGATGGAAATTGTAGGGATGGGAGTCAATGATAGACCAAGGAGGATAGGAAAGAGATGAGGAGATATAGCAGGTCTTTTTTCCTCCTCTTTGCCTTTCAGGTAAAATAAACCTTCACCCTGGCTCCATCACTAGCTCCTCTCTCAAAAAGGGAGGAGGAAAAGAAGTTAAGAGGGGGAAGTGAATAAGGAACAGTAGGATAACAAGGAGAACAAAAATCACTGCACGCCCCAGGGAAGGTAGACTTAGAATCTCTGGCCTCCAGCCCAGGGTGGAATATTCCAGTCTTTATGACAAGAATTAACCTGTAGTGACAGATTAGTATTTTTAAAATTTTTTAATGTCTCTATTTTGTTTTGAGAGAGAAAGAGAGAGAGAGAGAAAGTGGGGGAGGGGCAGAGAGAGAGAGGGAGACACAGAATCTGAAGCAGGCTCCAGGCTCTGAGCTGTCAGCTCGAATCCACGGACTGAGGTCATGACCTGAGTCAAAGTTGGACACTTAACTGACTGAGCCACGCAGGTGCCCCTAGTATTTTTAATAATAAACACGTGAATTCTTATAGCTTTGCCTACTCAACAACATTCACTCAAAAAATATTTATTGCACTCTTATCGTCAGATGATTTGTTAACATATGAAGTAATCACACTCCTCTCTCATGGTACATTATAGAAACCACAACCACCATCTGAAAAGTCTGGCAGTAAACAGCATTTATCCATAGCCATGTGGACGAGGCTGCCTTTGTGAGTCACCATTGACCTTTTGTCCATAAGAGCTTCCCCACCTCTGTCTGCCTTTGAGGTTTTCCAAGGCTAAGGCTCCATGATTGGTAGCTGGGTTTGGTTCTTTTTACTCTCAGTACCGGCTCCCAATGCTGTTTACAATAACAAACTGCATGAGCTTAGTTAGATAGATCTCCTGGTTGCCATCCAGAGACAGCCCTATAGAGTTTAAAGCCCAGAACATATCACACTTTGTGTCTATGAGCTCTCTTTTAACATTTTTATTCAGTTGTATCAGAATATCTGAGGCAATTTGAAGGGGAAAAGAAAAGATGTTACATACTGATTTCAGTCAGTCCTGTTCACGGAAAGTTGAAAATATCACTGAATTACATTTATTTCTCCAGCCTAAACCCATTCAGAGACCAACTCTGTATTGAGTATTGACCTTGAGTAACCCATTACCTAATGGAAAAACAACCTGGAGAATTTATAAATCATATAGATTAATACTAACTTCTTTGTTTTTAGAACCACTTATACAAGTAGTAAGCTACCTTCTCTATCAGCTCCCTATTTCCCACTCCCCATATTTTCCCTAATTCTCTTACTTCATTGTATCTTAGAGACCGCATTAACTAGCATAAAGGTGGACACATTGGCTGTGTGTGTGTGTGTGTGTGTGTGTGTGTGTGTGTGTGTGTCTTAATGTAAGAGAGAAGTTCTCAGATTAAATATTTTTAAGAAAGTAATATCTATCTCTTACTACAAAGCCATGCTTCTAGATTCTGCTCCATTTAACCCCTTTAGATTCTAGCCAAACATATAAGACTGTTTCTTACCTTTTCTTCTCTCACTTGAGAAATTAGCATGTGCTGACAGAGTCTGTCATTCATTCAGGATGCACCTTTACTGGAATGAGTAAAGAACATTTCCAAGGGTTGCACATATTATTAGGCCACCATCAGGATGTATAAAAAGCAGTTCTGCCTTTCCTGTGCCTGGCAGAGTCATTCTTTTCCTTACGTAGACAAGTTTATGTTCTGTTTTTACTCCACCCTCTCCACCTTCCATCAAGGCCATGGCACTCCTAGTGGGTACAAAGTGTTACCTTGAGAAAGAGTGCTTCTTCGTACTTTTCAATTTTGTAGACTTGGGATGCTGGAAAACTTAAGCATAATCTTTCAAGTCATACCAGATTTGGTATGATGTTCCTGGATTTTAAAATCCTTTAATTGGAGGATTTTAGCTGCCAGTTTATCTAATTGTGTTTCTATGATTCACTGTACAAATCCAAGTCACAGTTCTGTGATGAAATAAGAAACTATTTTTTCCCCAAGACTCAGATACCACAGATATGACTGAAAGGTTCATGGCAAGGACAGGTCCATCCTGTCATACATCAATCAACTCAGCCTGGAACTGCAGAGCAGGAAATTTTAGGTTCAATGAGGCATTAGCACAGTGTCTAACACACACTAGCTCTTTGGCAGATATTTGTTAATTGATTAATACAGTTTCAGCACCAGATGCCATGTTTTAAGAGTCTCATTTTCCTTCCCATAGATGTTGATGAATCCATGTTTGATTAAAAAAAAATTGTCAATTACAGAGGAATATCAGTGATTTGACAAATAAAGTGAACCCTGTCTCCCTGACCGGCTACATAATTTGTGGAGCTCAGTACAAAATGAAAATGCAGGAATCCCTGTGCAAAATTATTAAAAATTTCTAGATGGGAGCAGTAAAGCATTAAATTAAACCAATTAAACCTTCAAAGTATAGATTGGACCCTGTGAAACTAGCACTAGCCCCCCCTCCCCATTTCACCCACAGTGCCTACAGTTAGCTGTCACTGGGCCTCTCTTTGTCATGCACATCATCTTCTAACATTCCCACTGTAACCAGGAGCCTCTGAGAGGTTTCTTAACTTGCTCAGGATCATATACAAAAGCCTGTGTACAATGCCAGTTTTTTCCCACTAGACAGAATGTAAGTCAGTTCCGAACAATATTTTCATATACTCGGTCTTGTACAATTTTCCCTCATCTAGTTATGCAGATAATGGTCATTAACCTGACCTGAGAACTTACAGTGTGTCAGATGATGTTTTAGTTATTTTATATGTTTTAGTTATTTTATATGTTTTAGATATTTTATCTCATGTTTCCTCTTCGTTCAGGTTTTGGCAGAAAATGGAAAGGACAACTCAAAAGATTAACTGACAAGATTTTAAGGAAGGGACTACTTCATTAAAGGTATAGTTAGGATCTTTAAGGAATGTAGATACACATGGAACTGGCAAGAATAGGAAACTGTTACCATCCCAGGCTGGAAGGAGCAAGGAGAAAGGACAGAATCACCAGAACAGGGTGACATCTTTAGCCATGGCAGACAGCCTACTAGTAGGTGCTGTGGTCATGGCCAAGGAACCCAGCCTCTGACCAAATCCTCCTTAGGAGGGATGGCATGGAAGACAGAAACTCCAACTCCCTTCCTTGTTGCCTTCAAATCTCCTGCCCCGGGCCTCCCTATGGCCTAACCCAAGGCAGCATAGGGGCTGAAGTTTCTAGAGATCAGCCTCCCAAGACACAGGGCAGATAGAGAAAGGCAAAGGCTACTGGAGAAAAATCTCGAGTATTATCCCCATTTTACAGATGGTGAAAGGAGACTGAGAGGCTAAATAACTTGCTCCAAATCACACAGGTAATAAGTAACAAAGCCAGGATTCAAACACAGAAAGTCTCAGTGCAGACCTCAACACTGTGAAGCAGTGAAGCACTCCACACTGTGTTCTAGAACATGTCCTCAAGTGGTACAGAATCCTAGCATGTGGCAATAACTGATCTGCCACCAAACTTGGGAATTTGAAATATAATCAAGGAAAGCCAGACTGAACAAATAAAACTGAATTTTAATAGTTTTTAAATGTGTGTGATTAGATCACCTTCAAGATGTAGAATAATCAGAACTAGGGCTGCAAAGCATTACCTGGGAAAGCGTTTAGGGGATTTGGTTTTAAGAAAGGAGATGAGTAGTTTGCAGCTAGCTACATTAATTTCAAAGCAAATGAACAATCCTGAAACATGGTCAAGAGCACTGGGAAGTCCAATTTCTTAAGTAAGTTACATATTCTTCCTCCAATTATACTCTTTGTAGCTTGCTTAGATCATGCATTCATTCAATGGGTATGTGGGAGGCGTTGTTCGAGGTGCTGGGATACGGCTAGGACAGGAGACAGACAGGAAACAAATAATGAATAAATGCATGGCAGTGCTAGGAGGAAGTTTAAACAGAGTAAGGATAGAAAGTGATGGGGGAGGGAAGGAGAACTATTTAACATAGAATTATCACAAAAGTTCATCTGACAAGAAGACATTTAAGCAGAGAACCAAAGGAAACCTCTGTGACCCTGATGGTGCAATTGGGAACTTTGGCCCAGTTCTACCAAAGAGAAGTTCAGATCTGGAAGGGACCACAGAGATGCTCACATTATATGAATAAAGAAATAAATTTTCCCGGGGGGGTGAAGTCCTTTATTTAGGTCCATATTGTAAATAATTATCAATGAGGCTTGTGCTAAAAATTACATGTTGGGATTCTCATTTTGTCATTCAACAAGTATTATTGGGGCACCTGAATGGCTCAGTCGGCTAAGCGTCCAACTTTAGCTCAGGTCAAGATCTCACGGTTCATGGGTTCATGGGTTCAAACCGCATATTGGGCTCTGTGCCAACAGTGCGAGGTCTGATTTGGATCCTTTGTCTCCCTCTCTGTGCCCTGCTCCCCAAAACTACATAAACATTTTAAAAACAAAATATAAAGGCCCCTGTATATACTTTTTGCACTAGACCCTATTTTGCCAATTCAAAATCAATTTCAAATATAGGAGTTTTTACTGTGATTTGAGTTTTATCTTCCTTGAAGTATGGGCTCCCTTTGTGTGATATGATCAGATGCCCTAGAAGAGAAATGAAGTCTTAGCAGCTGTGGTTGGCAAAATGTCACTTACAGGTGCTTCAGATGCTGGGGCTCTCTCTCTCTGCCCCTCCCCCATTCACACACCCATTCTCTCTCTCTCTGTCTCTCTCTCTCTGTCTCTCTCTCTCTCCCCCTCTCTCTTTCTCTCAAAAATAAATAAATATTAAAAAATGAAAAAAGGCAATGTGGCTTATGAGTTGTATTCTATCCCTTCTTTTCATAAATCAAAGATGTATTTTCTTTTGTGTAATTTGAAAATTAGACTCTGGGACTTAAGTAGCTGGCTAAAAATCATACTCTTTCCTTCATGTTTATTATCTATATTTCTAAAAAATGCTTTGCAGCAGAGTTATCATTCCATCGTGGAAGTTCAGACAAAGGGAGAACAGTTCAGGTAGAAGAGAGCCAGGACATTCAAGCCCAAATCAGAGGCTGAGGTTGAAGCCTCAGGGGGGTAGCAGTACTGGGATGTGACACAAGACACTCCCAGGGCTGAATACCAAGTGCAGGGTACGAACACACGAACAGGGTCAGTGTTGAGAGTGAGGGGATAGAGATCTGGACAGAGCCTGGGGGAGCAGGCAGCAGGTGAGAAGGGAGACAGGAGGGTTAGCCAGACTGAGTGTCAGGGACCAGAGCAAAAGCAAAGGAGATTCTCATAGAAACGTTTCTCCAAAACCTGTATTCAAGTCCCAGGTTCTACTTCCTGCAGGGTTGACAATTACTTTTGATGTAAACTCATTTTAATTAATTAATTAAAAATTTTAATGTTTATATTTGAGAAAGAGAGAGAGAGAATGCCAGTGGGAGTGGGGCAGAGAGAAAGGGGGATAGAGGACCTGAAGCAAGTCTATGCTGAGAGCAGAGATCCCGATGTGGGGCTTGAACTCATGAACCATGAGATCATGACCCGAGCTGAAGTCAGATGCTTAACCGACTGAGTCACCCAAGCACCCCACCCCTACACTCATTTTAAACAGCATCTTACTGGGCGCCTGGGTGGCTCAGTCTGTTAAGTGTCCAGGTCATGATCTCACGGTTTGTGGGTTTGAGCCCCATGTTGGGCTCTGTGCTGACAGCTAGCTTAGAGCCTGGAACCTGCTTCAGAATTTGTATCTCCCTCTCTCTCTGACCCTCCCCTGCTCGCACTGTCTCTCTCTGGCTCTCAAACATAAAATTTAAAAAACATAAAAAAATATTTAAAAAACAGCATCTTAAACTTTAAAAATTCTTCACACATACACACTATCTTATTTAATCAGTAAGGTAATGATGAAGGTAAGAATTTTATGGATGGGAGAATTGAGGCCTACACAGGTTGAGAAAAAGACCCAATGTGTGATAATGAGCTCATGGCCGAGCAGGGACTCAAACTCAGGTCTTCTGACCTCCATCTCTTGTATAGCTTTGACATGGCTGTGTGACAGGAAGGTGGAAAAGAATTAATGTCAGTGATATGTCTAGGAACTTTTAGATCAAAGTTGTGTAACTTGTCCTACAGTGAGAATTCATATTTCTTAAGAAACAGTAATTTGCTATGTCACTCTCCTCTCTTCTTCTCTGGGAGGCTAGTTACTTTCGTTGCAAAGGAGGATAACGTTGTGGCTTTGGTTCTTAACTTGAAGCATTCAACTTAGTTGAACTTAAAAACTGCCAAGGATCAACTTTCCCTGGGCTCCATCGTGTGGAGCCCCAGAATAGTTTTATGGTCTGAATGTAGATCCCAAAGGAGAATATTCACCACTTACTGCTCACTTTGGCTGATTCTAGTCTACACACTTTAGAACCTCCCATTTGATTTTCAGTATGACCCTATGTAGTAAATACTGTTATTTACTTCATTTTTAAAAATGTTTATTTATTTTTTGAAAGACAGAGAGACAGAGGCAGAGAGATAGAGAGACAGAGAGTGAGTGAGGGAGGGGCAGAGAGAGGAGACCCAGAATACAAAGCAGGCTCCAGGCTCTGAGCTGTCAGCACAGAGCCTGACGTGGGGCTCAACCCAGGAGCTGTGAGATCAAGACCTGAGCTGAAGTTGGATGCTTAACCGACTGGGTCACCAAGACGCCCCTATTATTATCTTTAGATAAGGGAACTGAGGCGCTGGGATGATAAGTAACTTGATGAAAATCAGGTGGGTCATTACTGCCCCACCCTTAGGCCCCAGCACTCATGATTCACATTGATGACAGCAATTTCCTACTGGAAGGAAGATCTTGGCACTCTCTACCTGAGGGTTTTTTCTGGCCATAGGAGCATGCTTGGCCCACACACCAGGGCAGGTTGAAAGTTCCAGGGAATTAATGACCTTCAGACAGATCTCAATCCATGAAACTGGTGGATAAATACCCCAGCATCCTTGTCCCTTGAGTGGGACATTCTGCAGAGTACTCCATCGATATGGTCTCCAGGGTCCCCTCTGGGATCAGGCTTGATCTGCCCGCAATGTTGAAATGCTCCTTAACACACTTTGTATTTGCTGTCTTCCATTCCAGCTCTCACTCTCTAACTGATGTTTCCTGATGTCAGCTCCCATGTAAATCTTTGTCTTGGGATCTATTTCTGGAAACTCAAACTAAGACAGTTATATGAGCGGGATGTGATCTTAGAAAGCAGACCCACAAATGGATTTGGAACCTGATAATTCACTGGCCAGAAGGTGACAAGAATCCTTTGTTGGTAGGAAGTGAGGTGGTGGGAACCATGGTGCTGGAGCATGATAGCCTCTCACCTGTGAAGGACTGAGCAGGAGTCCCGGGGAGGGGATGCCCTGGCTTATGAGGTACTTGGGAGAGTTGGGGACAATACAAACTACAAAGATTGGGGAGTGAGCTGTCTGTTGTTGACTGTGGTAGTAACTCTGAAGAAAAAAGATAATAGGTTCACATCAGTGAAGGTAAGAGGTCCTCCACGCCAACATACAGAGAGACTCCTATCTTCTATAGCTCAAGGGCAGGCTACTGAACACTAGGCTCATAATTTGATGGTAAGAGTGACGGGGATGGAAGAAACAGCAGGAGATCCCTCTTATCAAGGCTGCTCTAGCTCCTGCTGCATCCTGTTAACAATGGAGGCCAGCACTGAGCTCTTAGTTTTGTACCATTGCTCAAGGGATCAACTTACCACTGGTGGAAAGTTGATTATACTGGACCCATCTCACTCAGAAAAAGGCAGAGACTTATGCTTACTGTCCATAGTGCCTCTGCCAGTACCTTTATCCACAGTTTCACAGCACTCTAATTTCCCAACATGGGAATCTGCATAATATCACCTCAGAACAAAGCAGTCACCTTACAGTGAAGTCAAGATAATGGTTACACAGCCACCAGATCTGCTGATCTGAGCACACAGCACATCACCAGGAGGATTTTGGAATGGCCTCATAAAAGCTTAGCTAAGATGCTAGCGGGGGCTGATATACCACGGGCTTGGAACGCTGGTCTCTAAGATGCTCTCCTGCACTGTGTCCCTGGTATAGAATATACAGATCCAGGAAATAAAAGTATTAAGTGGCCCTCTTACCATCATTCCTAGTGACCTGCTTGGGGACTTTGTGCCTCCTGACTTTGCACCTTTGGTTTCTACTAAAGATCCCGCAGGGTTCCTGAAGTGAGTGGGCAGTGAGAGGAACGTCTGAACAGAGCAAGGTAATCAGGCTTTCAGGAAATCTAAAATTATGTCTGCCACCTGGTCATTTTAAACTTCTTGGGCCAGTGGTCCAGCAAGCCAAAAAAATTTTTATGTTTATTTATTTATTTTTGAGAGAGTGTGTGAGAAGCAGAGGGAGAGGGAGGAAAAGAATCCCAAGCAGTCTCTGTGCTGGCACCACTGAGTCCAATGCGGGGCTCAAACTCATGAACTGTCAGATCATGACCTGAGTCAAAATCAAGAGTCAGACACTTAACTGAGCCACCAAGGTGCCCCCAGCAAGCCAAAAATTTTAAAAGTTTTCATACTGGAAGGGATAATTGACCCTGATTATTCCAAGGAAACAGAGTTACTTCTGCATAGTGGGAACAGGAAGAAATATGTGAGGAACTCAGAGGACATCTGCCCCCCTGATGCTTTTGTACTATGAATGGGGCAATCGCAGCAACCACAGCCTGATGAGGACGCAGAAACCTGGAGGCTGGACTCCTCAGGGATGAAGGAAGGTATAGTTTACCCCATTGGGTACACAGCCTAAACCAGGGAAAGGACTGGTTGAAGGTCAGGAGAACCCAGCACAGGGTAGAGGAGCCAGGTAATAGTAGCAGAATCAGAGCCTTAGGTCTTGACTGCAGTAGAAGGGACGGTAGCTTGCCTCACCCATATGTCTGTTATAAATGGTTTTTCTTGAATATTGTGACCAGCCACCTTGAAAACTCAGTCACAAGACAGATGCATGAATGGATATAAGTGATGACGGGGTGCGGGGCGGGGGGGGGGACTCTAGCAGCTGCTGCTGGTTCTCTACTCACATCTCCTCTGTTACTGCTGGTTCCAGGTAGGCAAGCACAACCCCACTCTTGCTCCAGATCTTCTCTGGCTAAAAATTCCAGGAAGTGCACAGCTGGGGGGCCGGTGGGGGGCAGCCTGCAACTAGTGAAGGAAGTTGGTAGGTAAACATCCAGCTTCCTTGCCTCTTGGGTGGGATATCTGAAGCATGTTCTCTCAGAAGACAACCCCAGACACCTCTAGGTAGCCTGCTCTCGAATGCACACTGCATGGTCCGTCTTCCCTTTCAGGCACCACTTCCCCATTCCCCCACTGATGCCTCCTGACATTAACTCTCAAATAAGCCACTGTACCCAAATCCTTATTGCAAGTCAGCTTCCAGACAAACTTGAACTCAGAATGGCTGAACCAGAATATGAGCCCCAGTAGTCTGGCTTCAGAGTCCTCGCCTTTAACTGCCATATGTGAATTAAAGAATTGTCCCATAAATATAAAGATGCCAAAGAGGAAGAAAAGAACCCAGATATCATTAAAACCAGTTGCAAAATACAATTAATTCCACCTCCACAAACTCTTATGGACAAGTGTTACTTTTTTTACAGAATAGAGCTTCATTTAGTATGAATCTCTGTGGGAGAGTTGTGGACACTCTTCCGTAGGTCTCTCTTCTTTCTTCTCTTTCCTTTCTTTTCTAGTGAAATATGAATATATACATTTAACTTCTTTTTCACATTTGAGAAAACTGTGATTGTATGATACTCAAAGTAGAGCTCCCTACCTCTCCAAAACAAAAAGGTAGATGTGTGAAGCAAACTTGTTTTTATTCTTTAACTGTTTTTACCGAACAAATGAAATGTTGCCCCAGACACAGCAAAAGACTTGACTTTCTCCACACCCAAGCCTCATTAGGATCTTTATAAATTATCTTCATCTTCAGGGGAAGGAGAAGAAGAAGCAGGAAAGGCTCATGTGTCCTGTCTCCTTGGAACAGGCCTGAGAAGTCTGTGGCATTCTTCCCCTCTATCTATTCCCTGTCCTTTGTCCATCTCTTTCAAAGCCTTGCGGTCCAATTTGGCGTCTGAACTGGGCTAAGCAAAAACCACTGAGTAAGAGGAGGCCATTCAGCCTGGGGATTGCAGTGGGAACATGTGCTCGTCTGTTGGCTCTGACATGACTGGCAACTTTCATTGGCATTGGAGGCCACTTCTTCAGAAGCCACCGTTCACAGGCAGCTGGAGGCAGTGGGGTCCATCATCCTGGTGGTGGTGTGTATTTTAAGCTCTGAGACAGACATTTTCCCCAGCTGACCAGACCCTGAGTGATCTGGGCTGAGTTCTTCAGTGGACCATGTGATCTGGATTCCCTGGTGTTTGAGCATGACTCAGGTGCTGTGCTGAGCCACTTTCCATATCTGGATCCTTCCCAATGGACAGACGAAGAACTGGGTGTCCTTCCATATGACGAAGGCTAAACGTGTAGATTTAGCTCTTCACAAGAGTCAGGGGAGAGTTTCAAGCAATTACAGACTTGATATTGTATATTAAAGTTGTAAATTAAAGAGTTTTAGTCAACAATGAAGAATAACAACAACAACAACAAAACAGTCTGAATGGACAATGGCCTGGGAAGAGGTTTGCCCTTTTCTTAGAGTAGGAGGCAGTTGCCAGTGAATCACTACATCCAGAATCTGAGCTTTGTGGTCTGGAGTACTGAGAACTGGCCAACCTGATCTGTGGGAAGGTACAAAGCTATAATCATGGGTCTATCACTGGGTCATGTCCCATCTTGGTTATCTCATAAACTATGTTGACAGGAAAACGTATAACCCAACTTGAAGCTCAGAACTCAGGGGGCCTGATTTGAGTCCAGGCTCCAATCAGATTTGAAGGAGCACAATGCACCCTGATGTTAATAGCAGCATTATCAACAGCAACCAAACTGTGGACAGAGCTCAAATGTCCACTGACTGAAGAATAGATAAAGAAGATGTGGGATATATATATATAGGAATATTTCTCAACCACCAAAAAGAATGAAATCTTGCCATTTGCAATGATGTGGATGGAGCTTATGATTTCACTCATATGTGAAATTTAAGAAACAAATAAACATATGGGGGAAGGAGAAAAAATAGAGAGGGAAACAAACCACAAGAGACTCTTAAAGATAGAGAACAAACTGAGGATTAATGAAGGGAGGTGGGTGGGGGATGGGCTAGGTGGGTGGTGAGCATTAGTTAGAATGAGCACTGTGTGTTGTATATAAGTGATGGATGGATCACTGAATTCTACTCCTAAAACCAATATTGCACTGCATGTTAACTAACTAGAGTTTGAATAAAAATTTGAAAAGAAAAAAAAGAGAAAAGTTTATTATATTAGTGGAAGACAAGACTCACAAAATGGAGCATTTTGAAAATGTTCCATAGGTGTGTCAAATTAAGTGCTAAACTGAGCACCACAAATGCTACATGTTGGGGGAACTCCAAGAAAGGGAACATATGAGTAAGAAGTAATCAAGAAGAGGGTCTTTGGGGAGCCTGGGTGACTCAGTCGGTTAAGCATCCAACTTCAGCTCAGGTCATGATCTCACAGTTTGTGGGTTCAAGCCCCACATTGGGCTCTGTGCTGTCAGCTAGCTCAGAGCCTGGAGCCTGCTTCGGATTCTGTGTCTCCTTCTCTCTGTCCCTCCCTTGTTCACGCTCTGTCTCTCAAAAATAAAGAAATGCAAGAAGAGGGTCTTTGATGAGGACATGTGCTCTGCAGAGAAAGATAAGGAATGTCCATGGATGGGAAGTCAAGGGAGAAAAAGAAAGTAGGCAGAAGAAAAGCCAGCCAGTAGAAGAGAAAACCAATCTAACCAGAGAAGGGAGATCTAGGAAGCAGTTGACATTAGTAGTAGTAGATAATGAGGAGTTTGAGGAAGAATGAAGAAGTCTTGAGAGCTCTGAAGAGGAATTTAGACTCAATCTGGAAGCAAGGGACCTCTTGGTAGTTGAGGAGGGCATTGGCAAGTAAAAGAAGAGTGTTGGAAAGGTGACGACTTCAGGATTAAAGGAAGGGACTGAAGGGAAGAGAGCTATTAGAACATGCTTGTGCAAATGCCAAGGACTGAGATGAGAGACAGAAAGTTGAATCACCCTTCCAGAGAAGAACTTGCCAGACTCGGTGAGCAAATAGAGTGGATGAGACAAGGATGGCTCCCTTTGTTTCCATCATGTTCAGTAAAGGAGACAGGGGACAAATGGGGAGAAGAGTCATTTGTGCATTCTGGTCCTTTAAACCTCTTGAATGGAAGTTCACTAAAAGGAAATAAATACTGCCCTTCTGATCAGAGGAGCAAAATGTAGCTTCTCATTTGCTGGCGGGGGGTGTTGTGGATATTTAGTTTTATAAAAAGCTCCTAGATCTCTCTCCCCTTCTGATAAATAGAGAAGGCTTTGAGTAAATGTCTCTGAAATTAGAGGCTTTCTTTGTATGTCTTGAGCTGTGTGACTCTGGGTTGGGGGTTCAGAAGTCTGGAAATGGGTAGAAGGAGGGTTCCCCACCCTGCTTTCTATGGGGGAGGTATGCCAACGTGTTCTTGCTGGTCCAAAAGAGAAATCTAAACAAGTTCATTTGTTGTCTTGTTAAATATCGAGAAATTCAAAATAGGTCTTTATTAATGAAGCAGTTAAACATTATTTACTTGTTGAGCAAAAATCTTGATCTCCTTTGACCCTGGAAAGCATTTGTACTCATAGAGTTTCTTGGCCTATGTTCACTAAAATACACACATTCATTTTTGTTAAGATGTCTAAAGAATAGGTTCCAATAAAGTGTTGCCACCAGTAAATTGTGAATGTCATAATCTTTCCATAAAGATCCTGCATTCCTTGACATCTAGTTCTTTTGTTAAATTAGGTACCGCCTTGCAAAATAAATAATTAAGTAAATTAATAAAATAATAAACTTGGCTTCTCTGATCAGAAAGGCAGTTTTTATTTGCTCTTGGGGAAGCCTCAATTCAAGCTGTTAAATGCACATGATTTATAAATAACTCTTCTCCCTACCTATCCCCCTCTTCCTTATTTATTGAGCACCAGATGAGAACTGGATTTATTTGTTCTTACAAGCCTTTTAAATATTTCTATTTTATACAAATTAAGGGAAACTGCTATTCTGCCTTGAAAGCAAACAACATACTTCAGTCTGAAGTATGCCTCATGTTGTGTGACATTTCTTCCAAAGAATTTGTGTGTCTGTGTGTGTGTGTGTTGGCGCTGGATGGGGGGTTGACCAGTGTGATTGGGCAGAGGAGAGGAAGGGGAGACATAAAGTTTTCTCAGAACCTGACACAGTGAGTCTGTGGCATCAGTATTTGAAGAGATAACAAGTGCTCACTTTAAAAGTGATGCCTTCCATGTAGTCTCTATCAAAGCCTCTGAAGAGGCTTTACAAGACCAGACATAAAAAGGCATTTCCTGATTAGCTGTCAGGAATACTATGTGTCTACAGACATGAATCACATCCCGTTTGTACATTCCATTTCACAACAGGAACATGAGAAGCACCCGCCCAGTCCTTACCAGTTTCAGGGAGAAGGGGAGGCTAACGAGTTTCCCTCTCGTGGGGTGTTCACCTTAATGCCATGCTCATCTGGGCTGAGACAGAGCCTGTCTCCAAGTCCGAGAAGACTGGAATCTAGTTGGTTTGGTGGCATAGATAGCCCGGTCAAGAAACTCAGCTGCATGATGAAGAGAGAAAAAAAGAGGGCTCTGGATTTTCCCCATGCAGTAGAGCTTTTGAAAATCATCTGAATCATTGGACGCAAGGAACAAGACCAGAGCTCTAACACTTCTGTCAGAATTAGCCATCTAGACTCCCCTTTGTTCTTTTTCCAACCAGAAGCTTCCATTTTCCTTTCTAACTTTTATTTTTTTTAACTGAAGTATAGTTGACACACAACTTTACATTGGTTTCTGGTGTACAGCATAGTGATTGGAAGTCTATATGTTATGCTGTGCTCACCACAAGTGTGGCTACGGTCTATCGCCCGACAATGCATTGACCATAGTTTCTTTCTGTACCTTTCACCCCTATGGCTTACTATTTGCCTTTTTTACTTTGCAGGCATAATAAGTGGCGAAGCAGTTTCCTGTTTCAGCTGAAAGGGAATAAAGAGCTCCTAACCAGACTATAAACTTATGTCAGTTTCATGCTCACCTTATGGTTCCTTCATTTGCATGGCATTGCACTGCTTTCCATGAAATTTTGGGTCCACTGCTTCCTAGCAACAAGCAGTGATTTTGTTTGCCTTCACCTCTGACTTACTGGTTTGGATTTCTGATCCACCATGTTGGCAGGATCTCTGGGACAGTGTGCTTCCCACTACTTCTTGCCTACCTGCCTCTCTCTTCAAGGATCCTGGGGCACAGCTGTGCCCATCTCTAAGGCCCAAGGGACCAGGGAAGGAGAGGTTACTGGAACCTGGAAGGGAAGGGAATATTTTAGAGCAGACCACTGGAAAAGAGTAGTGATGTTTTGTCGAGGAGAGAAGAGATCTTCTTACTCTTCCCTTTTCATCAGCTGGTGTTCCCATTGACCAAACCGAAAAGGAAGTCCAAGGGCATAGGAACCCTGTCAGGGTGTAACACTTACAGTTTACATTTTGGAGACAAAAACCTAGGCTCAGACAGCTTAGGTGACTTTTCCAAATTGTAAAGCTGGAAATTGAATCAAGACACATGGGACTTTAAAACCATATTTGTAAACTACTGTACTAGATGCTGTCTATAGGATACTTCTTTTTTAACCTTCAAATATGATATGTGTTTTCAAATCTGATATTTTGACTCCTTGACCACCTACGTGGTTACAAAGTCCAATTTTCACAGAACTTCAGAACCTTCTACATCTAATGACTACATCATATTGTTTGTATCCTGCCTCCCAACATTATGCTGTCCTCCTTGTCTTAGTAACTAAATATCTGTTCACTAACACCACTTGTATTACTAACACTTCCTATAAAAACTGGACAATTCTCCTTTTTGGAATCAAGGAATGGTATACATAAGTCACAGGGTTCCCAAGTATCCAACCCAATAACCATAATATAAAATGTTGTCCTGCCAGGTGCTAGATGTATGCTAGCAGGTAGAATGAGTAACCTTAGGAAAGAATTCCAAAGATGAATAACTATATATCTGGGGGTGTTTGTTGCTGCATTATTCTAATTGAGAACCATTAGAAGCAGCAGAAGCATCCCACAACAAGGGAGTTGCTAGTATGAGTGACCCTCGTTAAATACGGATGGAGAGAGCTTTAAGTCCCGCTTACCTGCTTCTGCATTCTGATAGAGGTTTAGGGAAATTTCTAGACAAAGCTCATAGAGGGTGCATTTGAAGTAAGAAGGAACAGTTAAAAACTCTTTTCCATCCTTTGGCCTTAGGTAGAGGGGTAAGGAGGCAAGCTCAGAGCTGTTCCTTCTTGGGGGGATTCCCTGTCCTGTAGCTGAGGGGAGGGAGCAAGTCGTTTGGGGGACTCTGCTGTGGGCCTGAAAGACAAGGTCTTTTCTTAAGGATATCTTTAGATACTTCTTTTTACCACCGGATTGGTAAGACTGGGAGGGTTAAAAAAAAAGGGGGTGACCCAGGGAAAAGTAGGCAAGGACAACTTTGTTCTCTTTTAGCATGACATAGAGTAGAAGGTTAAATGAGTCTGTGACTCACACCTGTCCTGTTCATTCACTCCAGATAGAGGTCCGATGCCAACACACAGTATCAAGTATGCCTTTGCCCAGAGTGGCTCATCTCAACTTTCCTAAGGCAGCAGTTCTTAAGGCATGATCCACAGACCCGGGGGGGGGGGGGGGGGGGGGGGGGGGGGTTGTCTCTAGAACACTTTTAGGAGGTTTGTTAGCTGAAACCATGTTCATGATAATATTATGATGTTATTGCATCTCTTATTGAAAGGGACCAAAGCAATAATGGACAAAGTGCTGGCACAGTAACATGAATGAAAGTGTTGGCTTTATGCTTTAATACAGCATGGTATTCAAACCGTATACTTTACCAGCGTATGATCACAATTTAAAAAAAAGAGTCAGCTTCACCAGAGAGCATCTTTTTAATATTATGTGTGATGTAAAGTCTGCTGTAGACCTAAGTACACTGGTTATCATTAAAAAAAAAAAAAGCACACTGCAATTGTTTGAGTTACAAGCTGAACTAACAACATTTTTCATGGAACACCATTTTTACTTGACAAAATGACTGAAGAGCTATGAACATTCAGGTTAGAGTAGTTGGCAGATGCTTCTTCCAAAGTGAATAAAGAGAGGCTATTAGTTCAAGGAAAACAACTAATATCATGTGTTGCTAATAATAACATTTAAGATTTTAAGCAAAAGATAGATTTTTGGAAGCCCTTGTTCACACTATGAGCTTGAAAGCTTCCCAACACTTAAAAACTTTTCTGATAAATCAGTGGTGATACGAACAAATGTGATTTTTTAAAATACTTTGTAATGAAATGCATCAATATTAGGAAGCTCTGTGTATCTCAGTGAACCAATATCTCCCAAATGACCCATGCATGGTGTTTCAAAATCATGCATGAGTAAAAGATCTATTCCAACTGTAAGACAGACAAATAGATTTAATGCAGCAGATATAAAAAGTTCATTGATATTTTTTCAGATTGCACATTACAGCTAATCTTTAATGAACTCCCACTTGTCAAGTTTTGGGTAACAGGCAACATCTGCAATTATTTGAAAAGCCTATTAAAATGGTCCCCTCTTTTTGATTCCACATCTGTAGGAGGCTGGGTTTTCTTCATATACTGCAACCAAAGCAACATATTAAACAGATTGAATGCAGATGTCTTTTATTAAGGCAGACTTTAAAGAAATTTGCAAAAATGCAAAACAATGCCAGTCCTGTCCTAAATTTTGCCTTGTTTTGGAAAGTATAGTTACTTTTTCATAAAAATACATGATTTATGACAACATGGAATTGTTACTATTATATTTAGTAAATAGAAATAAGCCCTTAAAACTTTTCAGTTTTAATTTCTAACCCAGTAAATATTATAACCTACACAAGCAAAGGTTCTTTGAGGTCCTTAATCATGTTTTAGGTTGAAGAGGTGACAAAACCCAAGGTTTGTGAACCATGGAGCTAATGCATTTGGTGAGCAAGGGATGTGATTACTCAGTGTTTTAGGGATTCTCGCCTGTCTCCTCTCATCCCATACCTTTCAATGTTTTTTTATTTATTTTGAGAGAAAGAGACAGAGTGCGAACTGGGGAGGGGCAGAGAGAGAAGGACACAAAGAGTCTGAAGCAGACTCCAGGTTCTGAGCTGTCAGCACAGAGCCTGATGCATGGCTTGAACTCATGAACCATGAGATCATGACCTAGGCTGAAGTTGGACACTCAACTGACTAGGCCACCCAGGTGCCCCTCTCATCCCATACCTCTTAAAGAATACAGGGCGCCTGGGTGACTCAGTCCGTTAAGTGTCTGACTGCAGCTCCAGTCATGATCTCATAGCTCGTGAGTTTGAGCCCCGCTTTGGGCTCTGTGCTGACAGCTCGGAGCCTGGAACCTGCTTCCAATTCCATGTCTCTTTCTCTCTCTGACACTATGCTGCTCACACTGTCTCTTTCTCCCAAAAATAAAAAAATTAATTTTTTAATAAAAAATATAATATAGGCTTTAATAACTAGCCTTATGAAGTTCTTTTTATTTATTTATTTTGAGAGAGACAGAGATGGCACTAGTGGAGGAGGGGCATAGAGAGAGGGAGAGGCAGAGAATTCCAAGCAGGCTTCACTCTGTCAGCATGAACTCAACACAGGGCTCAAACCCACATAACTGTGAGATCATAACCAACTGAGCCAAAACCAAGAGCTGGGTGCTCAACTGACTTAGCCACCCAAGCGCTCCAAGACTAATGGAGTTTTAAACATACTCTTTTATAAAAAACAATTTTTAAAGCAGAATGCAAACGTGTGTGTAGCCTTTAACTGTCACGATGCTATAATGTATGCACCTACAGGCAAGGACTGAACTTTGAAAACTGAGAAGCATAATGTTAAGATGGTGGGATTCCGCTTGATAGATTCTCTTTGATGTTATTATAATGATATTCTAACAATTTTAAGAAGTCAAATTAAAAACACTCATATACACACCAACAACATCATTTTTCCGGGGGATTTGAAAAGTAGCAATCCTCCAGGTTTTCCGCTGGTTGGTTGTAAAGCCAAACTGTTAACCTGATGGTGCCAGGAATGTCTCCATGCTCTTTTGCAAGAAGGAGCATTTCAGTTCTTCGACTATGCCGAAGGCCATGGCCACAGGGACTGTACGTATCTCTCTCTCTCATGTCTCTGGAAGGATGTACCCAGATTGCACAGAGGAGCCTCGTGGCTGAGAGTTGAGTTGTCTTTGAACGTGGCAGGAAGCAGGTGGCACCTGGCTTTGTGGACAGCACCCTGACCCGCTGCTCACTGTGGCACAGAAGAGAGCTGGGCCACTTCCACCAAGGACAGGGAGCAGAGTTCCATGAAACTGGCTGCGAATGAGATTTCCAGGAGCTGCAGGCTCTGTGCACACACTAAAGAGCAGGAAGGACAGGTAGGCTGCAGGCCACCCGGCAAATGGCCAGGAGTAAGCTGGCAGCAACACCTGAGTCACAGGAGCCCCTGAGCGGGTGGCCTCTCTGGGTCTGCCTAAGGAGAAGACGTTGTCTAGGATGCTTGCTTCTGACTATGATGTGCTTTTTCTTTCAGTTCAACTATTTCATCATTCAGTCATTCATTCATTCAATAGACTGAGTGCTTACTATGGGTTATCTGTTCTAGGGTCTAGAACATAGAAGTGAACATAGCAGATAATCTCACTCTTGTGGAGTTCATATTCTAGAAGAGAGAGACAGAAAGTTACTAAAATAATTCACTCCTAAAATAATGAAGTAAAATGTAGAGCATATTGGAAGCTGATAAGTGCCACAGAGAAAGATCAAGCAGGAGTAGGAGGGGGTGAGTGTGTGAGGATGGGTGTGAACGTGTTAGTGAAGCCTCGCCAAGAAGGAGGCATTGGAGCAAAGACCTATTCCTATTCGTGGTTATTGTAGGAATTAAAAGAAAGGTATAACACGACCATAGAAAGTACCTACCTTCCCATTGTAACACTGCTGTTTTGACGCTATTTTCTCTGCGTGTCTGGACACATACCGTTTCTTCAGAGTAGATGCATGCACGCATACACGTGCATGGAAGTCTTACTTTCTCACTTGGCAGTGCATCTTGAGCAGATTTCCAAGTTCGTTACTAGAGCTGTACCCTTACCTCAACCAGTCACAGAAGGTGGGGAGGCCCTAGTTCTCACCCTACTTCTGCCACCTATGGGAGCTCTCTGTGTCCCAATTTCTTCATCAGTAAGATAAGGACATAGGGTTTGATTTGTGGGGCCCTTTGAGAAGAAGGGAGTGATTTCATGCATCGAAAGCAGGCGGTCTCAGTAACTCTGGAGCTAATTAGAAGTTAGCAGAAGATCATGGGGGAGGGGAAGTGAAAAATATTTACAGAGAGGGAGGGAGGCAAACCATGAGAGACTCTTAAATACTGAGAACAGACTGAGGGTTGGTGGGACGTGGGGGAGAGGGGAAAATGGGTGATGGACTTTGAGGAGGGCACCTGTTGGGATGAGCACTGGCTGTTGTATGGAAACCAGTTTGACAATAAACTATATTTTTAAAAAAGTTGGAGGATTCAAGATACATTTTGAAAATATACCTGATGGTGCTTAGCTACAGGGCTTGGAGTGAAAGAGAATGGAACTATGGACGACCGCTAGGTTTGGGCACAGTGGCGCTGTTATTTGGACGGGAAGGCCAGGAGAACATATCTGGGTGGTGGGCGGGTGGATAGCCCTCTATTTGGCCATATTAACCCTATTTTCATTGCCCTTTGTTCTTATTGCCGTCACCTGAGTTTAGGTCTTGTCCCTTTGAGATCAGACCATGGCTACACTGTGGCCCCATAGGTGGCCCTGATTCCAACCCTTCCTTTTGCACACGGTCTTCCCCCTGATCTCCCGTGGCTTTCCTTTCCTTCCTTGAACCCGCCCATCTACCATCACGTCCTCTGCCTCTAAGTCAGCTTACCCTTCAAGGCAACACCCAAGTACCACCTCCTACAAAAAGCTTGTTTCCTTCTGAATTTTGATACAGACTAGGGGCATCACTTATTCAGTTTTTAACATGTTGCTCACTTTCTCTTTTAAAAATGTGTTATTTTTCTTCTGCTGTTCCTGGAACACTTGGTGACAGAACCCTAAAGATGGAGACAACCTCGGGCACTGCAAGTTGAGTGTTGTGGGACTTTGAGGAGAGAAGGTGAGGATCACGGGGAGCTCTTAAGGACAAGAAAAACGAAGGAGAAACTTCACACACCTCATGGGAGCTCAGGGCTGGCTCTGCACACACCCAGTTTGTGCCAACTTCCAGTAACACTGCCAGGCCCATTTCCAAGGAACTAGTATCATCTAGGTTTTTCATTGATGGTAATAATTTGAAGCCATTTTCCAACATGTAAACTATCTAGAGGTGGAGACAGCCGAGCAGCAGGCTTTGAGACAACTGAGTACCTGTTCTCAGTTCCCTCCCACCTTGCTCTGGCCTCAGTCAGGTTCTGCGGCAGGAGGGAGGCTGCTCCCTTTCAGGGAACTCATTTTAGGCCACCCCTCTGCCTTTGTATAAGGCCCAAGCTGCTCTTTTTGGTTCTGGTGGCCTGTCTATTGGTACACTGATATTGTTTATCCCCCAGGGCCTAACTAGATGTCTCCTCATGGGCCTCTCCACGGCCTGAAATCATTTTATTCACCTCTTCTTTGGGTCAAGCTAAGTGGTAAGATTATACATGCCGTGACTCAAATCAATTTATTGTATTAACTAGCTGGGCACAGAGCAAGGTCCTGGCGGCCCTCCTCCAGGCCTCCTCTTTTCTGTCTCTACTTGTGCACCTCAGTGGAAGCAGGGAAGGGGCTGCTGCAGAGATGACTAGTAGCCGGAGCCAGACCCAGAGAGTTGGAATTCAGACCCAGGAGAGCTGCAGGGAGGGAAACCCTTCAGCGTCTCGGCAGAGCACCAGCTTCTCTAACTGCTCCCGTGGTAGCCAGAAAAATGGCGCTGTTTGAAACGCCACAACCTGTGAACCTTACCTTATATGGCAAAAGTGATCTTGCAGAGGTGATTATTTAAAGGATCTTGAGCTGGAGAGTTATTTTGGATTATCATGGTGGGCCCTCAATGTAATCTATAAGTGTTCTTGTAGGAGGGGGGCCCTGGGAATAAGTAAAGAAGAGGTGGGGGGACAATGTGACCATGGAGACAGAGGCGGGAATGATGAGGCCACACCATCAGTCAAGACTTGCTGGCCACCAGAAGTTGGGAACGGCAAAGATCAGATTTTTTCCTAGGGCCTCAGACACCTTGATTTTTTCCCCCATAAGACTGAGTGCAAACTTCTGGTATCTAGAACTATAAGAGAATAAATCTGTGTTGTATTAAGCCCCCCAGTTTGTAGTAAGTTGTTAGAGTGGCTCTGGAAAATAAATATGGCTCCACAGCCCACCCTCATTTCAGGTCTTTCAAAAATGAGGGGCCAACCTCATTCCAGATGTGGCCTGGGGAGTGCTTGGACTCAGTGTGGACACACTTTGGCCCAACGAAGACTCCTGCTCTAGGACAGATTTATCTTCCCAAAGGATGACAACCAGTTCAAAATGGAACCTGGATGGCAGGTGAGCCTGGAGCCTGATTGGCCCCAAGAAAACTTTGGCTTCTACTCTTACATCTGAGGTGGCCATTTTCTTCCTTGAGCTCCCTCCTCACCCTCTGAGAACACAAGGAAGAACTTCCCAGGAAACAGACCAACCCGCCAGAGCTGACTGCATAATCTAGAGAATCCAGTACAGAATGAAAATGCAGAACCCCGTCTTCTAGACTTACAAAAATTTTAAGATGGGGGCAGCCTCGCATGGTCCAGCCAGGGGGCCTTTCATGGGCAGGGCGGACCTGTGGCCGCGTGGAAGAGCTGGCTCCTGAGTGAGGCCGCCATTGCATCCTTAGGTGAACTCCCACCTTGGACAGTATCTTGTTTACAGCAATTTTGCTTACAGTTTTTAAAAAAGCCTTTTTTGGGGCTTCTTTTCTCTTTCATGAAGAGGCTCTGCTCTCCAACTTGCCAGGCCAAAAATAGGGCCCACTTGAAGAGTGAAATGAAACTCTTTCAGGATCCTGCTGATAACTACAATGTTTTCAAAACAAACAAGAATAGCTATAAAGATAGTTTATGGGCCCATTAAAAATCCCCATCCACAGCATCAGCCGTGGGACAGAGAGAGCATTTTAGAGAAACTCTGTAATGCACAAGGTTGAACTTGCCCTTCTTTAGCTCCATGGTGGCCCAGAGGCCTGAGGCAGCCCCGGGCTGGGAAATGGGTGATCCCCAGAGGCTCTGATGGAAAAGAGGGAGTCATGGGAGTGCCTGTGCAACCACAGAACATGTAAGTTTATTATTTTAAAAAAAATTTTAAATGTTTATTTATTTTTGAGAGAGAGAGACAGAGACACAGTGTGCGAGCGGGGAAGGGGCAGAGAGAGAGGGAGACCGAGAATCAGAAGCAAGTGCCAGGCTTTGAGCTGTCAGCACAGAGCCCCATGCAGGGCTCAAACCCACAAATCATGAGATCATGACCTGAACCAAAGTCAGACGCCTGACTGAGTCACCCAGGCGCCCCAGAACATGTAAGTGTAGATGGCATTTGAGGGGGAAATAATTCTGTGGTGGCTGGCCCTGAGCCTGGTTCCCCAACTTTCCCCCAAATCTTATGCTGCCCACTGGTAGACAGATAGTAAAGGGAAACAGACACCAGACTGAGACCTTGTCCTTCACAAGAACTTTACAGATCAGCCTGATTTGGACCTAACTGGTCCTTTGTGTCCTGGTACCTGAGCCCCCATGGACTCAGGACTTTATTACACCGCACTTGCCTTCAGATAAGTAGTTCTACGTCCCTGATGCTGGTATCCCAGACAGACCATCAATGCCTGATGGGCAGGAAGCTGAGCTTTTATTTATTTATTTATTTTTATTTTTTTGGTAAGATTCACTGGTCAGTAGAGGAGATACTCAAAATTAACTGATTGGCTGATCAATGGCCCCAGGAGACAAGTCTTTAGAGGTGACAGCTTAACTGGCCAATTTTACATTTAGCTGTGATGGGAGGTGACCCACAATGACCCTAGTTAGCTTAACTTAATCAGTGATTCCTAGAACATTGTAGCTGAAAGGACCTCATTTCCATAATGAGAAGAAGGTTCTAGATGGTGGCAAGAATTTTCCTAGCCTGGAGAAACTATCCACCCCTCACCCCCCACCCCCCACCCCAGCCTCTCTTCCTGCTTTTTTCTCTCTGTGAAGTTATGATGCCAGACACTGGGGCTCATGCTGACCTGTTCCAGGTACAAGACTTCCTCTCCCAGCAAAGCCCAGATTTCATCATGGCAAATGGGGCACCAGCCTTCCTTGAATTACAGGCTGTGCATCCCCTGAATGTGTGAGCTGTCAGAGAAGCCAACAATTCTGGGAAAGGAAGGGAAGAAGCCATGACGTGCAGGATGGGCTCACAGGCATCACCTTGTGGATGAAGTCCTGGCCAGGCTGTGTGCCAAGAATTTAACTCCTCTGTGACTCTCTGAGGTCATATGGCATGAGAAGCCGTTGACTGCAGATCCATTGGTATGGATTTGAATTCTCTTTTGAAAGTACAAGTCTTCATCAGTCTCACGTTGGAGGCAAGAGGTCAATCTCATTTTGCCTTTGTGGAGCAAAGGAGTTCTGAGGGGATAGGTGAGCACATTTGAAGGTGGGAATCTTTTATGGTACAGGACATGTCCATGGGTGTCTTATCAAAGTTCTTACAGTAGCATGAGAATGCTTGATACCCCGAGGCTCAGAGATGATGGGTAAGAAATAAAAATATTTATCTACTTCAGAAGTTTATCTTGGCCGGCCCAGCTCTCAGGCAAGGAAGAGGAAGCTCCTTATACCGGAGTATTGGAGTCATTATTTAAGCACTTTGGCTGCAATTTCTTGTCCCTTCAGTTCAGCTTGCTATCTCCTGCCAATTCTATTCTCCTAACTGGCACTTCATGTCACTCTTCTGCTCAAGAATGCACATGGCTCCCCATTGCCAGTGGAACCAAGTTCATTCTCTTGATTAAGTTTTAAAATCATCTGACTCTGACATACTTTACATTTTGGTCCCCATTGGCTAGACTCTAAAATTCAGGGTAAACTTCACCCAGTACTTTACACACTGGAAACATAGCAACTTTAGCTGCTGCAGGTGAGTCATCTAAAAATCTTGGAGACACCTGGTTTTTAGAATGAGTTTGCCAAACATAAAGATTGTGTTTTTTAAAATATATGTAAAAGTGCAGTCTACTTGAGCAGAAAAATTCTACTTCTCTACACACTTTCTTTTCTTACTTCCATTATTTCTTCATAGTATCATCAGAATAGTGGATATTCTCCTTTTCTTGTAAATGAGACTGAGATTCGCTGAGGCCTCCCAGGGTGTAGGTCCAAAAAAGGGAGCTCGTTCCCAAAACTCTGATCAACGTTCTTGCTGCTCCTTGTACAACCATAAAATAGTCTATGGCTTCGTCTGCCTATCTCTGCAAGGTCTTGTCCTGTACTTACAGTGGGAGATGAAATAAAATACGGTGTTCAGGCAACAGCTCCTTTCTGTTCCTCCACTCTGGGGAAACATAAGGGTCCCAAGATGCCAGACCTCCCTCTCATAAATGGTTAAGTGGGCTGGTCTCCAGCCCTACCTGCCCCAAAGCCCCAAAGCCCCAAAGCCCCAAAGCCCCGAAGCCCACAAGTGCTTCTATTGCATTTTACATCCCTGGGCTTTTCGTCTACTTGCTTCTGTTTCATCAATGATGAAATGATGCCTAGGCATCCTCTGAAAACTCATTTATTTTATGAAACAAAGAACAAAGCCCAGTGAAGGCAACCCTTTCAGCAAAGTCCCCAGATTGCAACCTTGAAGAGAGCCAGGGGAAGGGGCAGGGGAAGGGGGAGAGAGGAGAAAAAAGAAAGGCAAGTAGGGAAACAAGATCTAAGAACTTAATTTTAATGCCAAGGAACCTCTTAAAGAATTATGGCCTTATGAGCCAGGAACACCTTTCTGATGAGTCAGCCACCTTTTGACCATAAAGGCAATGCATTTCTGTGCATTAGCTCTTTTAATCTGGTAAGGTGCTGTGCATGAGATCAGTGGTCCAGGGCACTCATGCTGAAAATGAATCCAAAGGCCTCCCACAAGGGCTTGATCTCAGGATGGTGCATCTGCAGGGCAGTTAAGGCGTGGGACTTATGAGGAACTCTGCGGCTGGCTTAAGTAGACACAGGCCTCTCAGCCGAGTGGGGGCCTGACCGCAAGAGCGTATGGAAGAGGGCTGGCGTCCGCCCTCGGATGAACCCACTGCCTTCTGTTCCGCCCACACAGCCTCATTCTTTCTCACTTAGAAAGCATTTTGGGTACTTGAGAGCTCCAGATGAACGTTCCCTTAATCCCGTTTGGGACCACATTTTACAGGCTTAATCAAGCAATGCCTATATGCCTATACTTTTAGTTTATGTTTTAGGAACGGTTTTCAGAAAAGGGTTACCTTAATCAGGGGAGTGTCTGGGGTGGGACAAGGCAGACAAGGATGAAAGAAGACAGGTGTGCCATTGATGGGCAGGAGGACCGGGATGAGGCCCTCTTATGAGGTCTTTAAATATATCTGTGCCACGGACCCTGTGGGCAGTCAGGCGAAGCCTATTTGTCCTTTTGTCAGAATATGATTCCTTTTGTTTCAATGTTTATTTACTTATTTTGAGAGAGAGAGAGAGAGAGAGAGAGAGAGAGAGAGAGAGAGAAAGGGATTGTGAGCATGAGCCAGGGAGGGGTAGACAGAGAGGGAGACTTGGAATCCCAAGCAGGCTCTGGGATGACTACATAGAACCCGATGTGGGGCTTGATACCACGACCCTGAGATCATGACCTGAGCCGAAACCAAAAGTTGGGCACTTAACTGACTGGGCTACCCAGGCACCTCAGAATAAGATGCTTAAATGCATGAAATAAAATTCATAGGATTACAAAGCAGACCACAATTATATCGAAATAGTTACCTAAATGCTTAAAAAACAAATTTGTGATATAATAACATCGGTGTTTCTCTGCCAATGCATTAAATAAGATCTAGTGGTGGGGCTATTAATTATCTTATTTTAGAAGTAGTGATGTTAGTAAATGCTATTTCAAGATATCAACAGCAACTATCTTTTGTTATGAAAATATCTTTGATTTAACCGGTAAAAAACAGTCCTAGGGATTACTTTGAGTCTCATCGTTTGCCAATCTTTACAATGAAAGGAAATGCCTCCATTTGAGGCTAATGAAAATAAAGTTGTAATTTTTCTCCATCTAACTGCATAAAAATGCTGAATTATCTCTGTGGAACACTGTGGTTCTATTCGTCTCTCAATAAAACACTTCCCTGTAGAGGTTCCAATTATCTGGACAAACCCAGTGGGGAAAAGGAAGATCAGGTCCTTAGACCGTGTAAATCACACAAGTGGCTTGGCTGATGTTTGCTGATTGCCATAAATGAAAAGCTTGGGCAGAGGTTTCTCATTTAATTTCTCACGTTTGCTTTATAAAAATCATTATTTAAAATTCATTAAAATGTGCCCATGGCGCACGACTTGCACACAACTGAATTCACTCAAAGGGTTGTTAATTAAGAAGCTGCCAAAGAAGGGGAATGAGGGTCGTTGGTGCATCTGTGTGGCATTCAGAAGAGCCTGTCTGTCGTTAAGTGGTTCGCTTTGAGCTCATCTCTTGCTGCCTTGGAGACGGATGTTTGGATGCTGGCAGCCTTCCGAAAGTGTTTCATCAGGACATGGCTTTCCTGTGGATGTGGAGGGAGGTGGAGCCAAACTACCACAGAGGGCAAAAGGCTCCCATTGGGGAAGTTTCTTCTCACACTCTGTTTTTGCTCCCCTGTTTTGGGTTCTTCTAATTCTCTAAGCAAGTAATTCCTCAGGTCAGCTCTGCAAACCACCTGACCCCACACACCTATAAATGGTCCCAGGGAAGAGAGCGGAGCCAGGTGGAGTTCTGTTGGTTGCATTAAGTCTTGATGGTGACAGCCATTGTTCCAAAGTTGTCAAGGCAACTTGCTCCTGCTGACTGTGCTTGTGGAAGTGAAGGGAGCAAAGAGAGGAGACCATTGCCCCCTTTTAAGAAAACTCCTGTTGAGAACCTTTTGAGGTATATGAGTTCCTTAATATCTTTTGGATATTAACCTCTTGTCAGTGAGGTGCTTGCAAATATTTTTTCCCATTCTGTAGGTTGCCTTATCATTTTGTTGATTGTTTCTGCTGCTCTGCAGAAGCTTTTTAGTTCAATGTGGTCCATGTGTCAATTTGTGCTTTTGTTGCTTGTGCTTTCGGTGTTGTATCCAAAATATCATTGCCAACACCAGTGTCAAGGAAGGTTTCTTCCTGGAAAAACTTCCTTCTAGGAGTTTTATGGTTTTGGTTCTTACCTTTAAGGTACTTATCCATTTCAAATTATTTGTGAGTGGTGTAAGACAAGAGTCTGGTTTCATTCTTTTGTGTGCAATTATCCAATTTTCCCAGCACCATTTATTGAAGAGAATGTCTTTTCTCCTTTGAGTTTTTTGGCTCCTTTGTCGGATATTAGTTGACCATATAAGTGAGAATGATTTCTGGGCTTTTGATTCTGTTCCATGGGTCTATTTGCTTGTTTTTATGTCAGTACTAGACTGTTTTGATTATTATGGCTTTGAAACATAGCTTGAAAAAAGGAAGTGTGATACCTCCAGCTTTGTTCCTCTTTCTCAGGATTGCTTTGCCTCTTTGGGGTCTTTTGTGGTTTGATATGAATTTGATAAATGGTGTACCACAGCCACTGATCCCATGACCTATCACAGAATCTAACATTTGACTGTCCACAAATAAGAAAAAATCAAGCACTGCTGTCTTTACATATTGCGTTATTGAATCCATTACTTAACATCTAAGAAGTGGATATTATTACTCATATTTTATGAAGGAAAATAAATATAATTGCCAAAGTAAAGGAGGTGGAACTTAAATCTATGTGGATAGGCTTAGTATATTATGGAGGGATTCTTATATTTACATGACAACCCTTCTTTTTTTTTTGAGGTGGGGGCACTGTGTGTGAGTGGAGGAGGATCAAAGGGAGAGGAAGAGAGAAACCCAAGCAAGCTGCACACTCCATCGGGGCCTGACATGGGGTTCAATCTCATGACCTTGTCATCATAAGCTGAACTGGAATCCAGAGACCGACCCTTAACAGATGCAGCCACCTGAGTGCCCCTTCAACCTTCCTTTTTAAAAACAAAAAGCAGTGTCCCTCATACTTTTAAAAGTTTATTTATCTGAGTTTCCATAAATTATTTTCTGAATTGTGCTACCTAGGATTGATTAGGGCTTAGTATGTCTTACTGTGAGGAATTAGGTAATTTTAAGAATAAGTTAAATATTCTAGAAAATGGTAGACCCAGGGATTGACCCAAAGTAGGCTAGCTTGGAGTATAAAACTTTAAGTCTTCAGGAGAGCAAAAACAAACAAACAAACAAATAAACCCCATAATGAAGATTAGACGCACACTCATCTCTTTGTCTTTCAGTGTCTTTCAGTGATTCATTCCAAAAGGTATGTAAGTTTCCAACGCCTGCTTCTACTAACACTACGCTAACCAGGCAAAGTGTCAGCCTGGCCACACTCCCTCCAGGGCAGCTCCTGAGGAGAATCTGTCCCTTCCTTCCAGCGTCCAGTGACTGTGGTCACCTCCCTCCAAACTTTCTCTGTGGTCACATTGCCTTTCTATGTTTGTCTAATCTTCTGCCTCTGTCTCCAAAGGATATTTGTGATTGCATTAATGACTTTTCAGATAATCCAGGCAATCTCCCAACAAGAGACTCTGAGTAATAGAGAATGAACTGTGGGTGGTTGGAGGGTAGTGTGGGTGGGGGTTGGGACAGATGGATGATGGGCACTAAGGAGGGCACTTGTGATGAGCACTGGGTATTGCATGTAGTGATGAGTCACTGAATTCTGCTTCTGAAAATGATGTTGCACTGTATGTTAACTACAATTTAAATTCAAAAAGGGGAAAAATAAAAGCTTATTTACAGATCATGAGCAATTAGAAAGCCTGAATATAAAGAAGTTTAAGTTAAAATTTTAAGACATTCCTCAAATCTGAAGGAAGAGTGTCCTGGGAAGACAAGCTGATGTTCAAAATCATTTGCATTTGATTTTTCAAGCAAAGCCCATGATGCAAAGTCAGGGAGAGTGATTAACAGTCTCCTTTCCCGATGCCAGGATGCACTCAGCATTAAAGTGTCTATCTAACAAAACAGCCACTTTTTATCAAATGACAGATGAGGAGCCAAGTTCAGTTTGAAACCTAGTTTTTAGTTTTCTCAGCAATTCCCAAACCACTTTTGAAATCCAGAGGCATAAATCAAGGCACCACATCATCTTTATCATCGTTGTCATATTGTCATCAGGAGATGCAGTGGTCCTGGAGCCTGTAACATCTCCTCCTTTAATGGAGTTGGACAACTGGTCAACTGACCCAGAGTGTGACCACTTGTCATTTGCTGCATCGGGCAAAGAGCACTGCTCCATGACCTTGGAGAAATCACTGATTAACCTCTTTGACTCACGGTTTTCTCCAGTTGTAAAATGAAATTGGCATTGCCTGTTTCACAAGGTCATTGAGAGGATTGCTCAAGGCATCTATGAGGAAGTGCCGGTCAGATTGCGGTGCTCTGCACAAATGCCCTATATTGTTCAAGGATCCCTGTGAGCCATGAAGAGCATTGCCCCTTATAGAAAAAGCTTCAGTGAATTCTGTCTCCCAAGGGGTCATGCTACAACTGTCTTCCTTCTCAGTTGCCAGCTGACCCCCTCACCACTCACATTAGCGTATACGAATTTGTATGGCTATTTATCTTGTTAAAGTCTGTGCTATAAGTTGGCAAGTACCTTTGGGGCAGAAGCTTTGCCTGGGTCATTTTTTGTCCCTAGTGCATCTAGTGGCCCCTATAAGCAAAAAGCATTCAGAAAATACAGGCAGCTGGTAACGTTTATTGAGCACAACCCTGTGCCAAGAACTGTTGCAAGCAATCCACATTGATTATTAAATGTGATCTTCACAACAAACCTTTGAAGTAAGGACTACTATTACCCCCATTTTATTTTTTATTTTTTTGAGTCTTTTTAAAATGTTTTTTAAAATTTATTTTTGAGAGAGAGAGACAGGCTGACAGACAGAGTGCAACTGGGAAAGGGGCAGAGAGAGAGGGAGACACAGAGTCTGAAACAGGTTCCAGGCTCTGAGCTGGCAGCACACAGCCCAATGTGGGGCTCGAACCCACAGACTGTGAGATCATGACCTGAGCTGAAGTCAGAAGCTTACCTGACTGAGCCACTCAGGCACCCGTATTACCCCCATTTTAAAGGTGAGGAGTCAGAGGTAAGGAGAGGGAAGAAAATCACAATGTGAGAGGCTGGGCTCACATGAGCATGAGGATGCTATTACTGAGAGTAGGAGTCTAAACCACCCTGCTTTCTAAATACATGTTCAAGGTAAGCCCTGCAGGTGGGAATGAAGAGAGCTTCCGCAGTCCCCAATCATGCCTACAGCCCATTCCCTTCTGTACTGGGCTGACAGTGGCCCATCCACCACAAATTCACACACCCAGAACCTCAGAATGGAAATAGGATGTATGTCCCAGGTATGCCGAGGATTGCCAGCAAACCAGCACCTAGAACGACTTCACTCTCAGAGCCTCCAGAAGGTACCAAGGCTAACTTACTAACATTGTGATTTTGGACTTCCGGCCAGCAGAACTGGACAAATACATTTCTACTGTTTTATGCCACCCAGTCTGTGACGCTTTGTTTCAGAGGCCCTAGGAAGCCAATGCACTTTCTTTCTCTTTCTCTGCTTTCCCATGAAGTGAAGGAAAGTGTTGCGCAGATGACTCAAAAACCCAACTATCAAGGCTTTGTGTGTGTGTGTGTGGCGGGGGAGGGTCTTTGTTTTATATTTGTTCCTTCCCTTTTTCTCTGATTAAACTTCAAAGAAAAACAGCTCACTCAGATTAAGGAACAGTGAGATTGTCTTGTGGGCCATTATCTCTCAGTAAAGCAAAACTAGTCCCAAAAGGCCGACTGCTTGAACAGCTCATTATCATTAATCAACCAATAATGCTGTGAAACATAAACACGTGCTTCCTTCTGTCTTTTTGTTGGGGGCAGGATGGTTGGAGAGAGGTCATCCCAGCCCAAGAATTTGAAGTGGTCTATGAAAAAAAGACAAAACTATAATTTCAAACGTCTGCTCTGATGCTTAGGGGTGGAGTCCTGGATCCAATAGCCTGTTCAACTGACTGTTGGCAAAGTTACGTGCTGGAGGCTAGGCTTAGGAAGAGACTGGAAGTTGCTCAATTTCTTGGCATGACTGAGAATAAGAAATTTCACCTAGAGATGCTGAGGGGCAGGGAAACAGGAGAGGCCCAGACAGTACCCAGAGAGGCCACTCTGCAGAAATCCTTGGTTGGTGGACTTGACAGGGTTTTTAAAGAAGAGGCATGGCTGGTATTTATTCAATTTTATGTTGGGCAGTGTGAGACTATGATGTAACTACCCACTCCCTTTCCCTTCAAACCTTCAGAAAAAGTTTTCTGAACACACAACTTTGTACTAATTCTCCTTTGTGGAAAAGGACATTGTGCCTCAGAGGCACAATGGGAGATCTCTTTTTATAGAAAAGAGATGCACTGGAGGGGAAACACAGGAGAGGGAGTGGAATTCAGAGCAACCAAGAACAATCAGCCTTTCCTACCTCTCACTTTCCCACATCCCTTCCCGCTGTTTGTGAGATTAGAGTTTAGGTCCATCTTGAATAAATCCTAAAGGGTGACAAAGCCAGGAAAGCTAGGGGTCTTGAAGGACCACCATCAAGCTACTGACACCCAGGTCTCACCTCTACTGAGGGCCAGCTATGGGAAAGGTTTACTGGGGACACAAAGGCTCAAGGGAGCTAGGAGCTTATAATCCTGAGAGGCAAAAACCAGGCTAACTGTAATAAGAATGCCTTAATAAGAGAACAAACAAGGAGTTTCATGGCTTCAAAAAGACAAAAGAATGAGAAAGAGACGAAAAAGAACTTCTGGCCAGAGTGATCAAGAGTATAAAGTCAGTATGTAAGCTAGAATTCCAACAGGTAGAATAGAGGAGTGTGTGTGTGTTGCAGGGGGTGTGTGTGGATGTGGATGTGAGTGTGGGTGGGTAGGTGTGCACACTCGCATGCACACATGTGGTCTTCCAGGCAGGCCGCAAAGGACACTATTCACATAGGCTGCAATGTGAGCAGCTCCCCCTGGGTTTGTGCCATGAACAGTTCTCTTCCAGGTACAGCTCATCGTACTAATCAGAACAAAAGGTGGAAAGGGAGCTAGATGATGGAGCTCATATCTCGCAGCTCTGCTCTTCTCTATAAAGCAGTGATGGAGCAGAGAAGTCGTGGGCTGGTAACTTGATGAGCATGGGAAGTATTTATGTGTATGTGTGTATGTATGTGTGTGTGTATATATATATATATATATATATAAACATGGAGAGATGGAGAGGGGCACCTGGGTGGCTCAGTTGGTTGGGCAACCAACTTTAGCCCAGGCCATGATCTCATGGTTTGTGGGTTCGAGCCTCGCATTGGGCTCTGCATGGACAGCTCAGAGCCTAGGGCCAGCTTGTCCTCCCTTTCTCTCTACCTCTTTCCTGCTCATTCTCCCTCTCTCTCTTTCTCTCAAAAATAAGTAAACATTAAAAAATTAGAAAAAGATGGGGATAATACCACACTTGATCTTAGCCAAAAGGCTGAGAAGCGATAGATGGGGATAATAAAAACAAAACCAAATATAAAGCAACCTAGGGGGCGCCAGGATTGTTCTGTTGGTTAAGTGTCTGAATTTGCCTCAGGTGATCTCACAATTTGTGAGTAGGAGCCCTGCATCATGTTTCAAGCTGACAGCGTGGAGCCTTCTTGGTATTCTCTCTATCTCCTCCTCCTCTCTCTCTCTCTGTTCTTCCCCACTGTCTCTCTCTCTCTCTCTCTCTCTCTCAAAAAAATTTTAAAAAAATAAACAAAAAAGCAACCTAGGACATTGGGGCTTCAGGAGGAGCTCTGACAGACCTGCAGTGGGGAGAAAGGATCAGAACTTGAGCATTTCCTAGAGGGGCCCTTCAGGTCTGTACTAGTGTCCTATAGTTACTCTAACAAATTAACTCACACTTAGATTACATGACAGAAATTAATTCTTTCATTGCTCTTGAGGTCTGAAGTCTGAAATCAATTTCCCTGGGTTGGAATCAAGGTATTGGCAGGATCTACAAGCTCTCACAGGGAATCTGTTCCTCATCTGTTATGCCTTGGATGGCTACCAGCATCCCTGTCTTGTGGTCACAGCACTCCCGTCTCTGCCTCTGTGGTCACATTGCCTTCTCTTCTGTGTGTGTGTAGTAAGATCTTCCTCTGTCTCCTTTGTAGATGGATACTTGTGATTGCATTACAAGCCCACCTAGATAATCTGGAATCATATTTCCATAAGCACCTCCTGAACTTAATCATATCTGCAAAAATTTTTTTTCTTGCATGTATGTTAACATTCACAGGTTCCAGAGATTAGGACCCAATATTTTGGGGGACCACAATTAAGCCTACTACAGAGTCTTGGGATCTGGGAGAACAGGAAATTGAAAACCACAGAAAGGAGCTGGAGAAGGGCACTTGGACTGTAGCTGGGCTGATGGAAAGGCCCCTGGAAACAAAGCCTTCACCAAGGGAAGCACACAGAAGACAAGTAGGCAACAGTGCACAAGCCAAACACCTGGACACTGGAATCATGGTCATTTTCTCTTTTCCAAATTCCTGGAAGACTCATGATCTTTAAGGCCAGTTTCACACAACACATACAAAGTGGAGAAGAAGCTGCAGAAAAAGCAGCCCTCTTTGGTCATGAGTTTGAAAGGCTTAGCTACAAATGTAGTGTGAAATTGTCTGAAATTCCTGGCAGCAGACATGACTCACATATTACTGTCTGACATTTACAGAACATTCTTCATAGCAGTTTCTAGATTTTAAGAGAGAGATACTGAAAATCATTGGGTGACAGAATCAGTATCCAAGGACCTTTTTGTTTGACAATGGGTCAAATCCAAGAGGAAGAAATGTTATAGTTATAAATAAAGTTCCCATAGTTGGCCCACAGAGCCAACTGAGCAAACTCTACAGGAAGGAGGAGATTTTGCTGAATAGCCACACATAGAGTACTGGTGATCAATAATTAGCTCACACTGAATCAAGAAAATGCAATGAGGGAGATCTTAAAACATGTGGTGCCTAAAAAACCAACATGATCTTGGGCTGCATTAATGAAAAATAGAATCTAAAACAGGGAAGGTAATTCCAAAATTGCCAAAGGGAGAACAAATTAACTGAGGGTAGAAATCCACCGATTTTGGAGAATGTTCCCCAATCTGGGGCTAACACTGTTTCTGGAAACACATATGGGATTTTATGGTGGCTTTGGGAGCTGTCTTTGAAGAGGAATGATATTGGTGTGAAGTTGAGAAATAAAGGGAAGATATGGGTCGATTCAGGGTAGATTAGGGAAGAAGATACTTCAGAGAGGATAGTGTCATCTTAACAACCAGAATTGTTAAATTACTTTTACAGTACATAAATTACTGTTATAACTAGAACTAGATTAACTTAAGTTAAAACAAGGGAAGCAATAGTTTGGTTCTATACTACCCTGGTTAAGTCATGCTGGAAGCATGAATGAAGTGAGCACCAAGCAGAAAAATTGGAGAGCATTTGTAGAAGAATGGATAGTATCGTGCATGTTTTCAAAACCAAATGATGACTGGAGAAAGGATTGAGTGTATTTAACTTGGGAGGGAAAAGTTTTTAACCATTGGAATGGTCACTTTTTGGAAAAGAAAGTCCACTTATTCTGGATGACCCAAGCAAAACAGAGAAAACTTTAGAATTAAATCATAAAGAATAACTTGAAGAATAAACTGTCTAATAGTTTCTTGGAAAAGAGTGTCCCTATTTATTCAAGTAAAGCATTGAAACTTTGATCATTGCAAAGGCGGTGTGGTAACACTAACTTTAAAGTGATTTTGTATCCTAGGATACCATGGCATCGCGGATGCTTCTGAGTGTCTACACTTCTTCCTTAGGTAGCACATTCTGGGAAGAAAGGCCCATCCCCCAACTCAGGGGGTAGGGTGATAGGAGGAGGATATACCTTGATTGGTATTAGTTAAATATGGGTTCCTAATTCCCTTTACCTGTGATCAGTTTAAGATCAGGCATATGGCAAGTTATGGCCAATAAGACAAGTGGGGAAATAAGGTGGGTAATTTCTGAGAAGGATTTTGCTCCCTGATAAAAAGGGGGGAGGGTAAGGAGGCCCGACTCTTTCTGTTGCCTTTAATGTGATTATGCAAGAATATGAGACTTAGAAGGGCAACGGTGGTCTCACTACTATGCTGATCAAAGCCTGTGTCTGTGATGGACGTTGTTGAGCCTCTCATCAAACAAGAATCACCAATCTCTGAGCAGACATCTCATTTTGTGAAGTAATTAAAGATTTTTATTTTTTAAGCCACTGTTCATTGGGCACTCTATCACTGCAGCCAGAAGCATGCTCACCCATTCAAACCCTAGGAGTCTAAAAAAATCACTCAGTTTGGGGTAACATGGTTTATTTCACATAGCAAACATCTTGAAATGATAGATGTCAATTAAATTGCTGTAAGTTGAATATTATTTTAAGTGTATGAATGGAACTATTATCCAGATAGCATCTTGGATATTGGATTCCATTCTAGGCTCTACATTCAAAGAGGAAACTGAAAGTTTCCTGGAGGGAAATAACCAGGATGATGGGGAATCTGGAATTTATGAGAAAAAGGGACCAGAAAAGTTTAGCCTGAAAAGAGAAACTTGGTGTTTGGGAGTTTATAAGGAAAGGGGGGGAGGGTGATATTTGAGAATTTTTCATATAGAACAAAGGTCAAAAGTATTTTCTAAAGTGCCTAAGTCAGAACTAGGTCCAGGGGTTATAATTCTAATTTGTTATAAGAAAGAACTTTCTAAGAACTAGAGCAGTCAACAATACATTGAGAGGCCTTACGAGATGGTGGGGTGCCAGGAGTGGTCAAGCATGTAGTTCAAGGAAGAATTCCTGCTCTCAGTAGGCATTGAACTAGAGGATTCTGAAAGGTGCTTACACAGAGAGTGCTCTTCATGAGCACTGTTTCACAAATGAGAAAACTAAGGCTTGGTGAGGGCGGTGACATGCCTGGGCTCTCGTGGCCACCGAGAAGCTGATATGGGGCTGGCGTGTGGCTGCAGTGCAGTGCTAGAGCGATGTCCTGATGCTTTGAGAATGCAGGCCTGGCTCTCTGAACACGTGGGGGACTTCAGACTTTGCAGATCTCGGCACTTTGTTTCAGACACCAGAGAGAGTTGGACTCCTGAGCTCTGTAGACCTGTGTTGGGGATTTGGGAGCTGCCCCCGAAAAGGTTCGGGCTGTCATAAAGAAAGGTGCTTAAGCATTAAGAGACAGGGTGATGTCCAACATGACAGCCTTGGCAGTGATCGATAAAAGCAACCCTGCCCTGGGCTGTCCCAGCCCTGAATCGGCCCTGCCAAGGTCTTGTGCACACAGAAGTAGAAAAAAGTCCTGATGCCACTTGGAGGTCACTTCCTCATCCTCACTGGTGTCAAGCCTGGATGCAGAGTGGGTTTAGAGAGGCTCCAGGTGGTCACATGCATGCAGGTTGGAGTTTCCAAGAAATGGACCCTGATCCTCTGGACTATGCATGGATGTGCATGCAGAGTACTTTGGGAAAAGCTGCTGCTGGGGGTGAGGGGAACCAGACTGGGCAAAGGGAGAAGCTGAGCTCTGATGCACTTGGCCCGGGTTGGTCCTAAAGGGGGCTCTAAAGCTGGGATGGTCGCTCTGAGCTGCCCCAACAAGAGGCACTCTGTCTCCCATATTGACCAGTCTTCACATGCAGAGTGCCCTGAGTAGAGACTGAATTCTTTGGCAAAAGGCAATTCCTGAAAGAGACCTCCGTCGTGAGCTGTAAGTAGCTAGCAGTCCCTGCAGTTGAGTGATGAGTGCATAGTCCTGAATGAGGCAGCTGGGCAGCCATGATGGTATTGCCAAAGAGAGCCACTCCCCTCTTGCAGCTCAATGCTGTGGCAGGCTGCCATGCAAAACACTTCCGTTTCCTTTGGGAGCGACACTTTTGGCCTATGGTGAGGTCCCCGTGGCTAAATGAATGCTCCGAAGCACATGCTGTCTCCAGGGAAGGAGGCAGACACCTGAGGGGCATCTGGCCGGACGAGCCGCAGTCCCTCACCCTCTGAACGGCTCTGCGCATGCTCAGGCAGATCCCTGCCAAGTAGGTGAATGCAGGGAGGGGAATCTTTCATCCAAGCTGACCTCAAAGGAGCACCAGGCCAGCGGTGGTTGCTGCAAGGGCAGAGGGACACGATCAGAAGGAAACACCCATGTATGATCAAAGCTGGTCAAGGTTCGAGTCATGAATTTTGAAATTTCGGTAAGCCCCAGCCAAAAGATGTGCATCACATCTAGTGACCCGACACGGCCAGGATCAACATCCTCTGGGAAAGAAGAAACCTAATCAGGATGCTCTTGGTTTCCTTGATTAGGTGAGATGCGTCATGGCCAGGATGTGGCCTTTCGGCCCCTCCAGGCCTCATGGAGCCTCTTTCTCAGGCGCCCCCAGGCCGGACACAATTTAGCACTGAGTTGCATGTGGCCTTATATGGTCTCTTAACTGCATTGTTGCAATTGTGTCCCCTCCTCATCTGTAAACTCCAAGTATCCAACGTGTTCCTCATGCTTCTTTGCATCTGCCCAGCACCCAACACACTTAGAGGGCTGATTTCAGACTCTGTTAGCAGACTTTGTGTTTCCATATCCCCTCCTTCCCTCACAGGGTGGCTGTTTGTTAGTTCTGAGGAAACAGATTTTGTTTTCTCTAATCAGAGTGATGGGAAAATAACTACAAAATCCCTCTAACACTTTTCTGAGGAGAGCTATGAGAACAGGGCAGTGGGGGTGGCGGAGGGGAAGATCCTGTCATCGAAGCTTCTTTTGAAGGGAGGCACATTTCATATTCCCCTTGGACCTCGGGGACAAGGACAGGGAAAGGACCCAAAGACTCACCTGCCTAACAAACCCACGTGTGTGGTGTTCACCGAATGCTGCCTGCAGCTCCATGATGTAGGGACCATTAGATTTTCATGTTGCAGATGAGGAAAGTGAGGCACAGAGAAGTTGAGGTTCCCCAGCTGGTGTGGGGTGGAACCGGGGTAGGCACACTGGTCCCCAGCCTGTGCTCGCAGCCGTTTCCTGTCTGCAGTTCAGGCTCACTTGCTAGTGAGCACTGGGTGTAGTGTCTGGGCTGTTGACACAACTACCAGCAAAGAGGCAGCAGGGCAGTGGGAAGGAGGCACCGACGCTCCTGGCACTTACTCTGTTCAGTAAATGCAGCCAGCTTATGAAATGGGCACAACTGCAAGGGAACAAGAAAAACGTTTACCCTAGTTGGGAAACGTGAATAGTGTGTTCCCTACCTGGGGTGGAAATGTCAGGCAGTATCCACTGCTTTTCCAGAAAATCATAGGTAAACCTTAGTGAAACCCAGTGTAATATCTAAACTTTGAATTTCACCTGGTTTTCCTGGTGTATCATGTCCCTGGCTGCTGTAGCAAATGACCACAAATTTGGTGGCTTCTAACATCAGAAATTTCTTTTCTCACAATTCCAGAGGCAGGAAGTCTGGAATCAAGGTGTCAGTGGAAAGGCTCTTGGAGAAGGAGCTTCCCTTGCCTCTTCCTACTTTTTGTGGCTCCTGACGCTCCTTGGCTTGTGGTTGCCTCACTCTAGTCTCTGTCTCCATCTTTACGTGGTCTTCTCCCCTCCCCCCCTGTTTCCCTTCTGTGTGTCTGTCATAAAGACACTTACCATTGGATTAAGGCATGCCCAGCTAACCCAGGACTTTTAATTACTTGTGCAGAGACCCTTTCTCTAAATAAGTTCACCTTCACTGGTTTTGGGGGTCAGGATAGGGACATGTTTTGGGGGGCACCATTCAATCCAATAAACCCAGCCTGGGCCTACTTTTAGTTTGGGAAGGCCGCCACAGAAGGAGCATGCCCATGTGTATGTGGGGGGAGGGGTGGCTTTCATCTTTCTCTTCTCTCCCACCTCTGTCCGAGCTTCCGGCCCCAGCTTGCACCTTCTGCACGGGCTGTCGCAGGATGAAGGTGGGTACAAGGGGCGGCCAGGCTGAGGTGGACCTCGGGACCACCTGTGCATTCCGTGGCTGCTGACTTGGCACACAGCAGATGCTGGGGGTAGACCTTCCCTACAGGGGCCACTTTTGTGGATTATTACTGCCCCCCATCCCTTTCCTACTCCACAGGTTCAATTGATGACCCACGGGAAATGCACATGCGTCCTTGACCCACATCATTCTGGAAGTGCTGATATTCTCCGTGTAGCCACCTCCAGTTACTGTGCCCAGTGGCAGGAACAACACTGCGTACAACCAGAGATTCTTGAGGTAAGAGTCGGATTTCAGTGCTCATCTCCTTCCAACACTAAGGGACAACTGTCAGGCTGTGTGAGGGGTCCTCCCAGAGCTTCCTCCTGCCCAGATTTAGGTACACGGGCAGAATTCCTCTCTACCTGCATGGGGGAGGAAAATGTAAGGCATAACACAGCTTCAGCAAAAACAGTCCTCTCTCTCTCTATTAGCTCATTAGTCTCTGAAAGAAGTCTTTATTGTCTCTCTTACAACATGGAAATGCTTGTTGAGTGACACATGCTCAGTGTGTCCTGCATTGATGGCCCAGCAGCTCCCTTTAAGATGTGGGTGTGCAGGGTGCCTGCTTGGTCATTCTCAGACATTGGAACCACCATCCCAAACTCTCAGACATCAAAAAGGTCTTATTTTCCTATTATGTCCAATGAAATGGCACATATATTTTTGCCTTGGTTACTGTATTAGATCAACTGCTGTAACAAAATACCACAGACTGGGTGGTTGAAACAAAAGACATTTATTTGTCACTGTTTTGGAGACTAGAAGTCCAAGTTCAAAGTGCCAGCAGGTTCTGCTCTCAGTGAGACCCTCTTCATGGCTTGTAGACAGCCACCTTTAAGAGAGAGAGAAAGAAAGTGAGAAAGAGAGAAGGAGAGCTCTGATCTCTCTTCCTTGTCCTTTAAGAGGCATTAATTGCATCAGGAAGGCCCCACCTTGTGACCTCATCGAAACCTAATTACCTCCCAAAGGCCCTGACTCCAAACACCATCACCCTGGGGTTAAGGCTTCAACATACAAGTTTGGGAGGTGGGGACACAAACATTCAGCCCATAAAATAACTTGTATTATAAGATATCTATTGACAAATATGAGGACAACAGCAACACTTGAAATGGAGATTTATTCAGCAAACATCTACTGTCTGCCTGCAGGTGCAGAGGGTCAGGGACTGCGGTCGGGATTTGAGGAGAAGGATACAAAGATGAACACAATGCTATCGCCACACCTAAGACTTTCCTGTCCCTGCTTTTGTCATCTCTGAAATCCACTATTAGAGGTCTGCTCTGACATCAAAGCCTTTAAGCGGCTCGTGTTTCGGTGCCCGTAGCCCAGGTGGGGGCTCCTGGGTACGGCCTGATCAGCATGGCTTGGTCTCTCAGGTCAGCCCGGCCTCCAGCAGGTCCGACAGGAAGGTGCGTGTCAACTCCATTCGACCCCCTCGCCCTCTGTCTTGGTTGAGTTTCACACCTTGATCATCTTCAGCAAGGACCACAGAAAAACACAACCTAACTGACCCTCCCCTTCGCTGACAACCTTAGTTTTGCAGCCAGAGTAATCTGTCTGTCTCGGGGCGGGGTGGGGGTGGGGGTGGCAGAAGGAAGCAGAATCCTACTCAGTGGGGCCAATGGAAGGACTTTCATGGAGGAAGTATTTACAGAAGTGGGGTCAGCACTCCTCAAATCATTGTTGCACTCTATGCTAACCAACTTGGATGTAAATTAAAAAAAAAAAAAAGTAGAGTCAGGGCCCAGGGCATGCACAGGGGTGTGGGCACGGAGATTAGCATGCAGGGAAAGCTTTTCTAGGCCTTTAGGGTAAGGCCAGGAAGAAGGGAGACCCTGAAGCTGTGGAGCAGGGAGTGACCCAGCTTTAGTGGAGGAACCCTGTTTGGTACAGACAGAGGCGGCCCTCGCGTCCCTGTCACACCCCTTTCCCTGCTATTTCAGCTGCAGCTGAGGCCTCACCCTGACAGCTCTCCCCTGGAATGGAGGCAAGTGTCTTTCTGATTTATTTCTAAGGATCTTCTCTGCAACTGCACCTGCTCGCCTTGCTTGCAGTGCTACTGGAAAGCACAGGGGAGTCAATGCCCAGGGGCACACAGGAGATCCTGGATGAATGCCAAAGTCTCCACCCCTGAAAAAGGTCCCCAGAGGTACTCTGTACCTCTCAGAGGTCCCCGAAGAGGCCCACTGCCAGCTACTCACAACTGTGATCTCAATCACACTCTTAGCTCGTTTCTCTCTCTCCCCTGTCCAATCCTCCCTGCTCCTTCAGTTCTGGAATCAGCTTTGGAAAAAATCTCTGGAACCCATGGTCTTGTCTCAGCCTCTGCTTGCAGGAAAGCCCATCCAAGATGTGGAGAGTCACAGGCAGGACCAGAACAGCTGCCCTGTATTAGGAAGGTCTGCAGGAAGAAATACTCCAACCTCTCTCTTCTCTTGCTCTGGAAACTCCTGCCTGTGCTGACTACTGGCTCAATCAGCAAGAAGCCAGCAGGCAAGGGAGCCTGGGGGAGCAGTGTTTGGGGTCTAGCCTCCCAGGACAGAAATGAGCAGGGAAAAACAGACTGTGGATTTGGTGGGGCAAGTGGAGAATAACCAGTAGATTTTCTAGAACACAAAGCTTGCCATGTCACTCCTTCAATGATAATGATAATAATAACAATAATGCTAATGAATGGCACTGTGAAGACCTCATGTGCCACAGATTTTGCACTGGAGATCTCAGGCGATGTACCCAACTACCCCAGGAGGTAGACATACCATAATTCTCATTGCACAATAAGGAGACTGAGGCAAGGTGAAGTAATCAGTTTGTCTGGAATCATGCCCCCAGGACGAGTGGGTTGTCTGATTGGACTCCCTGACTTTCACAGTTTAGTTTCAATTTCTTAATGTACCTTTATCTTTTGACTTATCTTTTTCCAGACTCCTCCATTTACACCAATCCTTAGGCTCCCCCCCTCAACTCGCCAAACAACTTGATGCTTCCTAACTGATCTGGATCACCTCTCCCCTCTGTCAGCCTGCCTCAGTGGGCCTTCAAGTCCAGGCTCAAGGACCACCTCCTGCTGGATGTTTCCATCTTCTGCCCCACCTTTGGCCTTTGACTCCTCTGTACCCATCCATCTTCTCTCTGCTTCGTCCATACCTCTCAGGACCCTGCCCAGGTGGCATTCATGGGACTGAGCAGAGATTTATTTACTGGTTTGATCTCCCACCACTGTGAGCTCTTGAAACAACTGCATCTGGATCTGTCCTTCTTTCTATACATAGTGCCTAGCCCAGTGCCTGGCATGTTGTACGTAGTCGACAAACATTGATAAAGGGGGCAGAGAAGAGGGACAGTTCTGGAACATGGAGCGTTTCTAGCATGATGGCCTGATTAGGGCATCTAAACCTTGAACAGCTGGGAGCAGCCTCCGGGAAAGCCAAGATTGCCAACACTCAGCTCCATTTCCTTCTTGCAGAATGTCAAGGTCTTGACTCACATGCTCATACACTGGGATCCTTCCTGCAGGGCAGTGAGGTTGTAGTGGACACAGGGCTTGGGTCTTGTTTCTTCTGGTCTGGACAGTGATGTGAGTTGTACAGTTTGTCTTGGAGGGTAAATGTGAAGGTAAACAGACACAGGTGGGTGAAAGCTCTGGGACAATCTAAAGCACTCATAGCTTTCCGTTTTCAAGTACTGGTGAGAGAGGGGCCCCGGGCGCAACTCTTCAGGAGAAGGTGGGCGTCTCTGGGAGCTGTGCTCGTTCCGCAGGGCTCACCTTTCAGGCACGGTTTCGAGCCAAATGGAGAATTCAATATATGTACAGATATCTCAATGAAATACATAGGAGATTCAATTCTTTCAATAGGAATTCCTTTGAGGTTGTTCTGGATCACGGTTTATTTGCTTTTTACTACTCCATACTTGTTGCCTTTTAGCTTAAAGTTGAATGATGGATCACCTCTCCCCTCTGGGTGGCTCAGTCTGTTAAGCATTCGACTTTGGCTCAGGTCATATCTCATGGTTCATGGGTTCAAGCACCACGTCAGGCTCTTGTTAATAGCTCAGAGCCTGGAGCCTGCTTCAGATTCTGTGTCTTCCTCACTCTATGCACCTCCCCCACTCACACTCTGTCTCTATCAAAAATTAAAAAAATAAAGTTAAATGAAATTTTATTTTCTTACATTCTTAAAAGTGTCCCATGTCCTTTGTCATTTTTGAGATACCCCAGGATGTGCAAAATAAGATTTTGCACACTGTGTTGCAGATTTTGTTGACTGTGGTTGGGCATTCACATAAAGCATTACACTGACTTTCCTCTACTGTTCATTTGGCAGAAACAGGGAACTGGTTTCCCATGGTCCCTTTGACGGAGGTGTGAACTTCTCCCTTAGGCCACCGAAAAATCAGCGCAATGTGTGATTACTTCTTCCTCTCCTTGGATTATTATCCAACCATGACAAGTTGATGGATTTGCCTAGTACCTCAGAAATCATCAAGTGCATTTTCTGTCTCTTCACTTGACTTTGAAAGATCAGATAGGCATAGAAGGTAAAACAATTGCACAAGGTCTTATAATCAGTAAATAACCATCCTGGGGCTGGAAGCCAGATCTTTTGATTCCTCATATGTTGCTTCTGCCATTTTTCACTTAATTTCTCATCCCATTCTCCATTGTGCTTCACCCACAAGACCTCCTAGGACCAATGATTCCTGTTGTGAGTGGATTGTGTTTCCCCCAATTCATGTTGAAGTTCTAACCTCTAATACCTCAGAATAGGACTGTTTGGACCTAGAATCTTTAAAGGGGTAATTCAGCTCCAATATAGCTGGTGTCCTTATAAGAAGAGGAAATTAAAAAAAAAAAAAAAAAAAAGGAAGAGGAAATCAGGACACAGACACACACAGAGGGAAGACCATGTGAATATACAGGGGGGAAATGGCCACCTACAAATCAAGGAAAGAAGCCTCAGTAGAAGCCAACTTGCTGACATCTTGATCTCGGACTTCTGGCTTCCAGAACTGTGAGAAAAGAGCTTCTGTTGTTTAAGCCAACCAATCTGTGGTACTTTGTCATGGAAGCCCTAGCAAACTGATACAAATCCTTATAAAAATTAACTGAAGGAGGGGCTCCTGCATGGCGGTTAAGCCGTCAGTCAGTTAAGCACCCGACTTTGGTTCAGATTGTGATCTCACCATTTGTGATTTCAAACCTCACATCTGGCTCTCTGCTGTCAGCACAGAGCCCATTTCTGACCCTCCGTCTCCCTCTCTCTCTGCCCCTCCCCTGCTCACATACATTCTTTCCTTTCTATCTCTCTAAAATAAACAAGTTTTTTTTAAAAAAAGTAATTGAGGGGGAAAAAGAAAACAAAACAAAGATTAAGAAAAACTTCAGCTCTTTTGTTTTCCATTATTAGCACCACCCATTGAACTAAAATATACATAAAATAAAAATGATACATTTCGGGGCACCTGGCTGACTCTGTCAGTGGAGTGTGTGACTCTTGATCTCAGGGTTTTGATTCTAGCCCCACATTGGGTGTAGAGATTACTTAAAAATAAATCTTAAAAAAAAATAGATAATGTCTCTTTGATTTCAAAGCAAACTTCTTGGAATGTGGAAAGGAATGGAAGTTTGGTATAGCGAATACTTTTTTTTTTTTAAACTTGCTGTGGGAAAGGGAAAAATTAACAACAAATACTTTTTCAGCATTCCTAATTTTAGATACTTTTTGATTAATGTAGGCATCTGGTTTACTTCTGTAGTGCGAAATACCATTTTATTAACTACTGTGTAGGAAACTGCCTTCTTATCCCAAACCAAAAAAAAAAAAAAAAAAGTCCCTCCCTGCTTCCTTACAATGTGAACTTTAGCTGCCCTGACAACTTTCCAAAATCCTTTCTAACTGTCCTAACCCTGACTTCTTTGGAACGAAACTCAAAAGACTCTTGTCCAAAGAACCCGAAAAGAAGAGCATGGCGTTGTTAACGTAAGAAGGAAGCTGAAGTTTATTGGGAAATCTCTCTTCCTGGGAGTGGGAAGGTTCTGGGCCGGCGCCCAAGCACAGCAGCGCCGTAACCAGTGTTGTTTTATTTTCAGGGACACCACACATCAGAATGTCCATGTCAGAGGGGCGGTGTTAGTCTTCATTACCTTTAGGACAGTTGATTCTGCCAGATGAGAGTATTCGAGAGACCACTACAGAGAAAAGAGCACCTTAAGATTTATGACAACTAATTCCATAAAGCATTTGGAGCAGAAGATGACATCATGGAGCTCTTAGCATGAAGAGTTTACCAAATCCAGAAAAATGCCCTTGAGCCCAAAGAAAAGGAGTCTAATCTACAAGTCATTGCTTTCTTTTTTTTCCAACTTCTTTCTTCCTGCTCTTTCTCCTCCACCTCTCTTGGCTTCTGGGAAGGGGGAAGGAGACGTAGAAGAGGAGACCTGACATTTTAATCAGAGGCACTGGGTCTGAAGTGTGGGAATCACATAGTTCTGGCTGACAGTCCCCTGGCCTGTGTCCACTGGCCAAGGCCAATGGGAGGCTGGGAAAACGCTGCAAAGGGAGGGAAGGAAGAGAGGGGGTGTGGAGGTGCTCTCTCCTGTGAGGCTGGCCACCGGGAGACTGTGGGAGGTGGAGCCGTCTCCAGTGCTCCCCTCACCTCTGGTGGGTCCTGGGCAGTTTTTGAGTCCTGGCCTTCCCTTCTGCCGTGGGCCTCCTGAGACAGGAGCAATGTTGTTGGTGAAAAAGCAGTTGCTGAGGTAGACAGACATGTGGACACAGTGCACAACCATAGAGTGGACGGCCTAAGAATCACCTGCATTTGTCTTTCTTCCCCTCTCCCTTCCCCCATTTTGTTATGGTTTTTGTTCTGGCCTGTTGGGTGCGGCTGTGGCCCACGAGTCCCACCAGGGTCTGTATTGCATCTCAGCTCTGAGATTTCCTGGCTCATTTCATCTCCCTGAGCCCTAACTTCATCACCTAGAAAGGGAGACAACCACACCCTGACTGCTCCATATGGCTTTTTTAGGGATAAGCTGAGATAATGTATTTGAGTGAGGTCATATAGTTTTTAAGGCTTTGTAAGCTGAAAAACGCTGTAGCAGTTTAGGTACTGGATATGAATTCTCCACAGATCAGAGTTAGTTCCAGCCTGTACCAACCTTTGTGCTTACAGACCTCCCGAGATGGGGATCGATGTGTCCTACATGGGGTTGCCTGATGCCCGCAATGCCATCATTTAGGGAATCGTAGCTTTGAGAGTGAAATAGTGCTTCTGAAAATAGTATTAAGGGAAAAGGTTTCTTAAGGGTGGGGTGGATGATAATCAGGAAAAGGCCTTCAATAGAGTACATAAGTCACTTAGCTGTTACATGATGTTACACAGGTTCTTTCTCTGTGGGACTCCTTGGAACCACGGACAGGCTAAACCGTGCCATGTAAAGAAGGAGATTTAGTCTTTGGTGTTTCCCAAGATTATTTGACTCAGGACCCCATTAATACTTTTTGCAATTAGAAATACCTTTTAGAATTCCTATTGGAGTAAGGTTTGGGATTTGTTATTTTCATTAGTTTACTAGATAATTTCTAAAGCACTAGCAAGCTGAGGGCACTAATCCAAGGAAGGGGGACAGACAGCATTGATTGAAGGGGTAGTTTGTCAAGGGAGTCAGATGGCTTAGTCCTGGCCAGGCCTGACTGACTCCGGGAAAGCCTGGGACCCTAGGGGGCTGCAGGAGGGCTCTGTAGGGCCAGCCTGGGCTTGTGGAGGAAAGAAACGACACCGGGAGCAGTGATTTCCTTATGCCATTTCATTTTTCCTTCTCAAGAGCTTTCTGAAGAAGACACTATTCTGGTCATGTGTTTGATCAGCAAATAGAGGTTGGAAGGGTTCTCTTAGTTGCACAGTTTGCCGCTCGTGGTAATAGGATTTGAACCCAGGTCAGCCCGCTCCAAAGCCCATTCTCCTTCCACAATGATACTCAGCCCCTCCAAGATGTGGGAAGGTGAGGTAGGCAAGCTTCGCTTATTTTATAAATTCTTGGTAATGACTGTGTAAGAGGCAGCTGTCATGATCACTGAAGGCCATAGTCAGGTTCAGGAAATATGGGCCTCCGAATTCCTCTTGGGGGTAAAAAAGTCCTCTTATTCTGGCGTGTGCAGTTTAAACTCAGGAAAAGCCGAAAGGGATCTGGGTGGAGTTGGCTCCATAAAAATCACTACCTTTATGGTTAAAGATTTATTAAGTGACCATAATGTGCTGGGCATATAAATAGACTTGACTCTTGCCCTTAGGGAGCCCAGAGTAAATACACAAGATTTACAGCCAGAGTGTTTCATGGCAGATTAGATGTTTTAGGACCATACGCATTCCAGGATCCTACCCAGCAGAGCTGAAAAATGTGCACTGGGAGGAAGTTTGAAATGGAAGATGTTGTGTGAGCCTTGAAGTCTCATCTACCTGGGCTCCTTTATTTTTGCTAGCTGTGTGAGGTAGGCAAGTTTCTTTTTTTTTTTTTTTTAATTCTTAATGTTTTATTTATTTTTGAGAGAGAGACAGAGCATAAGCGGGGAAGGGGCCGAGAGAGAGAGAGAGAGAGAGAGAGAGAGAGAGAGAGAGAGGGAGACACAGAATCCAAAGCAGGCTCCCCGCTCTGAGCTGTCAGCACAGAGCCTGATGCAGGGCTCAAACCCACAAACCGATCATGACCTGAGCCAAAGTTGGACACATAGCCAAATGAGCCACCAAGGTGCCCCGTGGTAGGCAAGTTTCTTGACTTCTCTGAGCCTCAGCTTCCTTTTCCACCAAATGAAGATGATAACACTTGCGTCTAGAATTAATATGAAAAGTGTAATTAAAGATTGTAGGGAAAATGCCAGGCACATGATAGCTGTGGTTTTAAAGTTTCCCAACTGTCCACAGGATGATATCCAAGCTCTGCTCTCTGATAGTTAAGCACTTCCATAGTCCTTACTTACTTCTCTGCCTCTGTCCCCTCACTACCTGGCCCAGATCTGTGGGCATTTATTTCATGATGGACTTGTCAGCGCCTTACCTTCCTTCACAGTTTAAAGCAGTTCTCAGAGTATGTCTCTTGCCCCTGGGGGAGTCCCTAAGACTGTTTCACGGGGTCCTGAGGTCAAAATTATTTTCATAATAATGCTAAGATGCTGATTGTCTTCTTCACTGGCTTAACATCTGTCCTAGTGGTGAAAAAACACTGGTGTCAAAGTGAAAGAGAACCAGTAACTGTTGGGTGTCATCACCATCTGCTTGTAGGGAAAAAAAGTTTCATATAAGAATGTTCTTTATGAAACAAAAGATATTAATTTTATTTAATCTTGACCTCTGAGTACACATCTTTTTAATATTCTGTGTGATCAAATAGGAACTATGCAGAAAGCATTTCTTCTGCTTATGGATATTCAGCGACGGTCTGGAGGAAAGCCGCTTGTACAGCGAAACTATGAGCTGGGCTGTCACGTTTTTCATGAAACAGCTTTTTTTTTTTTTAATTTGAAAGAATAACTGGCGGGCAAATTCTACTCATCCAGATTTGGAGATTCAACTAGCATTTTCTCAGAAATGAACTGTATCTGTCACTTCAAGGAAAACAACTGGCAATATATATTGCTAAAGACAAAATTTGAGCTTTCCAGTACAAATTAGAGTTTTGGAAAAGTTGTTAGTGATATTGCAAATTTGACAGATTCCTAATAATTGAAGACTGTTTTGAGGAGATCTATGGTAATTTTTAATAAATGGGATTTTTAAAGAACATTTAAGTTAAAAAAGTTTTTTAACATTTATTTATTTTTGAGAGAGCATGAGCAGGGGAGGGGCAGAGAGAGAAGGAGACACAGAATCCGCAGCAGGCTCCTTGGTCTGAGCTGTCAGCACAGAGCCTGAAGTGGGGTTCAAACTCACAAACTGTGAGATCATGATGTAAGTCTAAGTCAGACTAAGACTAAGCCACCCAGGCGCCTGCCCCTAAATGTGATTTTTGATATTCTATACCAAAATGTGTCAAATTTTGAAGATAAAAATTTTCCAAATGACCAAGTCATGATATATAGAATCATACGTGGGTAAAAGATCCATTTTTTAAAACCTTTTGTTTGTTTGTTTATTTTGAGAGAGAGAGAGATGAAGACAAAGTGTGAGGCGGGGAGGGGCCTAGAGAGAGGAAGATACAGAATCTGAAGCAGGCTCCTCTGAGCTGTCAGCACAGAGCCCGACGTGAGGGGGCGAACCCACAACCTGAGAGATCATGACCTAAGCTGAAATCAGACACTTAACCAACTGAGCCACCCAGATGCCCCTAAAAGATTCATTTCAAAGTACATGGAGACCAGTGTGTTTTACTATCAGGCAGGATAAACATTCATTGATTCAGATTCCACATTGCACCTAACCTTTAAGAAATTACTACTTGTTGAGATTTGGTGTCAAATCAAAGAAAAAAAAATACCCACAATTATTCTGCAAAAGGCTATACTTCTTTTTCCAACTGTATATGTGTTATAAGCCTGGACTTTATTCATATATTTCAGCCCAAACAAACATGTCCCAACAGATTGAATAGAGAAGCAGATATGAGGGTCCAGCTGTCTTTTCTTAAACCAGATGTTAAAGAGAGTTGCAAAATGTAAAACAATACCATTCTTCTCATTAATTTTTTTGTTTTAGAAAATAGTTATTTTCATAAAAATATATTATTTATGTTACCATGTAGTTGGGCTTAATATTGCTATTTTATAAATATTTGATAAATGAATATTTTTTTTAAATTCTGTTTTAGTTTCTAATCAGGTAAATATGTATGTAGAGAACCCACACAAATAAGAGCTCTTTGATGTCTTTAACAATTCTTAAGAATATAAAGACTTTCTGAAGCCAAAAGGTGAGCACCACTGGCTTAGGGAAAAGCTTCCCCCAGATTTGGGAAGATGTCCAGCCATTTAATTGGAGTGAGCAACCTTTTCTTGAATTCCTATGGACTTTAAGTATGTATCTCTCATCAGTCACCCGGCATTAGCTTGTCATTCTCTGTTTTAACATACGCTTTTAAAAATTCATACTGTGACCTGTAAGCTCCTCACAGGCCAGAATTCTCTGTCTTGTTGCCTTCGGGGGAGAAAGTGAGGGACGTTCACAATACATACCAGGGAGGCTGCATTGCAGTCCCCTCTTGTGCCTGTATCATTTGCTGGGACATGCTGTTGCAAATCTGGCAGAACCTCACCAGCTTATAAACACTGGTGGGACAGTAGTCTCAGTGAAAAATCAGAATTCCAACCATATTTATATATCTTATTTTATATTTATATATGTTTTGTTTTTAATACTTTTCCTTAAGGTAAAACCATGCACACTGATTGCAGATAATTTATAAATTCCACAGAGCAAATAAAACAAAATGTATCTGCAGAATTAATAGTACCTAGTTGTTTCCTAGCCTTTTAAAGACTTTAAAAATACCTGCCATGTCCCAATGTGGAGATAATGGTGATCAATATTTTGATCTATCACCTTCAAGGACACATAGCATCCATATACAGCAAGAGTTTTACAGAAACTGGGGTCCCACTTTATATAAAGTTTTGTATCCATTTTTTTACCACAGTTGCTCTTTGAAAGTATTAGTTTTAGTAGCTCTGTTGTGTTTCAATCAGGCACATTTGGGTTGTTTCTGATGTTTTTATCAACAACGCTGTGACGAACGTGCTCAAAGGGAAACAATTGCTGATTTGTCCAGGATTGATTTCTGGAAATGGGACTCCTGGAACAACAGGAATTCCAAAACGCAGCTTCATGAATTTAAAATTATGTAACTTCAAGTGTGATAATGTGTTATGGTCCACCAACAGCGATAGCACGGGAAGGCGGAGGCCAGGGGGGGCCCTGCATTGCAGAGCCAGCTGCTTACACATTTCAGATCTCCGCCCTGTGTGCCCTCAGGTGTTAGCGGTGGCGATGCTGTAGGGTCCGCTCTGAGGGGACACAGCTGTCGGGGAGTTTGGCCCCAGAAACCAAGCCTGGATAACTGAAGCAGAGTAAAATGTATTCAAATATTGGGCCACTCTTTGAATTTTCAGGAGCACCAGAGAGCTGGGTTAGAGGCCATGCAGCCAGGGCCTGCCTCCCACTCACAGCAGATCTGGTCCTAAGACATCTCTACTGCACCTTGCCGTTGTGACTGTCCCTGTAGTTCACCATCTTGGCTGCCTCCACAAGGATTAGGCTGGATGCCAGGGCTGACATCCCTGTCCCTAAGTCACAGCCCAGCATGGACCCTGTGGTTGGCAGGGCCTTGTAATGGTCCTCATTCAAGCTGCAAGGGAGGCTAGGAAACTGCGACTCTGATATTGGAAAGTGGTGCCTGCTTCCCAACAAGACACATCAAGAGGCACAGCTCTTAATATTGAAGGACAGTTCAGAGCTGAGCTGCCAAAAGGGTCACACGTGCTTACCATAGACAGTAACAATGATCGTACAGTGCCTGGGAATGTAGGACCTATTCTAGGATATGTGAGGCTGATGGACCTTTCTGTTTATTACAGAGGAGCAGCCTGATTTGTCATCATTGTCTAGTGCCTAGGATGCCGTTTCTTGAATGAATGAATGAATGAATCAATATTTAGATACTGCTTGTGGAAAGGGGTGCTGTCCACCAGGGAGGATGCTGACACCACAATCCTCTCTGTTTCAGTGGATGCTGTCAACTGGCTGTTAAATAGAGAGAGGCTCAGGCTAGAGACACCCATTATTCTATGGTCTTCTTCACCTTCCCTCCCTCCCATTTCTTTGTGATGCTAAAAGACAAACTGAGGCATATTAAAATTCTTTAAAAGTTTGTCTGAGTGAACATCAATTCCAATCCTTGGTACCAAACTGGAAGTGTTTAGGGGCTCTCCACCCACAAAGGTGAGGGACAAGGCTTATAACAGAAGACTCACGAAGTGAATCAAGGAAATTATTTGATTGACTCTAGCTTAAATAGTTGCTTTATTTGGGAAAGCCTAGTTGGTTGTTTGTGACTGGGTGTCCTTAGGTTTTGATTTCTTAGCCTGGAGGCATTTATAGACAGGTTTAGGTCGGCTTGCATGGGCCGCTAAGACATTAGTTACCTCAGTCTAATGGCCTCCTTGTTTAATTAATTTAATGGGGGAAATTATCCTGGCCACACTGTCTCTGTCTTTTTAATTCTCCAAAAGTATAGAAAGCATTGTTTTTTTTCTTAATTTTTAATGTTTGTTTAATTTGGAGAAAGAGAAAGACAGAGTGCAAGTGGGGGAGGGGCAGAGAGCAAGGGAGACACAGAATCTGAAGCAGGCTCCAGGCCCTGCGCTGTCAGCACAGAGCCTGACTTGGGGCTTGAACTCACAAACCATGAGATCATGACCTGAACCCAAGTTGGATGCTTAACCAACGGAGCCACCAGGCATCCCGAGAGCATTGATTTTTAAGTACATACTCTCACATGATGAGGAACAATCATTTTCAGATTTTAAAAAAAAGTCAACATGTCTGAACACCCAAGACACCTCCGTAGATATAGGAAGCTGTTAAAAAGAAAGCTGTTTAGACTGAGAGGTTGCAAATGAGAGCAACGGCATTCTGGATTTATATTTCTGACTATATTATCCTCTCCCCTTTTATGCCACGTCACTACTGCACACTCTTTAGAAATAAAATAATTTTTAAGGCCGAAGAGTTGGTTGTGTAAGTTTATAGATGAGAGAAGGGTTTTGAATCAATAGCTGATTCTGAGTAATTTTCATTTTCCAAGTCTGATTTCCATTATTAGAAAACGAGAACTCAAAAGAGATGATGTCATCTGTTGAAACCACCAAAGCAGGAGGACAGTAGAGGCACTGCCTTGCTTCATGACCACTTTTGCCAAGCGTTGAAGCGGCCCTGCAGAAACAGATGGCTTGGGATGCCTCTGGCAAGGGATGACCTGAATGTCAGAGCTTGTTTCTTAGGACCCTGAAGCTTATTCCCTTTGAAGACACCCAGGTCTTTATCCTATTCCGCATCTGTTTTTTTTTTTTCTTTCTTAAATAGATCGCTTCTAGCTGTAGATATCACAACTACAAATTACAGTTCAGTCACACATCTGAGATGCCATATGCTAACACACAGCAATACTTGAAGTTAGAAAAGCAGGGAAATAAAACACTTCCTTCTTTGGCTCACTGCAATGCCCGCTGGATCTCGCCGAGTAGGACTATTTAGAATGAAGAAGAGCTTGTCCAATACAGACGCTTCCCCAATCCCATCCGGAGTTGACCCTTTCTCTTGGGGCGCTGTCTCTCACTGCTCTGTGGATATTAACTGCTCTGTCTTCCTCCAGATTTTTCAAGTAATTGATTGCTCCCTGCCAGCAAACCCAGCCACCTTAGAGGCACCACACTCAATATTCTCCTCCGTCGATCTTGTAGGGTTTGCATTGTTGCCAACTACACCCTTCCTGGGAGCTGGCAGATAGGTCACGTCACTTTCCAATGATGAAGATATAGATGCTCAGAGCTTGGGATTAATAATACAAGTAATAAAACTGGACACCATCTCCTAGGTCCATTCCAGACCTAATTTTCCCTGTGTTCCTCTAAGAGCCTAGCCCAAAGGCCCAGCCATGGAATGCATTTAGTAAGTATTAATAACCTCATGTGCTCATAAGGCTGAATGCTTTTCAACTCAGGAACAATGATGACCATTTGCTGAGTGCATACCATGTGCCAGGCACATCCTAATTCACACCCTACAGGCATGATCTCAGTTCTCCCAGCAGCAATATGAGGAAGAGAATATTATCACTCTTATTTTAGAGATGGGGAAACTGAGGCATCAGCTGGATTAAGTAACTTGCCCAAGATGACATTCAGTACAAGGCAAAGCCATGATATGGGCCATGGCTGTCCCACTTCAGAGCCCATGTTCCTCAAGATAATAATGTCAACAACAATATTAAGAAAGAAAACACTTTTATAGCATATCAGGCATTCTATATCCTGAGGATTCTATGTAAATCAACTCCTGTGATTTTCACAACAATAGCAGGAAAAGTGCTAATATTAATCCAGCTTTTACAGATGAGGAAATTTAAACAGAAATATTAAGGAACTAGTTCGAGGTCACACGGCTCATATGTGGCAGAGCTAGGGTTTGAACCTAGGCTTCAGAGTATGTACTATTAACCACATGGTGTTTTGGGAGCACGTCCCTGGATTTAGTTACAGATTATGATAAAGCTATACCTTCTCATCCACCGCAGAAGGAGAAAGCAGCTTCCTTGCTAGAGTCCTTTTGGTCTGGTTCTACTCTCCACGGTTCTGGGTGATGTTATTGGCACCTGCCTGGATGTTTCTGCTCCTCCCACGCACAGATGGCATTAGTGGGTGGTCCAAGTGGTCTAAACCATTTCCTGAATATTTCTGAGAAAGTAAGAAATGTGATTTGTCTTTAAATGGAGGTACTTCCACAGGGAGGATCAATGGTCTGAAGTCTTGGAGTTCTGCAGGGGAGACTCTACAGGACGCTGGAGTCTAAAGATGCTGGAGTATAGGAGTAGATTCCAGATGAGTTCCCTGGGTCTGCAGCACACTCCGTCTCGCAGTCTCCCTGCTGACCACAGAGGGTGTGTGTGACCAGCGGGGCCAAGCTGAGCCCTCCTCAGGGATTTCCCTGGATGCCGCTGATAGAAAAGTAGTGAATTTTGTCTTTGGTTGTCCAGAGCCCTGAGGAGTGTCCTGAAGCCATGCTCCCTGCATGTGGGTGGAAGAGAATTATCTGAAACAGAGCAGGTGGATGGTGTCCAGGCCTCCGCTACTACTTTCCTATCCCTCCTGGTTGTGGGAGACAATACCTCCCACTTTCTATGAGTTCTGTGAAGTCGGGTTTGCCATTGTAGTTAACCAGAAACTATCTGAGAGAACTTACTTAATCATTGAAAAAATTCATCGGCTTTGAATTCTATGGCTCTTTCCACCTGTACACAGGCTTAATAGTGTGCACTGACGTTGGGGACAGTTTTGTGGTGAAGTTACATGGGTCATTTATAGACTAGTTTAAAAAGTTATTTTCATTGTGGAAAAAATAAAAAGAGAAACAGCCCTTCCACTTCCCAAACAAAAACAATAAAGAGATCAGCAGACGCTGTGGGACTAAAAGGCACTGCTGCTCTCCTCTTGCCGACGGAACGGGCCGGAGGACTCGTGGCTGTGACTCTGCCAGTGGGGTCACAGTCACGGTGCCCACGGATGCTGACGCTGGGGAGGATTCTGCACACACCTGGCAGGGCCCACTACTAGTCAAATTACATAACCAGCTGCAATTTTGGTAGGGGATACCAGCTAGAAATCTGTCAGGTTATAAGGATAACACAATATTAGAACATTTTTTTAAAATAAATGACACATCAGTCTTATTTGAGGAGTAAATAATAAGGATTTTATTTTTCTGTTCTCTTTCCCACTTGAGTTTTTGCCCCTAAGAAAATGGGAATGGATGATATATATGGACATGAGGGTTTCGTGCCTTAGCTAAGCAAAATTGTAAGATTTCCCTTTTCTACCCACCATGCAAGTTCAAGGCTATAGGACAGTGCCAAAACCTCTGAGGTAAAATCGGGCTCCCACCCCCATTCATTCCCATTCCTACAGGACCCTCTTTAAATCATCCCTTCATGACCACCTCCTTCTCCCTCCTGATGTCTTCCTTTCCTATAGAATTGACTCCTTTGCCATCTGGGCTCCCAAAGCACTTTTAAAACCACCTTCTCTCAGGATCTACTACATAGCATTGTAGTTCCTTGTTGGTTTGTTCCTTTAAGCATTCAGGTGAGTCTCCAAGGGACTCAGCTGGTTGTATTTGTATCTGTCTCCCATTGGTAGGTGGGGAGTCCCCAGAGCAGACCTCATTCATTCATCTCTCTCTCTCACCAACATAAGCCTCTGAAGGTTCAGTGATTAAATAAATGACTAAGTGTCTGGGGGAAAATATCTTCTAACATTAGTCACCCAAAATAGGCTGACTCTGGCTCAGTCTATAGCTGCTCACTACTTGAGTAGCTGTTATTTAGTTCAAAAAGAATAGAGTGGCCTCTGCCAGGTGTCCACAGGCTAATTTTCAAGGCCTGCTGCTGTTTTCTGATCAGGTCATAGAAATGACCCTGCTCTGGTTCACTTGGGCTACAAAGCATGACAAGCTGAGTGGTTTCAATAACATCTATTTATATTCTCAGGATTTTAGAGATGGGAAGTCTGAGACCAAAATGTCAGCAGCTTTGGTTTCTCCTGGGACCTCTGCCCACGATTTGCAGGCGGCCACATTCTTGCTGTGTCTGCACATGGCCTTTCCTCTGTCCTCTGCATCTCCGGCATCTCTGGCTTTTTTTTTTTTAAAGTTTATTTATTTGTTTTGAGAGAGAGAGAGAGTGATCAGGAGAGGGGCAGAGAGAGAGAGAGAGGAAGAGAGAGAATCCCAAGCAGGCTCTGTACTGTCAGTGTAGAGCCAGTCAAGAGGTTCATTCTCACACTGTGAGATCATGACCTGAGTTGAAACCAAGAGTTGGACACTCAGCTGAGGGAGCCACCCAGGTGCCCTGGCATCTCTGTCTTATAAAGACACCAGTGATACTGATTTAGAGCCCCACCCTAAAGGCCTCATTTTAACTTCATCACTTCTTTGTAGGCCCCATCTTCAAATACAGTTACTTTATGAGGTACGGGGAAGTTGGGACTTTGACATATGAGTCTTGGGTGGAGGACGAACAACTGAGCCCATGATAGGGCCTGACATAAGTTACTCACTTTACTACCAATAGGTAGGATTACAAAGGTCCACTGCTAAAGTAAATAGAACTATTTGCCTTTGGAATCAGTCTGAGCCTCAGCTGAGGGACTTTTCTGAGTAGCTTCTGATTCACATGTTGAGGTTCATTAGCACAGAGCCCCAAGAGCATTTCGGGGGGCCAGAGCATAGGCTGACTGCAGTGGAAGGTGGGACATTTGGGAAGGAAGACCTGTTGGGATAAAGAATTTTAATGAAAACTTTGTGCTTCATTGGAAAACTGCATTGTTTTCTAGAGCAGATTGGTAAACTTTTGCTGTAAAGAGTCAAACAATAAATATTTTTGCCTTTGTTGGCTGTATAGTTTCCTGTCTACTCAAGGATGCTATTATAACCGAAAAGTGGCCATAGGCCATGTCTAAACAAATGCGTATGGCTGTGTTCCAATAAAGCTTTATTTACAAAGACAAGTGGCTGGCTGGACTGAGCCTGCAGACATAAGGTTGCTCTGGTTTAGAGCACAAATTTTCCCCCAAGTTATCTGATTTTGATTTTACATGGATTCTGAGCCTATCTGTTGAGCTATTTTACAACTCAGTAACTTATTGACAAATGGTAACAATGCAAAATAATTCTTGACTCTAGAGCTGTAAATTTTTTACCTTGGGAAGCTCAACTCACTTCTTCCCCCATGTTGGAAGAAACTAGTCTTGACTGAATTTGCACATTTCTTTCAATATTCCTGCTACATAAATGTGTCAGTCTTTGGATTTTCCACTTCTATTCCCTCATTAGTAATGAGTTAAATGAGATCTTTAACATGCATTCACTTTATATCTACATGAGAGTCTTAACTTTTCCTTTCTTTCCTTCCTTCCTTCTTTCTGATTGTCTTTTAACAAATTGGGCATTGTTTGCAAAGGGCTTGGAAACTGCTAAGGGCATTGGGCTTTCACCCTCTGGAACAATGGCCTCTGAACTTTTTGGTCTCATACCTTTATCAGTAAATACTTTTTAGCTACCCTTCCTTGATATATGAATATAAGGTTATGTAGACAGATGCACATACAAGAAACAGAATTGGAAAATAAGTATTAAATTTTTAATAGTTTTTTTGTGTGCAACCAGGGAATCCTCTTCCTAACATCTTTGGTTTCCTTTCTAGTGGGCAATAGGGAACCAAAAATATTAACCAACTAGAAAAAAATGAGATTAAACCCCAATAATACCAAACAAGCATGCTGTAAAAGCTAACTTTGACAGCAAAAGTTTGAGTTGATTGGCCCAAGGGTATGACAGAATTCCTCTTAAGGAGGGAACTGCTCCTTTGTTTTGATAAATAACTTAATGGCAATGATTGTTTATAAAAGGTAAGCTGAGGTGATTGTAGTCTAAATGGATGCAGCTCCAACATAAAGAGTTCAATTATTTGTCTAATAAACATCAGAATTTTGACACTGTCTGCCAGAGCTGGGGGTGAGGAGGTGGGGGCCATGAGGACTTTGGCAGAGAAGATGGGAAGCTCTGCTCTAAAGAGGGAAGATCCTGAGCAACATGGCAGAGTGTGGGGAGCTGCCAGAAGAAAAGATATGTGCCTCGACCTGCAAGATCAGCCACCTGCACAGCTGAGCTGCATTATCACTCCCAGCCCAGGGCCTGGAGGCTGGGCCTTCTTATTGGTTTCCCAGGTGTTGTGCTTTTAGTTTCTCCCTTATCCTCGCCCTTGTTTCTTAGCAACTGACTTACGTCAGCTGCCCGCCTTCTACCTTTTATAAGACGTGCATGATCTCTCAATAAATGAGACTTGATCAGAGACTTGATCAGAGACTTGTCTTGCCTCCATTCTCTGTGCCCCCTGCCCCCCAATTCTCACTCCCTCCCTCAGGACCTGTGTTGACCGATCTGCCAGACGGGTCAGCAGAGTCCAAGGTTATGCCTTTGAGTGGATCATGGCCAGTGAGACACAGAAAATGCCTAATAAATATCATATACAATGGTTGATGATCCATTTACCTGTATAATTAGTATGCTCTATCACTTCCAGAGGCTCAGTAATGTATCTTGTTTTTGCCTAACAGAATGGAACAACCAAGAAAGCTGATAGTAAGTCCAAAATTCCTTAAGGTTACCAGAGGCAAAGAGAGCCATGAACAGAGCCTGAGCTAGGAGTGAAAGAGGAGCCAGAGTGGGGACAGAAATGAAGAAGGAGCTGGGTGGCAAGATGAACAAATTCATGGTAGAAACAAGGGCTGAGACCCTTAAAGGTGCAATGGAGAAGACTAGTCCAGCAGTAACGAGGGTGGGGCTTAAGAAATGTCACTTCATATTTAAGGAAAGATGGATCCTGGACACTGGATGGCTGGAGAATTTTCAGGAAAAGACTGGTTGGTTACCTGTTTTGAAAAATGTTGTGGTGATGGGGTGGACAGAAAGGATCTTAGACATAGGAAAACAGTGAAGGGATTTCCAGAAACCAGGCAAGGTTTCCAGAATGGAATGGATGGTGAGAATGGAATATGGGCACAGGGAGACATTTTAGAGATGGGACCAATAGGACTGCCTGACGGGTTATGATAGAGGGTCAGAAAAGAGGGGGATCAATGAGAAATAATATTTATGTAGCTTGGACAGTTGGGGGGCTGATGACATGCCATTCACTGAATCAGGAAACATGAGGAACAATGGGTCCGTTGTGGGATGTGTTGAATTTGAGATGCCTGTGAAAGCTCCTGGTGGAGATGGCTCATAAAGAGTTGAGAGCACAGGTGGGTGTCTCAGAAGACACATCGGAGTCAAAGACGTATATCTGTGGGAATTACCCTCCAGCATGTGCCATGGCTTTTGTTTATTGCCCTTTGATAAATATTAGGAAAGGAAACCTCTTCTACTTTATTCATTTGTTCAAAAGTATTTAGTGAGTAGACAAACCACATGCAAGATTCTGGAGACAAATGATTAATAAGATCCTTTAGCAACTCATACTCTCAGCGAGGATTTGGCCATGGACTGAAAGCAGAGATGTGGGTGTGGGGACCCACTCGGAACCCCAGAGCTGGTATAAAAATTACTTTAAGCTGAAGACATTTGAGATTCAACAGGTGCAGAAAGAAGCCTCTCAAAACTTCCTGTATCAGACTGAAAGCAGAAACTTCTAAGAAATGATGGCTGCCTTAAATACCCTCTTTGAGGTAGGTCTGCTACCAAAAGAAATCAAGAGTAAGTCTATCATAAATCCCCCTCTGGGAGGCGTTTTGGCTCTAAAGAAGCTATAAAGAGAACTCATACCTCTATAGACAAACATTATCACAAACTCTCTTATCTCCCATTTGTTCCCCTAAAAGATTCCATGAGTCTTTCCCAAAGAAATCTATTTGATCTTCCCACAGAAATGTTTTCTGCTCCCTCCCTTTCCCCTACTAAGTTAGGTAGGTCAACCGCAAATTCTAACCACCCCTTTGGGTTATTCATCACAGTACTCCCATATGTATGTATGTTGTACATGTAAATAAACTTTTTCTCCTGTCACTGTGTCTTTTGTCAGTTTAATTCACAGGCCCCTGCCACTGAACATAAGAGATGAAGAAAAGTTTTCCTACACAATGAAGAGAGAAATGTCCATTCTGATTGGATGAGATAGTGAAAGTAGCATTAAATAAAATGGGCAACATAAAGAGATGATCAGGTTGGGAAGAAAATGGCCAGATGTAATCTGTTCCATTTTGGATGTTTTAATGTGCATAACATAGGGAGAGAGTTAGTTTATCTTATGATTTACATCACAAATCTTCTCATACATTGTTCACCTTTCACTGCTAGTTTTATCCCCTTCCTCATCCTAGATTCCCATACTCTTCCTGAGAATATCTCTTCCAAGCACAAGCAGGGTGGCTAAGACATGAGAAGGGCTCTCTGCCACATCTAATTACACACACTGGCGTTCCTTCCAACTTTTCCCCTGGGTTTAAAGTCTTGGGGCTTCCAGACACTGGGACAGACCAAATCTATCCAAAAAATGGGTACTGAGTCTCTCATTCTTTTCCCCTTGATCATTTCCCAAACTCTCTTCGGGACAATTTGTATTTAGATTTAGAGCCTTTCAGAACAAAGTCGCCTACATTACCATTAGATCAGAAACCTCCCAAGCCTACTCAAATATCAAGGACTTTTTCAAGAATTTCATCTCTAATTAATAATTTTTTTAAACCAATTTCTTTCCCTATTTTTTCTATGATTTACTGTCTACCAGATTCAATGGCCACAATGAGCCTCACACTGTGGCCCCTGGCTTTGCTCTTTAATTACCTCACATGTCTAATATTTGCTTCTCTTTGAAGAAAATAAGAGAAAAATAATCATTTCATATAGTTCTACTGTATTTCCTCAACTTAATTCAGCACTGGAAGCATAATGGGGACTCAATTAATAATACACGTTTGAATCAAGTTAGATGGAATTATGTGGATTTTTACATTTAATCAATTAATTTTTTTAAATTCACACAAGAAACCCAAAGTCGCCATCTTCATGACTTTCTTGTGAGTGTCTCGTAACAAAATAAACTCTTTCATGGTCTTTACTCAGAGAGGACCCCTGGGTCCCTGACAAAGAATGGAGGCTCTGATGCCACAATGTGATTTTTGTTGTTGGCCATGACTTTGGAAATCAGGAATGTTCAGAAAATACACATTCCAGAATTCCAGGCCTACACATTCTGGCGTGGCTTCAGCATGTTGACTCTATTAGTGGCTACTGGACATGCGCACCATTTTTGATTCTTTATTCGATTGTCTCAGGCTGGAATTTTCAGTTTTCCTCCTGCCAGAATCCCGGTGTTGCCCAGGCCCCAAGCGCGGGCCCACTCAGTTCTTTTTAAAACCGGGAGCTCTAGTCCCTCCTGCACTTGACCGTTTGGCTCCTCCAGCACTCAGTTCCTCCCACCCTTCTCCTCTGAGAGGCCAGGTGCACATGCTGAGGGGAGAAAAAGTAAGGTTTTCATGTTTAAAAAAGGAAAACATGATTTCAACCGTATAGTAAATATAAATATACATCTGTGGGAGCACCTGGAATAAACCCTGGGTTTCGCATTTCCATGAAAAACCACGAAACTGGGGCTTACCTCTAGTTTATCCAAAGAATCCTGAGGGTTTACAGCCTGTCCAGGAGGCTGGGGACGAGCTGATGATTTCATACTGAAATCATGCAAACCCCTGAGCTCATGGGCTGGAAGACCAAACCGGATAAGAGCGGCTTGAAGTCAAGTGAAGTTGCAGAAAATCTGTACAAGATCACACCAACCTAAAGAGGCAAAAGTGGGTAAAACCCGGCCGCTGGAATGTGCGGACTTTCTTGCAGGGACTTGCAGTCAAGTGAAGCTGCTTGGTTTCACATTAGCCCCTGCAGGACTCAGAGAAGCTGAAGGAATGGAACTTGAAAGCCGAGGCACACTTTCAGTGGGCTTTTTGCTCTCTCTGACTTTCCTGCGCACCATTCTGAGCACATGACAGACTCACCACGGTCAAGTCTGCCTCTGTCACCAGCCCGTCCCTCTCTCTGTGTGCGGTCCCCATGGCGGCACCACATGCTGCTCGCCCCGCTGTGAGGCACAGAGTCTGTCTGCTCCTTGGTCTGAGCAGGCAGGCCCCCCGGGGCCGCGGGACCTGGCCTGGGCTCCTGGAAAGCTGGGCTGGCGTGGAGGTGGTGCTGGGCGCGGCCCGGGCTTTGATGGCACCAGGAAGGACCTGAGACGTGATGCTCAGGAGCACAACGTCCAAGTCAGGCGGACGGAGGCAGCAGAGGTGTTGGCCTGAAGGAAGAGATAGAGAGGTAGAATCAGGCACAGGACCAAAGCTAAGAAAACCTTACCAAAGGAAGCAAGTTCAAAGGAGCAATGAGGCCCCAGAATATAGCCCAGGGGGTTTTCCTAAGATACTGGAATCTTGGTGGTGGAGGGAGGCTTTTAAGAGCCGTGCTTAGGTCAGTTTCCTAGAACAGAACCCATTCTAGTTGTTTATGCAGAAAGGATTTGCTTCAGGGACTTACATGGCTTATAGAATTCTTGAGAGGGCAGAGGAAACAGATGCAAAATTAGGGTTTCAGAAACACCTCCTTAAGTGACACCGAAGAAGCAGGCCACCCAGGGAGCCATGGTCTCTTCTGCATTTGGACACTGCCCTCTCAGGGAGCTGGCTCTGGGGTCCCTGTCGCTGACAAGATCAGTTGGAAGGCTGCTCTGATAGGGGTGAGGGGAGCTGCCGCACCAGCACTTGCTGGGCCTGCCGCGATCAGCACCACTAAACGAATGCATAGCGCCTGCTCTGATGCTCAGGAAGCCAGTAACGGAAGACTGGGCCTCTGTTCCCACCGCCGTGGGGCAACAGCCACCCCCTGAGTGGCCTGCTACCGAAGCAGCAAACACAGCAGTGAAGAAGCCTCATTTTCAATAGACCTAGCTCTAACACATGCACAAAAGCAGACATGGGGGGCTTGGGTAGTTCAGTCAGTTAAGCATCCGACTTGAACTCAGATCATGATCTCACAGTTCGGGAGTTCGAGCCTCACCGTTGGGCTCTATGCTGACAGTGCGAAGCTTTCTTCAGATTCTGTGTCTCCCTCACTCTCTGCCCCTCCTCCACTCACACTCTGTCTGTCTGTCTCTCAAAACTAAATAAACATTTAAAAATTTGTTTCAAGTACAAATGGAAGCTCACTCCCCATATACATTAAATGCTGTTACAAATCAAATATGCTCTACAAATATTTTCTATAGTATATGTCCTGCAAATATGTTCTTACCCTTATTACAAGGTGGACATTCAGAGTCAAATTTAGATTCCTTTTTAAAAATTTGTTAATTTTTTTTTTTCAGAGAAGGGGCAGAGAGAGAGGGAAACACAGAATCCATAGCAGGCCCCAGGCTCTGAGCTGTCAGCACAGAGCCCGATGTGGGGCTCAAACCCATAAACCATGAGATCATGACCTGAGCGGAAGTTGGACAGTTAACCGCCTGAGCCACCCAGGCGCCCCTTAAATTTAGATTCTGGAACCCCTCTGAAGAATGTGCCAGAACATGGAATTATGGGAGAGCTGGCCCCTTGCTCCCGCCTCCTTCCACCGACTTGTCCTACGCTTCCAAGGGCTCAGTGCCCATGTGTGGAGGCTCCAGCTCACACGTCCAAACTCCACTCAGACCGCAAAGCCCCCTCGGCCACCCACTGGCCACCCCTCCTGGGGCTTGGTTTGCTTAGTGATTTTACTTTTGGCATCTAGTTTCCTCTGTTTCTAGTTGCCCTTGCCAAGCAACTGATTTCCAGGGTTTGGGGAAGTAAGAAGTGCTTCTGTTTATGAAGAATAGGAAGCCCACTGGGCTGGAGTCCAGGAACAGAACCTGGCAGAACTAGAGTGCATCTGGCAAGTTATCCAAGTTCCTCACACTCTCGTTCCTCTATCGTTGAAATGGGGATGATAGGATGCTTTTTAGGAAAACGCATGTAAAGTGCCATTATAGTGCCCAGGCACCTAGGAAGCCCTCAAAAAAAGTTAGCCATGATTATTGTTGTGATTACAGATTAAAAGGTAAGACTGGCCATATGGGAACCATCAAATTATGAGGGTCTTCTTGAGTCTTGAGCCAGATTTTGAATCAGAGTAGTTCTTATACTCTCCATTCAGTCTCTGTGCTTTGGGCCAGCGATAGGTACTGCTGTAGAGCAGGTTGGAAAATAGTAGTCTCCATCTTGCTTGTCTGTTGGCTGATAATGGCTGCCTGGAGAACTGTGTTGAAAAGGAGCCTGAGGCCAGATCTGGGCACAACACTGTGATCGATTACTAATGTCTGCCCAGGGGTGGGAGTAGATAGGGCTGTACATATACCAGGTATTTGGCATTCTTGGACTAGACCCCATTTCTGAAAGTGGAAAAGAAAACAGACTCTTGGAGAAACACTAGGAATGAACCCCACTTGTCCCAGCCTCCACACCCCCGTGTGGCCAGGGGCCATCACTTAACCTGCCTTAGCTCAGATGCTTCTTCTGTATAATGAGGATAGCCAGGTTTACCCTGCCTGCCTTATAGAGTTATTTGTGAGAATCAAATGAGATAATGCTTATAAAAATACTGTCAGCTGTGAGGTGTTGCCTAAATGCAAGGTGTTTGTTACTAGTGGGTGGTATTTGGCCAGTTTGTACTTGACAAAGCGTAAGAGTCAAGTCAGTGATCGTTTTGGTCTGCCTCTCTCTGGCTGCATCATCTCGGTCTGACTCTGCATCTTCCTTTAGTTTCTGAGTGCTGATCTCCTGGGAGAGAGCCTGGTAGGGGAGAATGAACTTGCACCACACTGACTGAGTGCTTTAGATCAGGTTTTGTGGCCTGTGTGAGCCTCAGTTTCTTCATCTGTGACACAGAGATCGGATAAACAGTGACAGCTGTTCCCACTCTCTCCCGGGGCAGCTGTGTAGCTCACAGACAATAGACACAAAAGTGCTGGGGAAGTTCAAGCAGTTATGATCCTTTACTATGACCTGAGCCTCGTGCAGCCATGTTCTTCTCAGTTCTCTGGAAATGATTCAAGCCACGGTGGTTGAATGAAGATGAAGAATGAGGTAGAACAAAACGACAGAGTAACACAGAATCCACTTTTGCTCAGTTAGCAAGCAGAGTAGTCATGCAATGCGTGCTGTTTCCTCAGACTCTGCCGGCAGAGGGGAAAAGGGTCTCAATCCTGTCCGTTCAAAGCCGAGAACAACCCTGGCATGGAGCAGGCGCTCAGCGAGTATTTGTTGAACTAATGATGAATGACAGGCACTCAGCCCACGCCAGCAGCCATTTGTGGTTCAGACTCTAGTACCCAAGACTCCCGGGCCTGGAAAAAGGAGATGTATAATGGTTGTTGGATTTACCACCATGTTCTCCCATATAGGACACATGGCCTCATCTGTAAGGGCTGGGCCTTTTGGGAGTGCGATTAGGAGCTGCAGGTCCTGAGTCTCAGAGGACTGAGCCCTTCCGCAGCCCCAGGTCCCTTGCAACTCCTCAGAGACCTCAGCCCCCCCCACCCCGTCCCCTCAGGGCCCCATTCTGAAGCCAGTCTCGAGACCTGAACTAACTTCCTGGTTCTAAGTGATCACAAGCTCCTTTTCCTTATCGGGACTTGTTGCTCCTGTGTCTCCCTCACCGATCAGCACGATGACGTTCGGAGTGCCCCGGTCACTATCAGGTTGTTTCTTCATTCGTTAAGGAGGGACCTGAGGTCACAGCTTGAAGTGATGTGACCGAAGTCACACAGCCAGCGCCAGACTCCCAGTCTGTGGCGCTCCCTTCAGCCTCCGCCCTGCCTTCTGTCGATGGCTTAGTACAGACAGGGTTAGATCCAGGAAGCCCTGAGTGTGCTCGTTAGACAGCAGCGTGCTACATGGTATTTCAAATTCTCGCCTTTCCCCAGAGCAGGAGGCCCACAGTGGGGGGGTGGGGCAGTGGGCTGGCCGTGATGAAGAGACTCTGGTCCGCACAGCCTCTGCTCCCCGGCTGGCTGTTTGCTTCAGCTACAGGGAAGGCCGACTTTCCATCCTGGAGTCCCTACCATCCACTCCCCCACCATCCAGAAACAACAGAGTCCTTGTTGGAAAGCCAAGCTGTGGCCCAACCTTGACCTCATACTGGGCTGCCCTTTCTTGTTTCCCAATCCTTCCTTCCCCCGGCCAGTTTCGTTGAGACCAAACAAAGCTGCAGTCTACAGGTAGGTGAGCTCGTTGCCTGTTAACAGGTGCTTCTTGTGTACAATGGCCAGGCCAAATGAAGAATGTGTGGCCCTAGCAGTCACCCTTAGAGCTCTCTACAGTTTACGATGTCCTAAGAGAAGGCCAAGGAAAGCCTAGTAGCCACCTTGTGCTTCCCTGAAACCCGGGCAGCCCCGTGGATGCTATTGGATGGCCCCTTATTGTTTATTGCATGCCTGGTGTACTTGCAGCAGTCCCTTCCCTGAAAGGCTCAATGTGTATTTATAAAACCTAAATCACCAATAAGAAGCTGTGTTTAGGGGCACCTGCGTAGCTCAGTTAGTGAAGGGTCTGACTCTTGATTTCAGCTCAGGTCATGATCTCACCATTTGTTAGTTCAAGCTCCACATTTGTCTCTGTTCTGACACTGAAGAGCCTGCTTGGGATTTTTTCTCTCCCTATTATCTCTCTGTCCCTCCTCTGCTCATGCTCTCTCTCTCTAGAGAAATAAATAAACATTAAAAAAAAAGATAAGCTGAGTTTGATAATGAAAATCCAACTAACCACACTGGAGGGGGAGGGCAAAAGTTCCCCTTAGGATTACCAGATATAAGAAATAAAGATACAGAAGGCCCAGTTCCATTTAAGTTTTAGATGAACACTGAATACAGATTTAGTATAAATATGTCCTGAGCAATATTTGGGACTTACTCATACTAAAAATTATTTGGTGTTCATCTGTATCTGAACTTCCCACTTCGAGGGGCGCCCTGTATTTTATCTGATGACATGGGGTCTTGTGGAATTCCTCAGTTGGCATATTTTATGAAACACACCTCAAGTCCTGGCTGTTTGAATGACACCCGGGACTCGTCCAGTCCTGACATTAGCAGATCTGACGTTGTTACTGGGCCCAGACCAGGGGAATTCCACAGGAAGGAGCGTGTTCCCTGCTCCTGGAACTTCCCTATAGAAGGAGCACGCAGCCAGTTCATGGAAAATGCGAATGTAGTTGAAGTCAGCTGACTTCAAGTCCGTTGAAGTCACTTTTACCTACGAGTCTCATTGCAAAGAGCTTTCATAGAACCTTCGCATTTGATTCCTCAACATCCTCGAATAGGGTCAGGCACGTGTTATCACTTCCACTTAAGATGAGAAAACACTCAGTTACTATTGGCTGCATCAGTTCCTGGTGAGCAAAGGCTTACTAGCCCCCCTGGCAGTTGGGCTTGAAGATCAATTACGCATTTCCTTTTTTTATTGGAAAATATTATCGCTTTGTTATTATAGTCAAATATATTTTCCAAAAACCCTTTTATTATTGGAAAATATTGCTTTATTATTACAGTCAAATGTATTTTCCAAAAGCCATTGCAGTATTTTTTCTATTTATAAGTGTAACATTTGAGTATTACAACAAACTTGGACACACAGATAAAAAAGAAAGAAAATCAATGACGAAAGCAATTTCACAATTGCCTGATGACTATTGCTGACATGCAGGTGTATGGTCTTCCATTCCGTGTCATCTTTATATATATTCATGTATTATGTCTTAGTCAGCTTGGGTCACTAAAACAAATACCATAGGCCATGTGGCTTAAACAACAGACATTTATTTCTCACGATTCTGGAGACCGAGAAGTCAAGATCAAGGTATTGGAAAACTCAGCTTTTGATGAAGGACCTCTTCCTGGCTTGCAAAAGGCTACCTTCTCCCTGTGTCCTCACATGGTAGAAAGAGGAAGGTCTGGTGTCTCTTTTTAGAAGGGGACTAATTGCATCGTCACCTTCATGACCTCAGCTAAACCTATTTATCTCCCGAAGGCCCTATCTCTTAACACCATGGTATCAAGAACTAGGACATCCACATAGGATGTTGAGGGGTACACACTCATTCAGTCCATAATGCATTCCTAGTTTTAAATAGAAAGACCATGTCATTTTATTCACATGTATAGATATGTGAGGGAGGTAAATATAGATGTGTGAACAGTAACATATGTGAAGCTAACCAATGTGTATATGCATAAACATATCTATTTATAATATGAACTTAGATGATTTTGAAATTAGATAATTGACTTTTGGCATTAACCAGGACCTAAGACTAAGCACGGAAAGAGGGTGGGAAGTACCAAATAAACTCCAGATAAAGAATATAGAAGGGTGCCTGGATGGCTCAGTCAGGTAAGCATCTGACTCGGTTTCGGCTCAGGTCATGATCTCACTGGTTTTGTGAGTTTAAGCCCCATGTTGGGCTCTATGCTGACAGTGCAGAGCCTGCCTAGGAGTCTCTGTCTATCTCTCTCTCTTCCCCTTCCACACTTGCGCTGTCTTGGTCTCTCTCAAAATAAATAAATAAACTTTAAAAATATTAAAAAAAGGAATAGAGTGGGAAGTAAAGGACATAGGGTGATGCTCTACTACTTGAAGGGTGAAGTTAGCCGTCCTCCATAATGAACTGTTGCTGGTCAAGAATGAGGCTTGGGCACCTGTGCCCCCATGTTCATAGCAACACTTTCAACAACAGCCAATTCATGGAAAGAGCCTAAATGTCCATCAGCTGACGAATGGATAAAGAGGATGTTGGGGCGCCTGGGTGGCTCAGTCGGTTAGGCCTCCGGCTTCGGCTCAGGTCAGATCTCACGTTCGTGGGTTCGAGCCCTGCGTTGGGCTCTGTGCTGACCGCTAGCTCAGAGCCTGGAGCCTGCTTCCGGTTCTGTGTCTCCCTCTCTCTCTGACCCTCCCCCTCTCATACTTTGTCTCTCTCTGTATCAAAAATAAATAAAACATTAAAAAAATTAAAAAAAAAAGAGGATGTGGTCTATATATACAACGGAATACTACTTGGCAGTGAGAAAGAATGAAATCTGGCCATTTGCAGCCACATGGCTGGAACTGGAGGGTATTATGCTAAGTGAGATAAGTCAGTCAGGGAAAGATACCATATGTTCTTACTCATGTGTGGATCTTGAGAAACTTAACAGAAGACCATGAGGGAGGGGAAGGGGAGGGAAAAAAAATGACAGAGAGGGAGGGAGGTAAGCCATGAGAGACTCTTAAATACTGAGAACAAACTGAGGGTTGACGGGAGGTGGGGGGGAGGGGAAAGGGGGTGATGGGCATTGAGGAGGACACTTGTTGGGATGAGCACTGGGTGTTGTATGGAAACCAATTTGACAATAAGTTATATTTAAATTTTTTTAATGTTTTATTTATTTTTGATACAGAGAGAGACAGAGCATGAGAGGGGGAGGGGCAGAGAGAGAAGGAGACACAGAACCGGAAGCAGGCTCCAGGCTCTGAGCTGGCTGTCAGCACAGAACCCGGCACAGGGCTGGAACCCACGAACCGTGAGATCATGACCTGACCTGAAGTCGGAGGCTTAACTGACTGAGCCACCCAGGTGCCCCAAGTTATATTTAAAAAAAGAAAAAATTTGGATAAGATTTTAAAATTCCTTTTAATCAGAAAAAAAAAAAAAAAAAAGAATGAGGGCTTGGTGGGTGAAAAGCCAGTAGTTTAAAAGAAAAATCTATCCGTAATGTTTTCCCACTGAAGTGGTGGCTGACACTAACACTCTTCGCCAAGAATTGGTTTCCCCTTCGGACACAGGCACTGGCAAATTATAATCCAGAGCTGATGTTCTTGTGACTTCAGTGGCACTTAGGACTCAGCTGTAACAGGACATAGCTGTAACATGTCTGTAATCAATAGATTCATAAATAACTCATAAATATCATAAATAACTTATGTTTATGGACTCTCCGAGGTTTGAGGCTTTTCTTCATTTGGAAAGGTCAATACTATAAAACTGGAGCCTCTCTATTTTATATGGCAGCGAAAATGGCTTATTTTTGCAGACATTCATCAGACACGGCTACGTAGGACAACACGATCTGATGATGGCCTGGGGCCAGAGTCAGAGATGCGTGTTGAGAGCAATGCTCCTGGGGGTCTTTAGGCTAGGAGTGACCTCTAACCAACTTTCAGGTTACTGGTCTTGCCACAGGGTCAGTCACAAAGAATGGCCATCATGGTCCTGTCATATGACATCCGAGTTTTCAGAGAAACTTCTTTCTACACAATGAATCTCATAACACCCAGGTCAGCACTTTGCAACCCACTCTCTAGCATTGCAGCAGATCCTGCAGAAAATTGCAGGTGAGATCCCAGGAGCTGAAGAGGATTCCCAATCTCAGATGGTAAAACATCCATCTGACCCTCTGGGGCTCCACTGAATGTCCTTCCTTAGTAAGTAACACTGGCATAAGCCACTCAGATAATAGATGGCTGTGGAGATCTAGATCCATGCAGGTACCATAACTGGTCATTTTTAGTTGTATGCACAGATGTAAACACTTTATGCATGGTGTTCTTTGTCTTCAGAACAATCCTTTTATGAAGGGATCCTGTTCAAATTCCATATATCTTTTGCCGGACAAGCCCAGAGCCTTAATTGCATTAAATAGAATGAGAGCCTACAAGAGAAGCATCTATAAAAATCTATTAGTGTCTCTTGTACCATTGGGATCTACCATGATTTGTTCAATGTTAATCTTGCTTGGAAAGGAAAACATTGGAAAGGTTTGCTTACACCTACCAAAGAAGAAATCCAAGCCAATACAAAACAGAACCCCAAGTGGCCAATTACTTCAGACCCGAAACTGTTCTACTCCCTCTTTTCATAAGACATATTTGCCTGGGACACAATTTCTAATTATTTCTAAGATAGAAGCTCCTCAGGAGGACAAGTTACTGTCTAACTGTAAATTCCTAAACCGCAGATGGAAAAAAAATCACACCAGTGACTTCAATAGTAACATGTTGCGGCCATGATTTTGGCCAATGGTAATGAGCACTGAGAAACTGCATTGAATGTTAAAAGGCATCCAAAGCAGGATTTGACATTAGAACTCACTAGTGGGCTGTTGAAGCGGACCAGGAAGGCCGATCCCGGTGCTCTGCCATGACCCCAGTTATTCTGAACGTGTGAGCGCCACCTAGTGGCGAACCTTGATTTTACTTAGAGGACGGAAGAATTCTGCAGCTCACCTTGCCGAAAGTTTAGGAAAATTAGCGCCGTTCTCTGCTAGTGCTGCCCTCCGTTCCCCTTCCCCCTTTCCCTTTTATTGTATTCCCCCTTAGTTCTGTTTTTAACTAATGCAAAGTCATACATTTACCTTCTCAAATATCAAACGTTTCCTTTTACTTCTCCATGCTACTAGTCCAAAAGGGTCCAAGTGCCTACCTGCACCCCCCTCTATATACAAAATATTTCTACTCTATCCCTTTCTAGTCCATAGCATGGGATGCAAAAGTTCCTTAAGAGAGAAGCCCCTGAAAGACCACGTGTTAAGGGCTACCAAAGAGCTGAGAACACTTGCATGCTCATTACTTAAGGAATTAGTTAAGTAAACATTTCTATTACCGTGACTTCTAAGGTTCAAAAACAATAATGCAGAGGGTATTACGCTAAGTGAGATAAGTCAGGAGAGAAAGACAAAACCCATATGATTTCACTTGTATGTGGAATCTAAAAAAAAAAAAAAACAAAACAAATGAACAAACACACAAAACAAGAAACAGACTCATAAATACAGAGAACAAACTGGTGGGTTCCAGAACAGACGGGTGGGGGTAATGGGAGAAATAGATGACAGTGATTAAGAGGCACAAACTTTCGGTTCTAAAATAAGTAAGTCACGGAGATTAAAAGTACAGAGTAGAGGGATGCCTGGGTGACTCCATCGGTTATGCATATGACTCTTGATTTCGGCTCAGGTCATGATCTCATGGTTGGTGAGATCAAGCCTCACATCAGGCTCTGCGCTGATAGCATGGAGCCTGCTTGGGATTCTCTCTCTCCTTCTCTATCCCTCCCTCGCTCGTGTTCTTTCTCTCTCTCTCTCTCAAAATAAATAAATATTTTTAAAAAGTACAGAGTAGAGAATGTAGTCCATACTATTGCAATCACATGTGGAGACAGATGGTAACTACACTTACTGTGGTGAGCGCTGCATGATGCATCGAACGGTCAAGTCATCATGTTGTGCACCTGGAGCTAATAAACCATTGTATGTCAACTATACGTCATTAGTAATTTTTTAATTGTGATTATAGCAACAGAAGTGCAAAAATACATGGAAAAAAATCTCAAATAATTTTTTTCCTATATTCAGTTAAGGATGGACATATGTATAACCGTATGCTATGAGGGAAAACACATAGTTGAATTGATACAAAACAAATGTAAGGATACAAAATGACAAAGCAGTGGTGAAGGGAGAAATGCTCCTTGTAAAAGATTTTGGAAGATTGCACTAATGTCCACTCTTTCCAGCAAGTTTTATCCCCAGAAGTATGACCTAAGCTAGCTTTCAACCTAGCCTCTAATTCAGCACCTTCCAGGCATCCAGAGTTTCCTTGTAAAAGTGCTCAGCCCAGACACCTTAAGATAGCCTTCGTGCCTTATAAGGCATCAGCAACATCAGCCAGATGATAGCCACAATACCGTCTTGCATGTATTTAGCACTTTAGAGTTTCTAAAGAGCTTTAACAGGACACAGGTATCCAAGTGCATTCTTTTGCTATTTTAGGAGGCAAGGACATGGCTAATTTGTTTCTCTAACCTACTGCGCAACACAAAGTACCCAGCGTATATATTTGAATATATATTCACCAAGTTGAATTGACCTAAACCCTGGTAGAAAAAAGAAAGCTGATAAGTTGGCACGTGAAGCTTTGGTGTCTTCTCTATGATGGAAGATGTTTAAAAAGAGACGTAGGGCAGGGGACCTGCTCAGACAGGTAAGCTTCCAGCTTCGGCTCGGGTCATGATCTTGTGGTTTGTGAGTTCGAGCCCTGCGTTGGGCTCTGTGCTCACAGCTCGGAGCCTGGAACTTGCTTCAGATTCTGTGTTTCCCCTCTCTCTATGCCCCTTTCCCACTCATGCTCTGTCTTTCTTTCTCTCTAAAATATATAAACATTAAAAAACATTAAAAAGAGAAGCAGAGACCACTGGTTCATAAGCCATACTCCTAAAGGAAAAGTCTGCAAGAATTGACCTGTGAGTCTGTGGACAGAATAGTGGGTTCGGGGATAAGGATAAGCCTTCAGGGGGGAGTGATGACCGCAAGGGTGACAGTAGAGTCTTCTGGGTTTTGCTCATGTTCTTTTTCTGTTCCGGGCGCTGCTTATATGAGTGTGTTCAATTTGTGAAAATTTAGAGAGTCATACATTTATGTGTATTTTTCTATACATACATTAGACCTCAAAAAAAGTTTATATAATAGCAATCCTTTATAGGCAATCCAACTTCAAATAATGAACCTCTAAAGCAAATTGCCGGAAGTCGTGTTTACTCTGGAACACTAATTAATTAATTAAGAGTCTGGGCTTCGGACCAAATAGCTTAGATTGGAATCTTGTTTCTGCCACTCACTGACTGGGAGATCCTGGTCGTGTTACGTAATACCTCTAAGATTCCATTTTCTCCTCCATAAAGTGGGCAAATAACAATACGAACATGACTGAGGTGTGGAGAAGCCTAATCAGGGTGGCTCATACTCAGGATTCGGCACGTAGTCCACTTCCGGCAAATGACTGCCAGCCTCTTACACAAATCTCAGCTGTCGAAGCACATGCACCATAAATTCAACTTTCCTTCTGCTTCTATACTTGGCTTTATTGCTATTTTTAAGTCCTGATTCCTTTGGGGAACAGAAAGTCTCTGTCACTTCAGACTTTCCACTCTTGCCCTCAAATGATATCTACATCTCAGATCAGCATACACACTTCTCCATGCTGTATCTGCCTACATCTTCCTACTCCCGTGGGATCTGGGATGGCATCCGTAGAGATTCTAAGTACCAGGCTCCTTGGTGTCCCTGCAGCTACTCCTGTGTTCTTCTGGGGAACACGGCATTACCGCACTGCTCCTGCTCCTTGCTAGGGTGAGGGTGCTTTGTGAGGCTGTTCTAGTCTGTCTGTCTCAACGTGTGCACACTTTCTATTCTGGGATACTATTGATAGAAACTCGGGACAACGTGACAGAGAAGTAGGGTTATCCGTACTTCCCACGTCTCTCAAACAAAGAAGGGCTGAAGCCAAAGGACTTTGAACCCCAAGAGCCTGGGAGGAAAAGAGACTGAGCCTACCAGAAAGAAACTGGGACAACCTAAAGGCCCATAGGGCTATGTCAAGGAACAAATCAAAGGACACCTGGTGGAGGGCCCCAAACATCACTACAAGTAGGGAAGTAAAATAACCAAAGGCACAACAACAGAGAGAGAGCGAATAATGCTCTCCAAAAAACACCTCCTGAAAGGCCAGGCCCTGGACAATGTATGACCCCCCCCCCTCCGTTTAATATAGAAGTGCCCACAGGTGCAGAGCACATAACAAGCTTTTAAAACTCATAAGGGACAGAAAACTACCCAAAATGATAAAATGGAAGAATTCTCCTCAAAAGAAATTCCAGAAAGAAGAGACAGCTAAAGAATTGATCAAAACAGATATAGGCAACATGACTGAACAAGAATTTAGAAGAGTAGTCATGAAATTAGCCACTGGTCTTCAAAAAGCATAGAAGACAGCAGAGACTCTATTGCTGCAGAGATCAAGAATCTTAAAAATAGTCAAATGAATTTAAAAAATGCTATAAGTAGGGTGCAAAACAAAACAGAGGTGGCCACAGCATGGATTGAAAAGGCAGAGAGGAGGAATAAGTGAATTAGAAGATAAAATGATGGAAAATGTGGAAGCTGAGAAAAGGAGAGATTAAAAAATCCAGGAGTATGAAGGGAGAATTAGAGAACTAAGTGATGCAATCAAATGGAACAATATCTGTATCACAAGAATTCCAGAAAAAGTAAAGAGAGAGAGAAAGGGGCTGAAGGTGTACTTGAACAAATCATAGCTGAGAACTTCCCCAACCTAGGAAAGGAAACAGACATTGAAATCCAAGAGGCACAGAGAACTCCCGTCAGATGTAACTTGAATCAGTCTTCTGCACAACATATCATAGTGATACTCTAGGATGCTATTGACCTGCCAGCACTGTATCTGAGATGATGGTTTGTCTTTTCCTTAGTACTGCCCCCTGCCCATCCTACCTCAGCCAATGGAAGGAACAGGACATAGGGAAGCCTGTATTACTTAGTAGAATGACTGTAACACAGAGACTCTTAAAAACCAGAAAGAAGTTTATTTCTGTCTTATGTAATTATCTGGTGTGTCTGGGCTAGTGGACAACCAGCTTCATGAGGTCATTTATGGAACCAATATGTTTCCATTTTATTCTTCCAGCATCCCTTAAAGTACTTCTTCTTCTCCATGGTCAAAGTCAGACTGGGGCACATTCATGTTCCAGATCACAGGTAGTAGAAAAGAGTATGTTCAGGCAAGTCATTCCCTTAAGCAGGTGAGGCAGAAGTTACAACTTTCCACTCACAATCTTTTGATGAGAACTTACTGTATGACCACACCACTGACTTATCCAAGCATTCCTTCCAACGATGTTCAGCACGCTATTTTCCATTTCAGTTAGTGTCCACAGTGTTCATAACTTCCTCCTCACCCACTCCTTAACTGGAAGGACAATGGAAACTATGAAAGTAGAATCAACAGAACTTGTCAACTGATTATAAATAGCTGATGACTATTTTAGATTTCATGTATAAGTGAGATTGTGCAGTATTTGTCTTTCTGTGCTGGCTTATTTCACTTAGGTTATATCCCCCCATCTTCATCTATGTTTCAAAACGGCAGGATTTCCTTTTTTAAAAAATGTGTTTAATATTTCTTTTATTTTTGAGAGGGAGAGAGAGAGAGAGAGAGAGAGAGAGAGAGAGAGAGAGAGCAAGCACAAGTAGAAGAGGGGCAGAGAGAGAGGGAGGTAGGTACAGGATCCAAAGCAGGCTCCAGTCTCTGAGCTGTCAGCACAGAGCCTGGCATGGGGCTCAAACTCACAAACTGTGGGTCCTGACCTGAGCCAAAGTCAGTGCTCAACTGTCTGAGCCACTTAGGCGTCTTGGGATTTCCTTCTTTTTAAAAGCTGAATAACATTCCATTGGATATATACACTGTATTTTCTTTATCCATTCATCCATCGATGGACATTTAGGTTGTTTCCACATTTTGGCTATTATGAAGAATGCTTCAATGAACTAAAATAGTCAAACTCATAGAAGCAGAGAGTAGAATGGTGGTTGCCAGGGACAGAAGGGAGAGAAATGGGAGATATTGGTCAAAGGGTGAAAAGTTTCAGTTATAGGAAATGAATAAGTTTTGGAGATACTAACATACAGCAGTGTGACTGTAGTTCACAATACTGTATTGTGTACTTTAAATTAGCTAAGAGAATAGATCTATTGTTTTCATCATACACATACACACAAAAGAAAGAATATGACAATGATATAGACTGTTGGATATAGTAATTAGATTGATTGTAGTGATTTTTTTCACAACATATATTTATATCAAAACACCAAGTTGTACACCTTTATGTATAATCTTTATGTATCAATTATATATCAATAAATCCAGAAAAACAGTTGGTGGAATAGAAACTTTTTTTTAATGTTAAGGCTAGGGTGATATACGCTGATAAAGGAAATGCTATAAGAGGAATAGATATAATGAAAATAAAAAAATTATAATGAAAATAATAATAACAAACCCCACCTTACATATGTACTGAAAACTTTATTTTTTTTTAAAAATTTTTAATGTTTTATTTATTTTTGATACAGAGAGAGACAGAGCATAGAGGGGGAGGGGCAGAGAGAGAAGGAGACACAGAACTGGAAGCAGGCTCCAGGCTCTGAGCTAGCTGTCAGCACAGAGGCCAACGCGGGGCTCGAACCCACGAACGTGAGATCTGACCTGAGCCGAAGTCAGAGGCTTAACCGACTGAGCCACCTAGGTGCCCCTGTACTGAAAACTTTGAATGTATTATTTCATTCACTCTTCCAAAAAACACTTATTTATTCTTGTTTCCTAATTTAGAGATGAAGAATCTGGGATGTGGTGAGGTAAAGCAAATTGCCTAAGGTCATGTTGCTTAAAGCAGCAGCACAGTGGGGAGACCCTGCCCTCAAGCATCCAGAGCCTCTGAAGGTAATCACTGCACCATGCTCTCTCTGCTGCCATTATACATCAAGAAGAACCTGAGTTTAGAAGGATGACTTGTACCTGGGAAGCTGGGAAGATTCAATGGTTAGGACAGATTATGGTTGGGGGTATCTTCATGGTTGGGGGCTGAAATCATCTGGAGGCATCCATCTACCTTTCTTGTGTTGATGATGACCGCTGGTTGGAACCAATGCTGGATGGTCAACAGTGCACCCTTCAGCTGGGTCTCTTCATGTGGACTGGTCTTCCTCACAGCATGTCAGCTTCAGAGCATGTGGACATTTTACATGGTAGCTTATGGAGGAAGTGTCTTACATGACTTCTGCCTGACTAGCATGCTGCATAGAAGCTCTATCACTTTTTATGATGGGTAAAGTGGTATTAACATAGGTCCTGGTATTAACATAGATACTTTAATACTCCATCTTTCAAAAAGTAGAGCCTAATTCACCTCTGTTAAGTGTGGAATATACTTAGTCACTTACTTATTTTTCTAACGTGTGTGTGTGTGCAAGCAGGAGGAAAGGCAGAGAGAGAGGAAGGCAGAGAATCCCAAGCAGGCTCTGTCCTGACAGGACTTGATCTCATGAACCTTGAGATCATGACCTCAGTTGAAATCAACAGTCAGACGCTTAACTACGAGCCCTCTTAGTGACTCACTTCTAATGAATAGAGTATTGAAGAAGTGATGATATGTGATTTTCAAGGAAGGCATTGTGGTTTCCCCCTTGCTCTCTCTCAAGACACTTGCTCTGGAAGAAGCCAGCTACCATGACATTCAAGCAAGCCTATGGCAAGACCCTGAGCCTTTCTGTCAACAGCCATCAAGGAATTGAAGCCTCCTGCTGCAGCCATGTGAGGGAGTTTCTTGAAAGCAGATCCCCAGCCACACTCAAGCCTTCAGATGACAGAAGCCCTGATGGATATTTTGTCAGAAACTTCATTAGAGACCCCGAGACAAACCGCCAGTGAAGCCATTCCAAAATTCCTGCCCCATAAAGACGATGGATAATAAATCTTGCTTATTTTAAGTCACTACACTTTGGGGTAATTGTGAAATGGGTTGTGAAATGGCAGATGACTGGAAGACCTAGCCTCAGAAGTCATGTAGCTTTATTTGCAACATTGTCTGGTTAAGAGTCAGTTATGAAAGCCAGTCCAGGTTCAAGGGGAGGGGATATGGACCGAACCACTAATGAGAAGGGGGTCAAAATATTTTCTGACTGTCACAAGACTGTTTGTTTTAGTGTACTTAGAAAATAATATTGGGGAGATGGTTACCAAATGTCTAGAAATGCAAGTCCTTTATAGCACATGTAACATTTATAACTAAAAAATTATTAGCATAATTCTGGTTGAATTTCTGTTCTTCCACTGGGCTGTGGATTTACATCTGGGTTGTTAATGCTTGCATCCCCCAGAGCCTTACATTGTGCTTAACAGATACTACATGCTGGAGCACATGGGTGGCTCTGTTGCTTAAGTGTCTGGCCCTCGATTTCAGCTCAGGTCATGATCTCACATCCTGAGAGGGAGCCCTGCATCAGGCTTTGCACTGGGCATGGGGACTGCCTAGATTCCTTCTCTCCCTCTCTCTCTGCCCGTCCTCACCATGCACGTATGAACTCTCAATCTCTCTCTCTCTCTAAAAAAAAAAAAAAAAAGAAAGAAAAGAAAAGAAAAAAGAAGAGAAAAGAAAAAAGAAAAGTAAAAAGAAAAACGACACAAAAAACAAGAAACTACATGCTTATGAGTTACCTACTGAGCAAACTGTGTGCAAACTTTAGATGATCAGGACATTACAAACATATATATGTGGCCCTGGAAATTTTTGTTTGTTTTTTGTTTTTTGAGTTGTTAACACCCAATAAAATTCCTGAATAAAGCTTGAAAATACATAAATCAATTCTTACATTTGTATGGGATCTTCTTTGTATTATGTTTTAATTGTTTCAGTTTATGACTTATCAAAGGACAGTATATAAGATGATTTTAGGAATTACATGGATGATTTAAACATTTTAATAGCTATATGATTGTTATGTGCATTAAAAAGCACAAAATTATGAAGTGTGTTACTTAAAGGAAAAGAGTAGGTATATTGTAGAATGGGTAGCATGCAGAAACGGTAAAAATTGCAAAACTGTTACTAAATGACTCATGTTGGATAAATATTGATTCATAGGTTTGGGCCCCACGTTGGGCTCTGTGCTGACAGTACAGAACCTGCTTGGGTTTCTCTCTCTCCCTCTCTCTTCCCCTCCATCACTCATGCTCTCTCTCTCTGTCAAAAAATAAATAAAAATTTTAAAACTAAAAGGTTATTTCTGGAGATATGGATTACCTTTTTGTAAGTACCATACCCATGATTTGGTTAGTTGCTAATTGGTGACCACTAATATGTATCTCTCTCTTCAGAGCGATTTACATTTTGGTTCCCAAACTAGGTATAGCATTTAAAAATACCAGACATTAGAAGATTCTGATCTTGTAGGTTTTATTAGACACATGTTTTTAAAAGCTCTTTAGGAATAATTGTTAGGCACAGTTAGTAGCTGTAAGAAATAATTCCCATGTTTTAGTGGTTTTATACAACTGCAGCGTCCTTCTTGCTCAAATCACAGTTTGGTGAATGTGTTCCTGGTTAGTGGGTAGCTTTCCTCCATATGGTGATTTAGGAACCCAGTCTCCTTTTATCTGTGCCAAAAAGAGAACACAAAGTAATCACGACAACGATGACTTCAGAAGGGAGGAACCCATTTCTCTTAAGGCTGAGGAAACAAGGAAAGAAGTGGAAATTATCAAAACGTATGCGGGTTCCTGTGGAGCAGAAACTCACGCCATCTGAGAAGGAGCTGCCACACGCTGCCGCTGCTCTCTCTAAGCTTGAAGGGGGACTCCCACAGCGGAGACTTGTGAAGAGGGGGTGCTGGCCGGCAGGGGTGCGCGGGCCAGTGGGGATACAATAAAGCTAGTTCTGTGGGTGTCAGAAAAAACTGCCAACGGGGATCTACTACGGCTCATGGAATGAACGGTCTCTGCTGGGGTGAAGATTCAGGCTGAGTGATGCTGGCAGAGACTGGAGGCAAACAGGAAGGAGCACGGCTCTTCTTCCGTCCCAGACTTCCGGTTTTCCTCCGGAGGTCTTATGGGCAGAACGGAATAGGAGGCGGCGGCGGATCCACCCCCAGCCCCAGCACTCCAGAGCCGAGAACAGCATTGCGGGTTTGAAGCAGAGAAGCAGTAACTCCGTACACGGCACTGTGACGGGTGCTGGGGTCCGTCACAGTGGGCGCTTATTACCTCATTTCTTCCCTTTGCCCCTTCAGATCTACTCCCCAGCCTCTCCACCTGCTCAGTGGCCCGGGCTGCTGGCCTGGGTGTGTGATACACAACAGGCTGCCTGGCTTTTCAGCTTCTGGTTGTGAGCGCTGGTAAGAGACAGGAGGAGAGGCTGAGGCATTTGCTCACCTGACTCGCTGGCATTGCTGTGGGTTTGCTCTGTCCTTCCTGGGAGCTTCCCGCTTTGCCCCTTCAGGCAGTAGGGCCTGTTTCAGTGTTAGAATACTGTACTATCTTTAGAGGGTTCTCAGTCGTCTGTTCCCATCTCTGTAAATAGTTTGTTAGGCTCTACTCACATTGTTCTAGTCTGGGGCACCACTCTTTTTCTGGGACCCTGATGGTCTTGGTATGAGAGGAAAGGGGGCTGGCACAGCTGTTCCAGCTGCTCCTTCCATCCTGACTTCCCATGTCCACTGTTTCCTTTCTCAATCTCCCAAAACAACCTAGGTCAAATCCCTACAAGACAGATGCTTATTTGGACAACTCAACTATTTTTTGGAGAAGACCATGTAATGGGCTTTTGGCTAATCGGTGCATTGACAGTACTGGTCAGGGACTCACCTCTGCTATCCAGTAGAGAATGAGGTCACTTGATTGAAATTATGGCAGCCTAGAAGGGGCTCTGGGTAATGGAGATTTGAGGGTTGGCAAGTGTCATGTCAAGAAAGGTTAAACACACATAGGAATCTCTAACAGCAAAGAATTCTTCCGTCATGTAGTGAAAGGAGCGATGGATGCAGTCAGATGAATCTGGGTTTAAATCTCCTCTCTGTAACGCTGCTACCTTCTCATCCTCAGTTTGCATATCATGTAATAGGTGTATTAGAAAGAGCATACAGGTAATAGAGCGCTCAGTAATAGAAACGGCTGAAATGAACAAGAATTTATCCTGCCCCTCCAATAACAGGACGCTAGCTGGGGCAGCGGCTGGCACTGGTCAGGGCCAGCTTCTCAGAATCTCTTGGCTTCTCTTCTACGCTATTGCATTCCCATTTCTCGATGGCTCTTGCAGCTACAGACATCCTGTCCCTTTCAAGGTAGACAGGAAAGGAGAGTGGTCCCAAGTTGATGCCTCTTACCGGGAAAAGCAAAAGGCTTCCAAGAGCCTTCAGCAGATTTCCACTGATGTCTCCCCAGCCAGGACAGTATCCCTGCCCATGGGGGAGGCTAGGACAGAGGGTACTTGCAAGGGGCCAGGCACATGGCTTTCCAGAACAGAACTGAGGCCCTGCTGGTAGAAACAAAGGAGGGGGTATGGGTATTAGGGAGAAGTGTGGTGGGTGGTGTCAAAAAGTGGAGACACCCCTTTTTATCTGATCTCTTTCCTATGTGCTTGGGAGGATCAAATGTATGTGAAATGTGCAACGGGCCCCTTTTCAAAATGAAAACATCAGCTTCCTTACCTAATCATTCTATTAAAATACCTGTTTTCTTAAAGACAGACCTACTTTACCTGGAGAGCTACCTAACGAAACTGAATATAGCCCGGCTCCGCCTTGCCTCCAACCTCATCTCTACCTCCCAGCATCCCCTCTTCTGCTCGCCACCTTCCTCTGACAGTGGCCACTTCCCACATCCACCCCCCAGGTCCATCAGTTCACCAAGACTTTTCTCACCCATGAGTCTTTGCTTTTGCAATTTTCCTTGCTTAGAACAGGCTTCCTCCTTTCTGTCACCTCTTCAAAGAAGTCCTCTCTGACTCCCAACGTATGTGAAAAATCCACCCCACCCGGCCCTTGTTCTCTCTGAGCACGAAGGGCTCTTCCCTCCGATATAATCTATCAATGTGCATTTATCTGCTGAAGAGGCTCCTTGGTGTTGGGTTAAAGGGTGCTGGAGCCAAACTGCCTGGATGTAAGCCCTTCCCACCCATGTGATCCTGAGCAGGTTACTCTCATGTCCTGGCACCTCAGTTTCCTCATCTGTAAAATGGGAATATTAATATTCCCTACTTCATGGGAATTGTGAGGAGGATTAAATATCTTAGTATTTGTAAAGGGCCTAGAATCGTGGCCTCTACATAGCAGGGAACAATGTGAGTGTTAAATAAATAAAAGAAATGGCGTACATTTTCTCCACCATCCTGCACACCTCATGAAGACAGCGGCCGCATCAGTTCTTTCACACCGGTGGCTAGTGCAACGCCACACCACACCACCACTGCTGTTGTGGCTTTTTACACCTAGTGGGCATCAAATATTTGTTGAGTGAATATATAAATGAATAAGTGAGTGTTCTACATGGGGGAGGGGAGAAGCAGGATGGCCTGTTTACCAAAACTAACACACTGCAAGAGCATGAGTCTCCAGAAAATAGTGACCAGTAGAAGTCTCCAGATCAGTGGGGAGTTGAATCCTGCACCGGCCTCTGTAGTCTGTAACAACCAAATCATTCACGTCAGAGTGTGGGACCTGCAGGGACAACCCCCCAGAATTGTCCGCCTCTTGCTGCTCAGCTAACAGACACAGCACTCACCTGCTCTGGGAGCACTGTCAGGTCCAGAGCAGCCCCGGAAACGGAAGGGAGCCTCTGGGTGGAACGGAGGCGCCCCAGCCCACCCATTTGGAAAGCTGCAGCATTGGCTAGCTGTCTGGCTTGCTGACCCCAGTACCCTGGTGACAGCTGCTTGCCTGGCTAGCCTGAGCTCTGGCCCTGGTCACCAGTCAGTGCTGTTCTGATTCTCTCAGAAGAAGATTTTTCCAGACCCCAAACATCGGCAGCTTTGTGGGCCAGCTGCACTGTGTTCCCTTTCAGAGGCAACCACGGCTCTTAAATTATATGGAAAGTACATCCAAGTTGCTCTGCAGGGACTCAATCAGACAACCGATGGCTCTACTAATTCTTGTCCCACCTGGGTCTCAGAGGAGCCCTCGGAAGCCCTGTAAAATAGACCTCGATCACCCTGGCTGCTGTCCAGAGGCTGACAGTCCCCTACCTCCTCAGCCTTTGCGGAACCCTGACCATTTCCTGTGGCCTCTGGGCTGCCCGGCAAACAGGTTAATAATGTTCAGCCTCCCTGTCCACTGAGCACCACTTGTTTTTCTGTTTCTGTTTGCGGAACGGCCTCAGGGTTTCCCCTTTCCTGCTCCAGCCCAGCTGGAAGCCTCTTTATGAACAGTTTGTTTGCAAGCTCATGGTGGTCTATGAACTTGTCTGAAATTTCCTGGAAGGGAAACAACTGTTCCCAGAGGAACATTCTGTCAGTCTCTCCTCAGGTCATTCTCACTCTGCCATCTACCTGTCCCTCCTGCAGCCTGTGCACCGCACACCTTGAAGACACCCCCATACTCCTGAGTTTCTGACAAGAGAGAAAACACTTCCGCCCCCAAAAAGGTGAAACATCGATGGTATCTGTTATGTAGGGGATGTCACCTTCCATGAGGCTCTTGAAGGACAGCTTGGGGAAAGTTCTAGGTCAGCCTGTTAGAAACGGTTTGCTGTTTGTCTACTTATTAAGGAGGATTTCTGGCCCCACCTGGCTGTGAGGACCAGGCCATTAGCTGAGGAGCAGGAAGGAGAGTGGCCACGACCAAGATTTGCTTTGGCACAAGTGCTTCCAGTGGAGACCATCCCTTGGCCGTCAGGCCTGGCAGTCACTCTGAGCTCTCTGCCCAAGGCCGCCCAGAGCCAGGCAGTTGGCTCCTGGGATTTGCTCTCCGTTCAGCAACTTGGTGACCTCTCCCTTCTCAGCAGGTAGCATTGATTTCTCACAACGGGTCCATCCTGAGAAAGAAGGAGCCAGACGCGGCTTGCCACCTCTTTGGGGCGTCTTGGCTGGAAGCCTGCCTGGTCATACCCCCACTTTCAGCCAAATCCCATGGAAGTTATCAACAGGCCCTTACGTTTTCTTAAGGCTAATGGGATGAAACAGACCTTAAATTGCTAGCAGCTTTTCAACTTGGAAGGGAATTCAGAAATGATCCAGGTCACTGGGCATTCAGGCTTTTCTTAGCCCCAGTGAACTCCCTTTCAGTGAGATCTTCCGGAAAAACCCATGAGGCTGCCTGTGAAGTGGAGAAGGGCTCAGACCCCGCAGACTCACCTCCTTAGCCTCTCTCAGTAGTCCCAAGGCTCTCACTCCAGATACCTACGACTTTCTAGCACCCTCCTTGAAAATAATTCATTCCCGTAGAGCAAAGTGTGGCCCAGGGAGCCCAACTGGTTTGTCCGATACGGCGTTACTTGGAGGCCGCACACAACTGAAATCCCTGCCCCTTGAAGCCAGATTCATACACTTACAAACGTCCTGCCAGCGTGTAACATACTATCTACATTTGTGTTGGACTTAGCTCCATAATGAAATGGCTCATCCCTTTTCTTTTTTCATTCATCTCATTTCTATTGTGCATTAGTTTTCTACAGCTACCATGACAGGGTACCACACACTGAGTGGCTTAAACAATAGAGATTAATTTACACACAGTCCTGGCAGTTAGAAGTCCAAGACTGAGGTGTCTGCAGGCTTGGTGCCTTCTAAGGCCTCTCTCTGTGGCTTGTAGATGACCTTTTCCCCTGTGTCCTCATGTGGTCTTCTCTCTGTGTGTCTATGTCTAAACTTCCTCTTCTTATAAGGACATCAGTAATACTGAATTAGGGTCCATCCACCCTAATGATCTCATTTTATTTTTAAAAAATTTAAATTAATTTATGATTGAGACAGAGAGGAACAGAGCATGAGTGGGGGAGGGGCAGAGAGAGAGGGAGACACACAATCTGAAGCAGGTTCCAGGCTCTGAACTGTCAGCACAGAGCCCGATGTGGGGCTCGAACCCATGAAATGTGAGATCATGCCCTGAGCTGAAGTCAGACGCTTAACTGACTGAGCCACCCAGGTGCCCCTAAGGATCTTGTTTTAACTTAATCTCTTGAAACACTATCACCAAATACAGTCACTTTCAGAAGCACTGGGGTTAGGACTTAAACATATGAATAGTTGGTGGTAACGATTCAGCCCACAGCAGCTGGCCAACCTTCACCTTTGAGTGGTTCATTTAAAGAGAGCATATGGAAGCCATAGTCCCTGACTTCTTGTGCATTTAAAACCATTTTTCTGTAGCCTTATTTTTAGGTCACTTTTTTTCTCTTAAAACCTGGAAGATATTGCTCTACTGACTTCTGGCCTTGCATTATGGAGAATGTTCAAGTCAAGTGGAATTTCTTTTTCCACTCCCAAATGCCAGACACCCGGGGGAGGCCACCTTGGACCCGCCCCAGCCAAACAACAGGATGACTTCTGCTTCATGAGTGACCCCAGGTGAGACCACCAGCCGAACCCAGCGCGATCTGCTCACCCCAGATAGTTGTTGTAAGCCGCGCCGCTGGGGGCTGGCTGCTTGCCCAGCAGTCGGTATCCGGCACGCGGAGCCAGCAGGAACTTTCTCCGGGTCACCGTGCAGGTAAGACCCAGGCGATGTGCCTGGTGGAGTTCAGCCTTTGTCTCTCTCGGCCCACAGCTACCTGCCGCTGCAGGGCTGCTCATTCACCACGCAGAAATGGCCGCCTCGCCAACACCCCGCTTCCTACAAGTGGGGGAGGCTGAGTGCACCCACTCTCCGTGTCACATTCTCAACCTGCTTTTTCCTTTTTTTACGCAGCTTCTTGTAAGGGCCGAAGCTGGCTCCGCTGACTCTGGTGGCCACCACCTCTCCTGGGCGCCTCCCAGCATCCCTGTTTGCATTGCCGTGGATTGGCAGCCTTTCTCCACATCCCTGGGATCACACATATTGCCTGGTTTCATCACAGATGGCGTGGCTGTTTCCCAATTTTGTGTATGTTTGGGGGGGGTGCTGGTGATTTCCTAGAGGAGGCAGGCACACGTTTGCTCTCCCGTTTACAGACATTAGAATAATAAAAATTTAAAAGCTAATATGGGGGACTCACACAGGATTGCTAACTTCCTATTTTATCACATAAGAGTATTTTGCTTATTTATTTTTTTTAAATGTGTATTTATTTATTTAGAGAGAGCATATGTGAGTGAGGGAGGGGCAGAGAGAGGAGAGAGACGAGAGACATCATTCCAAGCAGGCTTCATGCTGTCAGCACAGAGCTTGATGAGGGGCTCGAACTCATGAACCATGAGATCATGACCTGAGCTGAAACCAGGAGTCAGACACTTAACTGATTGAGCCAGCCAGGTGTCCCATCTCACATAAAAGTACTTAAAAAAAGAGTTCTTCTTTATTATCACCAGCCGTTTACCAAAGAAAGTCATTACAACACCTAACTAACGGCAAAGCACAAAAACCCAGAGAAAAGGAAAACCCTCCTTAAGAGAGAATGAATGTGTCATGTCCACGTTTACATTTACAGGAACTATAGTAATTTTTGGAGATGCAGAAAAATTGCCAGTTAAAATCAGACTTGGCACAATTTTCCTTAAAGTGAGCCTACAGAACAAAAAGGAACTTTCTTCCTCCTATTTCTGCGCGAATCTTGCTATCTTCCAGAAGGGCTGCATCGGGTCTCACGCTTCCTTATCTTGAAATAGTCCGCCTTACTCATGCCCCCTAATCAAACCATTCCTGAGTTTAGCCTTTGCTGGCACTTCGGATACACTTTGCTGTTTCTTTATACAGGGGCATCCGGCAGAGTTGAGGGGGTTTTGAAGGGAAGAAAAGGACTTGCAGCAGAAGGAAGCCCACTGGAGCCCACCGTCCTTATCTGTTGGTCCCTCTGCCTGCCTGTCTGCAGGGGCTGCCGGGGCTCAGGGCACAGGCCTCTGGATTCTCAAGGCTTTCCCTGTGGCCCTAGGCACCAGAAAGCTGCGGGGACCGTATCACGTCCCTCTCTGGCACTGAGTAGCTCCTGGGTGAATGTCTGCAGAATAAGAAATGAACGGGTCATTGCAGGATGCACCTGAGTCTCCTGGGGGCCATGTGCAGAGATGCCAGGCGTCTGCTCTGTCCCAGGTGAGGTTGGCCTCACCCAAGGCTACCCTCCACTTCTGGGGAGGGATTCAGTCAGGACGTGTAGAGCTCCGGGGGGTGGGGAGTGAGGTGAGGGGGACACCGATATGAGAGCAATCAAGGGTACTTTTTTCTTCTTTTCAGAGAAAGGGAATAAAAAGTCACTTAGAAACCCAAGGAGAAGGCCTGGGAGGGGCTGTAGAAGAATGGCCAGGATGCCCAAGGACTGCCTCTGTGGGAGACGCTGCCCTTCTTTGGGAGCCCTGGGGAGTCCATTGTATCCTGTGATGGAAACCCCACTCCCCCGCCCCCAAAAGTCCAGAGAAAGGCGAGTCGTGCCCTCCTGGGTGGGCCTTATGGCTGCCCTTCTGATCAACGGCCCACCAGGAAGGCGCAAATGGACTGGAGACAAAGCTTGTACCTAAGGACATGAAAGCGGACTCTCCGGTGGGGAAAGAAGCCGCTCTCTGGGGAGCGTGGGCTCCGCGGAGCAGCTCACCTGCCCTGTCTTCTCGCTGCCCGCGTCTCTTTGTTTCTGGCTCCTTTCACCAGCCACCACTTTCCCCACTTGAAATCGGACTCCAAGGAGATCCTTGTCAAATCCCACAGACCCGGTGCTGACAACAGAAACAGAAGAGTGGGCTTGGAAGGCTTGGCTTCAGTTCCAGCCCTGCCTCTTGCTACCTGTGTAATGACAGACAAGCCATGAAGGCTCCATGAAAGTTTCCTCATCTATAAAAGGCAGCAAATGCTCATACCTCTCTCTCCCTGAAAGGAGGTCATGGCCCAGAGGAGTCAACACAACTAAGGAGTCACAATTAGTAATGGGGTGCTAGCTGTGTCTCCTCGCCTCTTGCTTGAGGTCCCCTTAATTACCAGTATTCAAGAGGGGACCTGTGGACGTCTGGGTGGCTCAGTTGATTAAGCATCTGACTCTTGGTTTTAGCTCAGGTCATGATCTCAGAGTTTTGTGAGTTCGAGCCCTGCATCAGGCTCTGCACTGGCAGCGCGGAGCCTGTTTGGGATGCTTTCTCTCTCTGTCTCTTTTTTTTCTCTCTACCCCTCCCCGACTTGTGCTGTTTCTATTTCTCTCAAAATAAATAAATAAGCTTTAAAAAGAAGTGGGGGGAGGGGTATGTGCAGGGAGGAAAGAAAGAAAGGGGAGGAACAAACAAAGAGTGTCGTTCCAGGGGACTTGAAATAGTTTCAGCCACTCCAAAAAAACCACAGCACAGTTTCAACCACTATGAAAATGACACAGTAATGATAACAACTAGAAGAAAATATGAGACATTAGGGGGTGAAAGTTATTCCTAAGTGCAAGGGTTATAATTTTTACTTTCTGCTTTTATAATAAAAAATACATCTGCAGATGGGCCCCTTCTCCCATGCTTCCAGTGACAGATGTGCCCACCATACTTAGTCACAGTTTCACAGGGAGCATGGGGAAGGCGAGACGTGTCCTGGGTCTTGATTTCATAGGCAGGGCAGGAGGCGAGAACTCATGACGGGAAGGATAAGAGTAGGGAAAGTAGTGCAACCAGGCAGCTTGGTGTGGCAGGGCACAGGCGACGAGGAAGTCCTGTCGATTGGCTCGGTGATTTTGAGGAGCCCTGGGAGGGAGTGACAGGTGAGGGGCGAGAGGGGCCACTGGCAATACCTGAATGGGGTGACAGGACACCAGCCAAAGAGGCTGGGGCCCCGAGGGCCAGCCTCAGTATGCATGTAAAATGACAGTGGTAGGGAAACTGAGGCAAAGCCCAGTTCTGTGATGAGCAAGGGCAGACACCCTTTCACTTAGATCTCCATGACATCTGGCGTTCATTTCCTGCACACAGATTCCTAGAGCTGGCCTGTGATGTCATTCCGGTCCTCCTGCTCAGAGGCTCAGAGGCGGACGTTCTTTCTGCTACTTCAGTGATAAATTCAGAAAACGAACGAGGCTGAGCCTGGAGACAGAGGACACCAATCACAGGGTGTTTCCTGCTGGTCTCAGCCCATGGATGGTGCTGCTGTGGTCAGGAGCGCCTGCGGGCACACACCTGGGCCCTTACTGCCAGGGGAGGCTCCCAGACCTTCCCCAGCCAACCGGAGCCAGTGTTGTGGCTGAATGCCACTTGTGGCTCTTATGATGCAAAACACAATCATCTTTAAAATGACAAAGTCTATTACTCACAAATCCTGAGGATACACAGCATGCTCAGAGCCACAGAGTGAGGTTGTGCGTAGAGAGAAAGGCAGCATAGACCTGGATTCTGCCTTCTTTGGGGTACAGGGTGGGATGCCTAGGGTTTCAGTCTTTCGTGGCAAATTTAAAATATAAGAGTGGAGTTAGGACACTAGCCTGGAAAAGCAGGTTCACTCAAGCAGTCAGCTATGTAGGTCACCCAGGGCTTTCTAAAAGGGGACCTTCCTGGGTGGGATGCCAGCTTGTCATCCAGTTGTATAGCTGGCAATATGTTTATTCAGGATGCATGCCTTTGAAATAGAGGCCTCAGCCACCCAAAGCTCCATGCCAGGCACGCATACTAAACCCAGACTTGGAGGAGTCGACACAGCAGATTTCCCAGCGGCAGAGGGTGTCCCTTTGGTAGACAGGAGGTAGAGACACGGTGCTCCAGGGCTTTCTTCCCTCATGGGCCCCAGGCAGCCAATTGGCTCCACAGGAAGTTCTAATGATCGCATTCGGGGTGGTTCTACTGTAAAAGAAATGTGAGGGGGACAGAGTGAAGGAAGCCTGTGCTTCCTGACAATTCAAATGAATAAAACTTCCTCAGACCTAATAATACAAAGAATTTATCAACAGTCAAGAGCTGAAAATGATCATGAAACAAGCTTTCTTTTAAAAAAGACATTCTATTAAGAAAAGAAATACATGCTTATTGTAAAAACTGAAAACCCTCTTTAGAAAGGCATAAAGAAGGGGTGCCGGGGTGGCTCAGTCGGTTAAGCATCCAACTTCAGCTCAGGTCATGATCTCACGGTTCGTGAGTTCAAGCCCCGCATTGAGCTCTGTACTGACAACTCAGAGCCTGGAGCTGGCTTCCAATTCTGTGTCTCCCCCCAACTCTTTCTCTGCCCCTACCCTGCTCACACTCTGTCCCTCTTGCTCTTAAAAATAAATAAACATGGGGCACCTAGGTGGGTCAGTCGGTTAAGCAGCCGACTTCTGCTCAGATCATGATCTCACAGTTTGTGGGTTCGAGCTCTGCGTTAGGCTCTGTGTTGACAGCTCAGAGTCTGAAACCTGCTTCTGATTCTGTGTCTCCCTCTCTCTCTCTGCCCTTCCCTCACTCATGCTCTGCATCTCTCTCTCTCTCAAAAATAAATAAAACATTAAAAAATGAAAAAAATAAACATAAAAAAAGAAAGGCATAGAGAAGAAAACAGTATCACCAAAGAAGCATCATCACCTAGATCTTAAAGAAGTCTTTATTTTGCAAAAGTATTTCGTTGAATAAATATATTAAAATTTATTTATGCATTCCCTTCCTATTAAACAACAAATGGATTTCTAATGCTTTTTTTGCTATTATAAGTAATAAGAAAAAATCTAAGTATTCAATTCTCTGTTTATAGCTCTGATAATTTCTGTATAATAAATTCCTAGACGTGATATTATTGGATCACTTACACATTTTCTTCAGTTTCTCTGGGTAGCTTAGTTGATTCTATCACCTTACTCTGTTGCCAAAGTCAGCAAAACAAAACTTTGCTAATAGCCAAAAATAGTGTTGGCATAATTCCCCTGTAATGGGTAATATAATCAAAATGCAAAAGATTTTGGCCAGCTGGAACAGTAAGTCAGATGTTACAAATGAAAATTTACATCACCAGACGGAATGGCTGAAGTGCAAGATGGAGGTGGTGTAACTTAACAATGGTTGTGAAGAGTAATATGAATCCAATATGAATCCTACCATCTTAGGTCATAATAATAGAGGTATAGGGTCCAAAATTGGAAGGTGATCTGCTCTGCTCTGTGTGGGCAGAGCCACCCTGGGCACTTGACTTGCACTGTAAAGGGAACAGTTACATGTGGTCCGTGTTTAGGGGAGAGATTAGAATAAGGGAACTGGAATCTGTGTTCTCTCGCTTCTCTGTGTTGGGACCCTATAGCCAGGCCTCCCTTATGTGACACATTTCCCCTGTCCAGGCTGACTGGTCCAGGGGAGGGTGTTCAGAGTCTCCACAGGAAGATGACATTTGGAACTTGGGGACACAGAAAAGAGAGTATCGATCTGAGTTGTGTGACCACAGCGCTGTAGTGAGAGAGCCATGGGCCCCCATCCCCTGAACTCCCAGGAGCTGCTTCCTCGGATATCAGCTGTTTAATTCTTCTCTCGATCCTGAGCGACATCTCAGGAAAGCTAACCGGAGCAGTTTCTGTAACTTACAGCAGAAAAGAGCCCTAATTAGAGAAATGTTGAAACACCCGTGGTGTTTATTCTGGAGGAGAAAAGACTCCAAGGGAACGTGAGAGCTGCGGCCCCATCAGACTTGTCCCGCGAGGCCTCCAGGGGCAGAAGCAGAAGACGGGAAGAGGGGTTTTCAGTTAGTGAGAATGTCCGCTAGTTTCCACGCAAGCAGGCAACACGACCGTTGTAAAGGGGTGCAAGCACGGGACATTACTAGGTTTTTTTTTAATGTTCACTTTTTTTTTGAGAGAGAGAGAGAGAGAGAAGGGGAGGGGGGCAGAGAGAGGGAGCCAGAGGATCCAAGCAGGTTCCTTGCTGTCTGCCCAGAGCCTGATGTGGGGCTCGAACCAGAACTGCAGCACCATGACCCGGGCCAAAGTCCAACACTTAACCCACTGAGCCACCCAGGCGCCCCTGGGCGTTACTACTCTTAGAACATTGCTGTGCTCTGGGCAACCCCTTGCTCATCCTCCTCTCCGTGTTCAAAGCCGTCTAGGGCCCTTGGAAGGGAGTTCCTGGGATTTCCATGCCCCCTAGTGGACAAGGACAGGAGCTTAGTAGACTCTCCTATGTCGCTCTCCTTCCAGGCTTCCGGACGCATAAAATAAAAAACAAAATATTCAGAATAAGTAAAATAAATAAGAAAACAATTTCATGAATTTCGGGTTGGTTGGCATTGCCTGCTAAATGTTTTGATTTTATTAGTAGTGTAGTGTTAGAAAGTTTATAAAATTGCTTGTCTCGCTTCTCCCCTCATAAGTGTCTCCACCCTATTGTCTTACATGCATCCCCTTCCACTCAGATGAATGTGTTCCCCAGAGCAGATCTGAATCACATCACGAAAGGACAGTTCTACCCCAGCTCCACATCCCACTGGTGCTCATGGGAAAAATAAAGAGGACAGTCTACCTATTTGACAAGGACTCTCAGGCTTGGCTCTTCTACTTTCTTGTTCCTGTTCTTGGGGAATAAGCTCATTGTTAACACATCACAGACACTAAATGACATCATTGGAATCCCCACTGACATTGTCTAAGAGTCTGGAGAATTTAATGTTCCACCGCCAGCTGGATGGGGCTTCCGGGACACAAGGCTTTTAATAGAATGGATTTCTTTGACAATATCTTATTTTCCAGGTTTGCAAAAGCCACCCTTCCATTGGTCAGTCTTTGGGGCCTTCTGACAGGACTCCGAGTTCTCCCGAATGGGGCATCATTACCAAAAAAAAAAATATATATCTACAACCTCATTTAGAGCATCTTGAAGAAATACAAAATGGACCCAATGTCAACGGTTTACTTTAACCCTATGCTTCCCAAAACCCCAGGAAGGAGACTGAGTCTGGTATGACCCTTGCTGACTACGGAATGAGCCCCTGAATTTAACTAACAAATGAGGGAGCAGGAGGAACTGGGCCTCACCCCTGTCTTCAGCAGTGACCTGCTCCGGGGTGATGGATTATCTATCCACAGTGTTCTGCTACAGCCCCAGAAACTGGTAAGTGACAGTCACTTAGACAAGAACGAGTCTGTGTCTGGTGTGGCACAGACTGGAACCGCTTCAAAGCCATAAATGAAATAATTGGAAAGGTGAAGATCTTGTGTAGTGTTTGTATATGTGTTGCGGGAGATTCACTGATGTGGCCCATGGGACTGTCACCATGCCTGATTCACAGTAGGATCTCAAAAATATTTGCAGCTTTGGGGAAGCTGGGTGATTCAGTCAGGTTAAGCTTTCAACTCTTGATTTGGGCTCAAATCATGATCTCATGGTTTGTGGGATTGAGCCGTGAGTCAGGGTCTGTGCTGACAGTGTGGAACTTGCTTGGGATTCTCTCTCTCCCTCTCTTTCCTTGCCTCTCCCCAATCATGCTCTCTCTCTCTCTCTCTCTCTCTCTCTTTCAATAAATGAATAAATAAGCAAATAAATAAATAAAATTTTAAAAAACGTTTTAAAAATGTTTGTAGAGTGAATAAGGGGGAGTGGTGGGGACTGGGGTGAAGAGAGATCACAGACGCTCAGACTATGAGATGCATTGAAGAATGTCTAACCTAGCAGATTTCAGGGTGCTCTGTGAACCCAGAGGTTTAAAGAGCTCTCCGTATGTTTATTCCAATTTCATTTTTAAAATCAATTTTAACTTGTGATTAAAAGTTACTCATGCACTCAAATGCATGAGCTTATGCTGCTTGAGTAGCTTGTTTTTTGGGATTTGTTTTGTCTTTGAAGACCTCAGATTAAAACCTGCCCTGACCTGGCTAACGAGCACCCGGAGTTGATTAGGCAATGATTAAAAACAAACAAAACAAGACAAAAGAGTAAAAACAAACCAATGAAAAACAAACAGAAAGAAAAAGACTAGTAGTTGCCAACACTTATGTGTATCAATCAGGATTTTTGTGATATAGTGCAACCAAAATAAATACAGATAGCCTTGTTTGATTATTCTGTATTAATCTCATATGCAATCGAAATGCTTATGTACATGAATCTACACTGCATTTTTACAACTTTTTTTATAATACAGTTCTAAGGGCAAAATTGCGTGTTGTTAACAAATAATTAGAAAAGTCTCCAAGCCCACCCCCTCATTTTACAGAAGAGGAAATGGAGTCACAGGCTAGTAATGACCCTCCCCTTGTTCATGTACTACTATCAGTAGCCAAGCCCGCACTTGAACTTAAGATTTCCTTCTTGCAAACCATCCTGATTATTTTTCTCTTAAATGTAATTTAGTTTTGCATGAGTTCTCTTGCTGGCAAATGAATCCAGTTCTCTAACGTGGTTTTTCTTTGGTTGGGGGCAGGAAAAACGTTACCAAGCAGCCTTGGGTGTGGTTTTGAAGGAACCCACAGAGGCTCACAGGACAATGGTTAGGAGCCCTAAGCCCCTGACTCATTGCAAAGTTGGGAAAGAGGTTTGTAGCCGCAGCAAAACCACAGGGCTATTGCCTGGCCTCTGAGCCCCTGCAGGGAGGAGGCTTCCCCGTGGTTGTGCTGAGAGCCTTTTTGTAGTTCCCAGCTGAGTCTGTCAGTTTGGTTTTGTGGGGTGCTCTCCGGCAGGGTGAAGGGAGGGACCTGCAAGAACATGTACTAAACCCATCCCCCCGCAACTCTTCCCCTCCTTTAGAATCACCCCTAGGCTAGGATCACAGTGGGGGACCCTGAGGCTGAGAGAAGAGGGGTTTGCTGGCTCACAGAGGCACCTGTGGGCAAGCCTGGGCTGACAGCAAAAGGCCGACCTTTTCCAGTAGCCTTTCCTCCATCTCAAACGGGGCCTCCACACATGAGCTCATGTGGCTTCTCAAGAATGGGGTAAATGACGGCAGCCTGTGGGAATCTCACTGGGTCCCAAGTGGGCTACGGTGGTTTCTACGGGCACAGATTTTGTGTTTCTAATGGCAAGTAGTGACAAGCTGGACTTTCCTTAGTGTTTTTACCCTCTTCGTTCTGCAGACTGTTATTGTAGCCAGCCCGCCCTGTCTACTCCTTTCCTTTCCTCTTTAACCCCCACTCCCACCCCCAGAACCATTTAAACCCTCTCATCCTGTATCAAATCCTGTTCTCACCTCTTCCTTACATTCCGGTCTTCCTTGCTCCCAGGTGACTCCCTGCACTGCCTCTTAATGATCTCACTGGCTCCCACTGGTCCCATCCGCTTGCCTCCGGCCACCATCCTATCGGCACCGAGAACAACACCCAAGCACAGTCAGAAAGAGCCCGCAGGTCCTTACGAGGATGAAGAAAAGAGCAAACCCGCAAGCCACGCACCTGCAGGGTAGACCTGCCAGTCCCTGTCAGAACACAGTACTCCACACTGCCTGCCGGCTGCTGTTAAAGTCTTTCATAACTGGGCCCCAATCTTTCAGGCCACCAGTCTCACTGGATTTTTTTATTTCTGTGTCCTCACCAATGTTACTGGAATAAATCTTGCTACTCTCCATCTTTGTGTCTTTGCTTCAGACTTGCATGTTAAGTTAAATAAATAAGGAGGCCCTTAGCCGGGGCTCTAATGACTTAGCAGCCTATGGAAGCAAATCCAAACAAACCTGTAAATAAAAGCCTCACAATTAAGAAATCAAAACCTAAGGACAATCAGCCATAAACAGATAATGAAGCTTCTCTATATAATGCAACCACTTAAGCTACAGCCTATGGATAATTTCCTTGCTTTGCTTCTTGCATCTTCTCCTTAAAAACCTTCTCCCCCTTGGTGGAACACCTCTAAACACTCTTTTTTTTTTAATGTTTATTTTTGAGAGAGAGAGAGCAGAATTGGGGGAGGGGCAGAGAAAGAGGGAGACAGAGAATCTGAAGCAGGCTCCAGGCTGAGTTGTCAGCACAGAGCCTGACACAGGGCTCGAACTCATGAACCATGAGATAATGACCTGAGCTGAAGTCGGATGCTTAGCTGGCTGAGCCACCCAGGCATCCCTAACTACCTCTGTCTTGGCACTACTTGATTCTAATCAATGTTTGTTCAAATAAAAATTAAAAATTAACATGTCTCAGTTTATCTTTTAACACTTCCTTCAGCTTGGAAGGCTTTTCTTCCTTATATCTGCCTGTCGAAATTCTTCTGTACTTCTAGGCTCAGCAAAACTTACCTTCTCCAAAGAGCTTGCTCCGGGGTCCAGATGTGGTTACTCCTTCTGCCCTTCACCAGATCGTCACATGAGGTTGTGTGGGTGAGTGCCAGGGCCAGGCTGCCTACATCCTGACATTACGGGGACCCCAGGCAAAATACAGAAGGCCTAGGCCTCAGTCCCTTGTCCACAATGAGGAGGAGCCTTATGTGTGACGAGCAGAATTAATCCACATGAAGGGCTTAGAAAAGTGCTTGGCAATTAGAAAGCACTTAGTAAATATTGATTTGACTGTTTCATTGAATGGGCTGCTTTGATTAAATCGGCAAAGAAGATGGCACTTTGTTTCTCTAACTATTCCTACAAAGCCACTCCACAGATTCCTGGCTGCCTGCCCCTCTGAAGAAGGGCCAGGCAAGTCCCATCATATTCTGGGTACTTTTAGATACCAAAACATCCAGTCCAAAGTCTAACAATCATATAATTCTTGGGTATCAGTCCAGTCGTCAACATCCTAAATGTCTACCACCCTGAAGGCTCCCCTCCTTCTATCTTTCGTTAGCTGGACCAGCTGCAACAGGCACAGGATGTGCCCGGTCTCCCAGTGCCACTCTGTTTGTGGGCTGGCACTGTGTGGTGGGCAGCGGGTCGGACTGCTGGGGCGGCCATGATACAGTGCCACAGACTGGGGGGTTACACAACAGAAATCTATCGGCTCACTGCTCTGGAAGCTAGAAATCCAAGATGAAAGTGCTAGCAGATTTGGTTTTTCTTAAGGCCTCTCTCCTTGACTTGCAGATCCCTGCCTTCTCTCTGCGTCCCCACACGGTCCTTACCTCTGTGCACAGGTTCCCCAGTGGCTTTTGTGCATTCAGATGTCCTCTTCTGATAAGGACGTCAGTCATACTGGATTTGGACCCACACTATTGGTCTTATTGTAACTTAATTAGCCCTCTAAGGCTCTAATCTCCAAACACAGTCCCATCCTGACATTCTGGGAGTTAAGGTTTTAACATATGAATTTCGGAAGAACACAAGTCAGCCCACAACAGGCAAGAAGGAAAGGTGTGGGGGGAAAAAAAGGTCTTCCTTGCACGATTGGGCTTTGGTGGCCTCTGCACATGGCAGATGTCCAGAACGGACTCTGGCTTTCAGGGACAGTCATGCACGGTCCTCACAGACCCTTCATAGGACCTTATGCTAGAGAGGCACTTAAGCAGCCATGCCTCCGCCCTGGCTGGCTGCTTCTCTCTCCCCACTCAGGCCCCCGGGCTTTGGGTGTCTGTCCCACTGTTGAGTCCAGGCAGGCCTTTGGAGGAGTTCTGTTTCACGATGGTGTCTGATCCCCCCAGGACTGCACGTGCTGCCCTGTCATTGATGGGTGCACTGCTTGTCCCCACACAGCCATTGTTCTCTCTCCTGCTGCTCCAACGGGACCTGAAAGATGGATGTCTCAGGTGGGTGTGGCACTAAACCTGATGTCCTCTAGACCTCCAGGGACATATGCCGCGCACATATTCTTTGGTGACTGTCCCTTTCAGTCCTCCATGTAAGTACCCCAGACTTCATCAACCTTGACCCTCAGGAGATATTTGCTAAGGTGAACTGAAGCATGGTTTGTGCAGAGTTTCACTCTGCTACCTCCCTGCACAAGCAGGATCAGTTCCAGGGGCTGGTTGCCTCCTGACAAATCTGGTCTGCAGAGTTGACATTTGTCATCCTTGCTGAGGTATATCACAGAGATGGCATACAGAGAGAAAGCAGCGAAGGAAGGCATTTTCTAGGAAGTAACAACATTTATTATTTTGATTTGCATTGGAAATTATTTTAGAGAGGTATATATTACCAGCTGGTTCCAGAGTATGCTTAGCTGATGTGGCAAGATACTTATTTAAGAGTTGTAAATTTATGTTTTCTTTCTTCTGTAAGAAAGAGGGTGGTACTTGTTTATTTAAAAGAAAGTTTAGTGCAGGTTGAAAGTAGGTGTTGCCTGCAAACTATCAACTCATAGATTTGTTTTTCAAATGCCTAAATCCATTGAGGAGAAGGGACTTGAGAGAAAGAGAGTCTCCGGGGGAAGCCTGGAGGTCAGAGTGGGTTTCAAGCCCAGCCTGGGACAGTCAGAGGTGCTGGGGTCATGAGAGTCACCGATATTGATGTGCTGGTTCCTGACAGTGTCCTGGGGATGTGAAAGGACATCAGAGGGATGGGCTTCATGGGGCATCAGAGACGCATCCACCTTCCTCGGTCCCCCTCCTCCCAGAGGCACTTTTGTTCCAAACATGGCACCAACAATACCATAGTGGGTCAGACAGGGTCATGGGAACTGGAATAGAGGGCATCTCAGTGATTCTCAGTGTGGACGGATGACCAATGCTGGCTGCCCTCCCCCAGTATGTTGGTAAAACCTGAAACCCTGGTCCTTTGCCTTCTTCCAGGGTTGAGTAAAAGAGGGAGCATCCCCAAGAATGAAGTTTAATTTTCCCTGGATTTTGAAGCAGTACACAGGCTGAGTTACAGAAAATATAGACGTTTAGTATTTCTCACACCTTAAAGTTCGGGGAATGAGATTCATTTCCATTGGATTATTTCAGAAAAGAGATTTATTTGGTCTTGAACTTTTCTCCAGGAAAAGTTCGAAGATACTCAGCTTGGTCAAGGAGCAAAAGATTTCTAGCAACATGAACACGGTCACCATCTAGTGGTTAAACAACATAATAGTATTTGCCTACAAACCTAAGAGAAGCTCCATATTCTGTATCTTGCTCTTCTCTGGAGAAATTCAAAATAGCAGAAAAGTAGTACATAAAATAATAAAGATGTGAAAGATTACCTATTCCACAAACACGGTTTCGAAAGAAGTCTAACATTGGAGAGGTGAAACAATTGGGTAGCATTATAATTCAAGCCACTCTAGAGATTACAAGTATTTAAGTAAATGTGTCAGTAAGTTTATAGAGTAAGGAAAATATATATGATAAAATAAAGGGGGGTGCTGGTATGTGGAATGAACGCTGTGTTCAAAGTCCATTCTTATGTTCTGGTGTTTCCCAACATCCATTCCCCACTTCTTTAGAAATATATCCCCCAATTTTTAGCTGTCAAATGAAATCACAGAATAAAGAAGAATGATCTAATTTCCCAGCCTTTCCTGCTGGTGGGATCCTCGGACTTACCTGTAACTGTGTCTGAGTAGCTGGAAACGTGAGCGTGATGGCTGCAGCTCAGGAACCATTCTGAACAGAGAAGCGGAAGAATTTGCTGAAGATGGCAGACCATCAGGAGAGAAGTTCCCTGGGGTCTTTAATAATTAATGAGCTGCCATGCCCACCCGATCCTGTTTATCTCCGGACTTACTTTATATGAAAGAGAAATACATTCCTATCTTGTTTAATACAGCATCTGATACCTGGAAACGGCTTTGGTAACGTTGCAGAAAGTAAATCATCAGTAACGATTTCTTGGAAGTGGTGAAGAAGGCAGTGAGGATTGAGCCGCGGCCAATTGAAAACATGGGATCTTTGTTATGCGGCAAAACTTTAAAGGTCACCGCTGTGTTCTGAAAGGCTGTAAAGCAAACTGAGCCTGCAACTTCCATTAAAAATGTTCTGCCGGACTATGGAAGACAGCCCACTGTCAGAAATCATCTGAAGAAAGCCATCATACTCACACATGGTTTCAGAGGCTAAACAGTAGACCTCCATTCAGTTAAGCCATTGGAGCTGGTTTCAGCATATAGAATCCAGTAAATCAAAAGCCCATTACGACAAAGTCTAGAAGAGTTGTGATGGGCTCTTGGCTCATGGTGGCTGCTTGAGTCTGAAGTCTCCACATATCCTTACCCCAAGGCATAAAGTCAACTTGGAGCACAAACGAAATCACTCATGCCCCAAACCTGCAGCATCGCTAGGAATCTATCCCAAACTCCAAACTGTAAACAGAGCAGTAGGTTCCTTATTTCAACAGAGATATTGTGGGAGCATCTGTGGGGAGGAGAACTGCGGAGAGAAGTCTTGCCACTGTGGGGAGGGTAGCAGGAAGGGCTGGGACAGGGAGGGGACCAGAGCCTCAGAGGAGACAGCCTCTAGAGAAAGAGATAAAGAAATGGCAGAGGAGGGAAGGAAAGCAATTAGAGGAGTGTGAATTGGAACAGAAGTAAAACTATGCTTTTGTGTAGCTGACATGATAATATAACTGGAAAATCTAAATAATCAATTCTTAGAGCAATGCAAAAACAAAACAAAACAAAACAAAAAAGCAAGAATCCAGCACTGTGGCAGAATGTACAATTAACATGCGCAAAATCAATCACCTTGAAGGGCATGTCACCTTTGTGATATTATTCTTTTCCCAAACCCATAACTCCAGTGTGGTTGCAAGAAAAGTATTAGACAAACCCAAATTGAGGGGTGGGCATTCAGCAGAATGCCAGACGAGTATTCCCCAAAACTGTCATGGTCATGATATACAGGAAAGATCCAAGAATTTAGACTGGAAGAGACTAAAGAAACATGACTACTAAGTGTACCGTGGTATTCTGGGCAGGATCCTGGAACAGAATGGACATTAGTGGAAAAGCTAGTGATATCCAAATAAAGTTTGATGTTGACAGCAATGTAGAAATGTTGGTTTTTGGGGTGCCTGGGTGGCTCAGTCCTTTGGGCAGCTGGCTTCAGCTCAGGTCATGGTCTCACGGTTCATGGGTTCAAGCCCCGCGTCGGGCTCTGTGTTGACAGCTAGATCAGAGCCTGGAGACTGCTTTGGATTCTATGTCTCCCTTTCTCTCTGACCCTCCCCTGCTCGCACTGTCTCTGTCTCTCAAAAATAAATTTAAAAATCATTAAAAAAACTAAAAAAGGAAAAGAAATGTTGGTTTTTTAGTTTAGACAAATGTAACATGGTAATTGTGAGATGCTCACCTTGGGGGAAATTGGGTATGGTGTGACTTTTCCATAAATCTAAAACTACTATAAAATTAAAAGTTTATTACAAAGAATAAATAGCCTTCATATACCCAAATAATAACCAGTTAGAAGAGAGCCCCCGTGAACAATAACTACAAAAGAATTAAATGCTTAAGAATAAACAATCAGAAATGGGCAAAATCTAAATGAAGAAAACACAAAAATTATCAAAAGGATACAAAATTAGCTTTAAAACCATGTAAAGATATCCCTGCTCTTGAATGGAAGGATTCAACATGATCCCCACAAGTAGATCTATAAATTTATCACAATCCCAATGAAAAATATCAACAGGCTTTTGTTATGAGGCTAGACAAGTTAGTAGCGATGTTCCCATGGTGGAAAAATGCAGGAGGGGTGGAGCCAAGATGGCAGAGAGGGAGGGAGCTCTGTAAACTCCCTCCGCACCGTTTTTCAAACTGAGAAGGATATTACGTTCAACTGAGAGAGCGGAAGGAGAAAATACGAACTCCAGAAGAAATAGAACCTCAAGGATACCTGAGTGAGTGGGGGCGAATGGGGGAGATCCGAGGACAGGCCAGCCCGGGATGGGCAGGGGAGGTAAGATCCCCAGCCCAACGTGGCACAAGTGCGCAGCACCCGGAAGACAAAGGGAAGAGACAGAGTCGGAACGCGCTCATAGAACTGTCTCTGGGGAAGAGGCATAGAACGCTTGGCTGCGCTTGGAGACAGAAACCCACTCCATAGATAACTGCTGGGTAGCGGGGCGCAAGAGAAGGAATAGCCTCCAGCCCTGAGCCATCTCGGCGGGGAATCAGAGGCGCCT